>NC_046312.1:115886825-116224116 GCF_009819535.1 Lacerta agilis
CTGCAGGCAGCTGTTATAAAATGGATTGAAATTCTCAACTCTGAAGAGGTGCCCCTAGTTGGTCACTAAATTAAATCCCTACACACAAACAACAATAAAAGCATTGCATGTGGTAAAACCAAGGTTTGAACAAACCATAGTTTCCTTGGTATGGATGGAAAGGAAAGCTTTGGTTTGCTGAAAATTCAGGTGTAAGATAAAAATTGTGTGTAGAAGGTGAGGAAGTAGGGAGGGCCTGAGACTTGTGCATGTAACACCAAATCATAGGAACACAGGGAACTGCCTAAGTCAGATCACTGTCCTTCTAGATCAGTACTGTGAAACTGATGGCTTGACTCCCCAGCGTCATTCCCACTCCTACCTAGAGCAAAGTCGTCCAAATAAGCCTTTTCTCAGCTTAATTAAGTAGAGCTACTTCCACGAAAGATATCTGTTAATTTAAACATGGAGACAGAAGTCCTAGATACATTTACCTGGGAACAGCTCCCATTGCACTCAACGGGGCTTACTTCTGAATATATGTGCATAAAATTGCACTGTTCAGTCAGAGAGATATTAAATCCTGGCACCTCACAATGTGGATGCCAACCAAACAGCGCCATTCCTGTACAGTCTCTATTTATTCCAGTGCTGCTTCTGCAAAATTCCCTTTACTTGTACATTATCCCTGTAAATTGTAGCTTTTCTCTTTTAGATAGTGAAGAATTTGCACAGGTGCATTTTGGTCCCCTGGCAGCATAACAAAAGAAAGAAACATTTGCTTCTCTGGGCCTAGCAAATGCAATCTTATTCACGCTAAGATCATTTCAGTATTAAATTAGCTTTATTCAGGTCACACTCTAAGATTAACAACTACAAAAGCTAGCTAAACTGAAGACAAAGTTACCTTGCTTCTAGAGAAAATTTATATATTCTATAATTGTTGAAAAACAAAAATGATTCTCTATCTTAGAATTTAGTTCTGCAGTTCTATCACTGGGCAGAAACAAAAAGACTAACATTGCCCCCTAATGGGAACACAGCAGCAAAGAAAAAGGATAAGAACTGGACCTTTAACAGTGTTCATAGTCCCCCCCCCAAAAAAAACCTATTTATGCTTTCACAAATCAGAGATGGCTAGCTGTTTGTTTCTACTCTGCAAACATTTTTTTTTGCTTACTCTAATGTTATGGTGTTTAGCATTCACTTATATCAGCATTATATATACACAATACAGAGCAGAAAGTCACTATACTTTAGCAGTGCAGATGGTAGTCCGATATTGACCAAAGGAAAATTAGTACCCCCAAAATAGTTATAAGATACTCTACTGCCACAGTCAACCCTCCCCACCCCACCCAAAAAAACCCCACAAGATGCATATCAAAAACAAGAACTAGCACACTGCTCATTCATATTAAACCACAGTTCATTTTAAACTATGGTTTAATTTGATCTGGGCCGTATTATGGGTCAATGGAAAGCAAGATGTATAAACAGAAATGTTGACAGTGCCGTCCAAAGCATGTTTTCTAAAAAGTTTGTCTCACTAAGCGCAGATGGGCTTTAGTCTGTAGTAAGAATGGGTGGCGCTGTGGGTTAAACCACAGAGCCTAGGGCTTGCTGATCAGAAGGTCGGTGGTTTGAATCCCCGCGATGGGGTGAGCTCCCGTTGCTCGGTCCCAGCTCCTGCTCACCTAGCAGTTCGAAAGCACGTCAAAAGTGCAAGTAGATAAATAGGTACCGCTCTGGCAGGAAGGTAAATGGCATTTCCGTGCGCTGCTCTGGTTCGCCAGAAGCAGCTTAGTCATGCTGGCCACATGACCTGGAAGCTGTATGGCGGCTCCCTTGGCCAGTAATGCAAGATGAGCGCCGCAACCCCAGAGTCGGACACGACTGGACCTAATGGTCAGGGGTCCCTTTACCTTTAAGAATGCCTAAGATTACAGCTTGAGTTACAAATTTTGTATTTGTGGTTGTTGTTTTTTTGCAGTCCAATCCCTTACACACCAAGTTCCAAGTATGTAAAGCCTAAATCACACGTAAACCCCTTTTCAATGATAAATAAACCCCTGACACCAGCCTAATGGCACATTCACACATGACACAGAGGCGGCATTCATACATAAAGCTAAAGCACAGTTTAGCACTATATAGCTCAGTGGAAAGAAGCCCACACTAAGCACTGGATCTGCCCACCCCCTCCTCTCCAGGCAGAGAAGGGCCAGAGAAATCCTTCCCTCTTTCAACTGCTTGTCTTTCTAAGCTGGATGCAGAAAAGGGCTGATGGGCCATTTGGTCCCTATGCTGGTTATAGAAGATGGATGGAATCTTTTGTCCCTTCTATGCCAGCTCACTCACTCAATCACTTCTGCACAGTCATGTATACGTTGTCACTGAATATTGTGGAATAGCCCAAAAGACGTAAGTGGCGAACACTTTGAAGTACTGAGCTAAATTTACAGTAATTCATATTTGCAGATTGGGCAAAATTATCAGAATACTGCACATGGCCATGACTTACATGACTGGTGAGGCTTATCTTGTTTTACTATACTGTATTAAGATTTATAACTTTGTAAGGGACCGGTAATAATTATGTTTTGTACTATATTCATTGCAGGCCAGCTCACCACATCACTGAAAGAAACCTAACCTAGTAAGGCCTATTTTCCATGACCAACTAATAATTTTCTTCTGACCACTAAAGTTGACCAAGAGGGTTAAAACATGTATGAGCTTTAACCTAATCCATTGCTATTTATTGGTCACATAAGGATTTTGATCTGGCTTTGACATGAATAGACATGTCAATCTGTTACTTATGATGTTTGTAATCTTATCTATTTTGACTTGCATTTTAATATTTTAAAATTGGATTAAGGTTGTACTTTATTTTCCTATCATATTTAGAAGCATTTTACTTTAAAAACAACAACAACAACAACAATAATAACATTCCTACCCAACCTAAGTCTTTCAATCTAGCTTCATGATTCCTTGGGTGAATTTCATGTTCGTAACACCAACACCACAAGACCAACTGATAAATGTGGCTGCTTATTAGATTTTGGTGTGAGTGATGATTGCTGCAGAGGAAGCAGCCCAGGCCTCAAGATGGTGCTTGAGTAGGAGTGGGCAGAAAACAAGCAGATATAAAATAGCTCCTCCTAGCAAAGGGAGGAACAAGCTGAGGCTTTAGAAGCTGAAACAGCCAATAACTTTCTTTGAAACACCAGCATTCCGGCCTCTGAGTACTGTACTAGTGGAGCCTTATTTGCCCCTACGGGTTCCCACGGTTGCGCCCGGTGAGAAAACATGGAAGCAGAAAAGACACCTGAGGCTGCTGGCTTCAGAGAGAGAAAGATTTATTTCTGCATGCAGGGCCCTTGCGGTGTTCAGACACCCAATCAAGTAAAAAAAGGCAATTTTCAGACAGTTCTTATAGACAGTTCCCTGGCTCATCTTCCCACCCCAGGAATCTTCCTCTTGTCCAAAGTGTTTCCTGTTGTACATTCCCTGTTGTACATATAAGGCAAAAGGACATTTAGCTGCCCTGAGTTGGTTCATGCGCACTCCAGCAAGGCCATCCTATCTCTGACCTAGACAGTTCCTCTCTGTGCAAGGTCGACCTTCTACTGTTATCTCCAGACTCTTAGTCATAGCTTGCCAGAAAGAAGTGCAATGCAGATCAAAGTTCACAGCTTTACAGAGAGGTTTCATAAAGAAAAGCTTAAAGAGTTCTTTTATACTTCTGGACTAACAATACATTCAGGTAAATATATACAGGTTAGCTAATTAACCCCTTCACTAGGGGAAGCTTAAACCCAGCCACGGACATCTTGCATCTAAGGGAGAACTATAGTTCATATTTGTTTTTAAATATAAAGGATCCTAGCTAACTAAGTTATACCCAGAGCAAACCAGTTACTCAAGTCCATTGAATTCAACAAGCTTCAAGTATGACAAATGTCGGATATCACCCAAAACTAATAGAAAATTTATAAATAGCTCCGTTGGAAGACAATGAGACTCTTAATTTCAGAGTTGTGGGTTTGAGCCCCACATTGGGCAAAAGATTGTGCTTGAACACTTGCAAAAGGAAAGTGCTTGGAGACTTGCAAAATTCAAAAAGCAATTGCAAGCTTTCCTGCAACAGCTGACAAAAATGGAGATCATAGTCATTTTTTTGGCATTCCTGAAACCAATAAAGATCAGCAGATTATGTAGTATTAAGACTACCAGCATGCTGTGTACTATGTCTAAAACATACCTGAAGTTCCAGGCCTGAAAAAGGAGCCATTTAAATAGCTAGATTTAGTTCACTGTCCTTGTCACCCTGTCTAAGGCAATGGTATGAACAGCTACATTAATCATTCCTAATTTTACTTCTCAGTGTACAGCTGCCCCCTCAGCGCAATCTTCTAAAACAGCACTTGACCTATTTGCTCCCACATCTTCACTGACACTCGCAGCTGTAAGAGCTCACCTGGGACACCATATTCCATATCTAATCAACAAACTTTACAATTGTTACAAGACTCATGCAGAACACTGTACTCAATCACAAGGGAGATAGGGAAAGGGAGGGAGGGAGAGAGAGACATCAATACGCAAAATTCAAGAAAATGACTGAAAGATCTATGGGAGTAAAGATCTGCTTTTTTCTGTTCATATACTTGAACAGAAGCATGTTTGTTGAGAGTGTAACAAATTGGCCCTATCCCAGTGAATACAATAAGTGCATCACGGTTTTGAATCTAAACAGGCAGAAAGCAAATTGTGTGTGTGTGTGTGAGAGAGAGAGAGAATCCCCCATTAAAAAAATCAAAATTAAGCTTCCTATCAATTCTATTACTTAAATATATATTTGAGATAAACAGCTACCAAATGATCGTAACTGGCACAGCTGCAAAGAGATTGAAAACATCCATTTCCTTTTTAAAACCAAGCCAGAGTTTATTTGCAAATCTTTATCCTTAAATAGCAGAACTGGCAAAACTCTGCAAGACGGAGCTGTTCCACCTGGCCTTTGGGTTGGTTTCTGTTTGATATTTATGTTTCATTCTTTTATTGGTGGGTTATTTGAAAATGAGACTGCAGTTTTAATATTGAATTTTTAAATTTGTATTTTAATCTGTTATTTTAAATTGATTGTGTTTATGTTTTTGCTGTGATTTTAACTAGTGTTAGCCGCCCTGAGCCCGGTTTTTGGCTGGGAAGGGTGGGGTATAAATAAAAATTTATTATTATTATTATTATTATTATTATTATTATTATTATTATTATTACTACTACTACTACTACTATTTAAATTGTGGTTTGTTGGAACAAGCCAGGATCAAGCCATGGCTCATGATCCTGGCTCGTTACAGCAACCACAGTTTGAACTAACCAGAACCACCACCACCAGTTCAGATGTAACAATGAGGTCCAGGAAGTCGATGCTTCCAATCTCCTTGCAGCTGTATTGGAAGAGGATAGGTGTGCAAGCCTAAAGCTCACTTTTGTTCATACATGCAGTATCAAACCATGGTTTAGCATTATATCTGAAGTGGACCATCATGTGTGGTATCTTCAAAGAAGCCCACCCTGACAACTTTGCTTTGTATTGTAGTTAGTGGCATCAAGTTATATTTCTTCTTCTGCCAGCCTTTCTAGCTTTAACCCAGCTGGAACATCTAACTTTTCAACCCTGCGGCCTGTTTACGGCTCAGCTTTTTGGCTAAAAGAAGTTGATACGTCTAGCTCCTGGTTGGATATTTCTGTTAATAGAGGATGCATAACTTTCTCCCTTCCCCACAAGGTGGGAATCCTCACAAGCATGCAGCTAAGCCCCACACATACAATGCATGATGTAAAGTCCTCTGGCCATTCTCAGCAACCCAAGGACCTCCCACACTTTTTGTAATCTAATAGCCTCTATAGGTGCACAGTATAAGTACAAAGTGTGGAAAGGTGTACATCCTACTAGATGGCTGAAAGGGAGGTCCTTGGATTTACATGTGTTCTTGGAAAGTTATCCACTTCATAAACAGGGTCAATCTATACAGCCCTAGGTTGTACTATCAAACCCAAATACAGCCGTACCTTGGAAGTCGAACGGAATCCATTCTAGAAGTCCGTTCGACTTCCAAAACGTTTGGAAACCAAAGCGCGGCTTCTGATTGGCTGCAGGAAGCTCCTGCTGCCAATCAGAAGCCACGGAAGCCCTGCTGGACGTTCGGCTTCCAAAAATAGTTCGCAAACCAGAACAGTCACTTCTGGGTTTGCGGTGTTTGGGAGCCAAACGTTTGAGAACTAAGCTGTTCGAAAACCAAGGTACGACTGTACCAAATAAACCACATGAATTAAACAATGAAGATGTCTAATACGCTGTCCACCATAACATTAGAAACATTGCCACACGCATCAATGTAGTTTGAGTTGACAACATGGATCTTTAGGGCATATCGGTTCATATCCTCTTATGAACTGAACCGGATCCTGTGAACATAATATAGAGTGCGCGCCCCAGAGAGAGACTCACCTGGTGCCTTCATTACATATATTTAGGCACCAGGCGAAAACATTTCTCTCCAACCAGGCATTCAGCTGATTAACACTCTTATGGCCTTTTAAATGTGTTTGTGGGAGGGGGAATATCGGTTTGTTTTACTACGTATTTTGTGTCCTCATTTTGTATGTTTATGCTGTGAACCACCCTGTGATCTTTGGATGAAGGGCGGTGTATAGATTTAATAAATAAAAAATAAATATTTAAATCAATCTGAATTACATTGAGACAACTTTATACATACGTAAACACGATCTCTTCCCAGCAGTGCTTGCACCTCCTAGACACAGATTGCCTCCCCGGTGAACCAGTTCAAGTTCCAAGTTGGTCCTGAATAAACAGAATACAGTAGGCTATATGTAAATTATCCAGAGGTTTTAAAGAAATGAAACTGCCCCTGTACGTTTCCCTTCACTTTGATCAAGGCTGGTGCATCTATTCTATTCCCCCCCTTAATGTTTTGCAACCAGAAGATTTGGTAGAAAGAGAGTCTCTTGACCTATACACCAGTGCATAATGAAACAATAACTATGCAAATATTCAAAACAAAATAAAAAATAAAAATATTCCTTCCAGTAGCACCTTAGAGACCAACTAAGTTAGTTCTTGGTATGAGCTTTCGTGTGCATGCACACTTCTTCAAAAGTAGCTTACCACGGAGTATGGGTGGGACTACTGAAAACGTATTTCTGTAAATATATATTTGTGACATCAGCCACCAGCTATTGCATTACTAGGAGAAGTCTCAGCCTCAAATACGCACAGAACCCTCCCCATGAAATACGGGCAGGACAGTATTTGACAAAGTCTCTCCAGAGCCACCTGATTTTAAGCTGCCTAGGTTTTCCAGAGCTATTCAGGAAGCTCAGCAGATACCTGATTTTTCTCAGTGCTTTAAATTTCTAGCCAACAGCTCAATTGATTGTTATTTTCTTCCCAGAGTGAGAAGGAATAAGAGGGAGGAGAGAGAGAGCAGAGGTTTCGTCACTTTAACAGACCCCCCTTAGGTGTGCTGTGTTAGCCACTAAACTGCGGCATTACACTGAGTATAGCTAATCAGAAGAATGCAGGGAAGCTGGAAGTATTTCATTCAAAGCAAAATATTTTGCAAAGATTCCAGATGCATCAGTCAGAAGATGACTTTCTTTATAGAATGTTTGTTAAAATATATTAGCACATTACTAAAATAGTAACATTTCAAAATATTAATATCCCTAAGTTTGCAGCTTATGTCACCAATTTTTGAAGGAACGCTTTAATCCTCCCTACACCAGGAAAAAGCAATTTAACATTGATAATGTTTGGGCTCTGAGCTCCATCTGGTTGCTGCTGATAAGGGCATCCACGTGACAAGGGAATTTTCCACTCTTCGGGCGATTTGCAGCGCTTGCTGAACTTCTAAAAAGCTACCAGCAAAGAAGCTGGGACACGAATTTCATATTAGTGGACAGAACAGGGGACACAGATCACAGGTTAATTCACTGTGGAATATTAATGAGACACGTGTTTATTTGCACACCTTTTTAATTTTTCTAATTTACTGCCTCGAGTAAAATCGCCTGCACTTACTGTACGAAAAATATTTGCTTAACCGTTATTGGAAATCTTTTAAGCAATCCATTTTGTCAGGTATCCAAGGTTTCTCACCTTTGCTTCTCAGCAAAACATTCGTGTCCAGTGTAAAAAGACACTAACACCCAAGACAACTTCAAGGATTGCTCTAAATGAACAAGACATACTCAACGCAGCAAAAATGCCTTCTGCAGATATGGAGGAGGTGGCTACTGAAATTGCGTGTCTCGCTCTACAGCCATTGAAAGTCACTCACTTCCAAAGGGTTTAGTCTTCATTGCAGCAAGGACACAAGTCCTCAAGCTCAACAACTCTGACAATGGGTAGATCACTGCCAGGTTTTTTTTAATACTGTGAGCAGATCACAGACTCTTGAAACTTGGACGCCCCTGACTTAGTCTAATACAAGTAAATTCATTTTGGATGTGCTTTCAAACATTCTCCTCCATATGGCTCCAGAGCTTTACTAGACACTTTTCCCCTGATAGAATATTCAGACCTCACAAAAGCCTGTCTGAATTCTCTCTCTCTCTCTTTCTCAATGATTTAAGCATGACTTCCATCTGAACCCTCAAATGCCTGAAAGTGATCCCACATGAGAGCAGGGCAAACATTTCCCTAAAACGCATTGTTTCCCCTGCAGTGATCCATTCACATGCAGAGAACACAGCACAAAAGGGTTCTCTTATTGTAGCCTCTGCCAGCAATTACATAACTAGATTCCTGTCAAGCATTCATGTCTGCCTGTGCCCTCCTTGAGAAACGCTTGGGGACAGGATGGAATCAAGCCTCATTTTTGTTAACGTTACATTTCTTAAAATACTGTTGAAAAGCTTACGGAATGACAATTATATAAATAAACTTGAAATATGTTTGTAATGAGAAACACATGGCCGAATTCAAAGGGTCACAATCAATGTTATGTGAACACTATTTCTTTTAAAGCTACCCACTCTTAGCAGGCTTTTTAAAATATATATATAAATGAAATGATGTTGATTATCTCTATTATGAATCACACAGGATTTCCCCAAAAAGGTGTTTGAGAGTTAGAGGAAGATGTTCTTTGATATGTATCTGAATGACCAGAGTAGACAGAAAACTCTCACAACAGCATGTAACAATAACTGTAAACTTAACTGTTTAGTTCACATGTTGTCTAATATTTATTACTAAAAACTTGTAGTTTTGTGAACAAGCCGCAGTGAGTATCGGACTTGTATGCTCCTTTCTTTTTTTCAGTTTGCTGCTACTTGGCAGCAAACAGAAGCAACTGCTACCACTTTTAAACCGATTTCCCTAATTCTAGGGCTTCAGCAGTGGTTAAGTCAAATACAGGGAACTTGGTTTGTTTAAACTCTGTTTAGCAAGAACAAGTCAGATCCAAACCATAGTTTCAGATACTGGCTCATTCACAGACTTCTGGCCACTAGACTCCTGCTATGGGAGTAAAAGGGATCAGGCCCAAAGTTAGCTATCTTGTCCAGCAAAAACCTGAAGCTGGTCCTATAATGTTGGGAGAATCAAAACCTGCATGTCATATGATATGAGAAAAATGGTTCAAGGGAGACATCCCCACTAGTCCCTGGCATAAATTTTTTTTTTAAATCAATGTACTTTTAAGTTAGGGACATGGGTGGCGCTGTAGTCTAAACCACTGAGCCTAGGGCTTGCCGATCAGAAGGTCGGCGGTTCGAATCCCTGCAACGGGGTGAGCTCCTGTTGCTCAGTCCCAGCTCCTGCCAGCCCAGCAGTTCAAAAGGACGTCAAAGTGCAAGTAGATAAATAGGTACTGCTCCGGCAGGAAGGTAAACGGCGTTTCCGTGCGCTGCTCTGGTTCACCAGAAGCGGCTTAGTCATGCTGGCCACATGACCCGGAAAAACTGCCTGTGGACAAATGTCGGCTCCCTCGGCCAGTAAAGTGAGATGAGCGCTGCAACCCCAGAGTCGATCATGACTGGACTTAGCTGTCAGGAGTCCTTTACCTTTTTTTTTAACTTTTAAGTTGCCAACTTAGGAAGCAAATTAAAAATGCTCTTTTCAAAGCTACTTCAGCAAGATCTTACTCTCAACTAACATTGATTAAGACTGGTTCGGTACAGTAATTTTTTCTTCTCTGCAAAGGGTTGCATCGTATGACCTTTAATGACCTCTAAAGTCCACTGATAAAAGCCAGAGTCCTGAAATTCTCTGCTTAACAAAAATGCCCGCTTACGAGTAAGAGGCAAGAGGTTTGAGGACTGCAGGATGCGTTTTCCAACCACTTTCAGTTCCTTTTTTTTAATTATAAAGGTCAGGGTATAAAACCATTCATCAATCTTGGGGGCGGGGGGAGGAATCACTGTTCTTCATAGCTTCACTGGATTTCTGAAGGTTCAAGAAAATGCTGCACAAACTTCTCTTGAAAGACCCACATGCACCAATAATTTTGATATATTATGCTAAAAAAATAATGAGATGGGGGTGGAGGATGCCTTGGGGCATCTCCACTGACTTGTAAAGCAGCTGGTGATGTGTACTGTTGGTTTAGGGGAACACTAGGTCAAGAGAAGCTTGCAGACGAATGATTAAATTATCGAAGGCGAATGAGTACATGTGTACAATAGCAACTTAATTCAAAACAGACAAACTAGAAAGAGCTTATTATGGGGGGAGGAAGAGGTAGGCAATAGCATGGATGGTGGGGGCACCAGAAGAAATCTGGAAGTGATAGTATCTCTGTAACAAGACAAGGAATTGGAATACTAATGGTAATCAGTAGGTTGGCTTACAGGCTGAACTAGTTGCTTGCATGGTTTTACAGAAAATAGACTAAGTTATAAACAAAATGAAAATCTGGGGAAACCTTTCCACCATAATCAGCACTCTGACGTGTCAGCTACTCTCCTTCCCACATTTTAAACACTTTCAAGATGGCGGAAGGGAATAAGGAAAACCGCAGTCAAGAGGGCTGACCTCACGTTTTCAACTTTCTGCAATGAAAGCTTCTGAAAGTCTTATCAATGGGAATTCTTTTTTAAAAAAGTTCTTCCCGGTGTATTGATTAGGAAGTATTAGAAATATATATCTCATGGAGTCAGCAATTTAAGTTTCAAGTATTCCTACTGATGAGTGGGGAACAGTTTACAAACAGCTCTCATCTCAACTCTACAAAAACTGCAGTCTTTGTTCACTTTGGTCCATATGCAACACAAATATACCCATTTGGGCTTGGGCTCAGGGATTTCTTCCACTACCCTCATTTCCAGAACTGCTCTCTGTTCCTACAACAAGGATGGGGAACCTGAAGATAAATACAGGCCAGCCAGTATGCCCATGGATGATGTCACAGCTGAAGGACAGGAGGACAGAGTTTAATTCTGCATAGGCTGATAAACAGAGATTCCAGCCCTTTCCCTGCTCTTTTTAAGTTTCAAATTTGTCCTGCAAGGCAACTCCTAATAAGGATCTTGCCCAAGGAACCAAAAAAGGTTCCAGACTCTTGCCCTAGAACTAAGTACAAAATATCTTGTAAGAAGCGCCTGTATTACCTTAAGCAATAAATTGAAAGTTACAGGTCTAAAGTAGTTAAGCGCTCTCCACTACCTTACATTAAAAATCCAAACATCCCACTATCCAAATTACATTATCATGTTTATGTGTGCACATGTTCATGCATGCCCCCATAGTCAAGGTTTTTAATGTTAATGCACAAAAGATTAGAAGGAAGAGAGACTAATGAAATAGAATCTGCAAGCAACACTTGTGGATATAGGTAATAAAGCAGAATTGAGAGCTGTAAAAACCACTTGCTTCAATGTATACGGACTGCACTCCACGCACAGACGTCCTTCACCTTTTTGCAACATAGAAGCTGCAATCAAACCCTGAGCCCTAAAACACAGGACGGCACCCTGCTTTCACTCCAAGGAAAAGTGGAATATATGTGTATTTGAGCACTGAAGAGAATGGAAAAAATCTGCTCAAGCGCAAACATTCAGACTCTCAAGGGAAATGGGTGTAACACTAGTTATGAAGAACCTCTGGCCCTATGCATGACGCTGTTAAGAGTCCTCTTCAAAACCCAGTTAGTCAAGGGAGCTTTGCCACGATACAGGAAAAATAGCAAGCATGCAGTTTATTTAACCAAAGAGGTAACAAGTAGTTGACAAACAGGAAGGGACTGTAAAACAGATGTTGTACCTACCTGGCTACAGAATACATGAAAAGAAAGTCATTGTCTGGTGATCCAGGAGTCTTGCTATAGTCAGTATATTTCTTCTGGGTAGTACTTTTGATATCCTTCATCACAGACTCCATTTCTTTACTTAAATTGGTTTCTGACTGTAAAAAAAGAAAGATGGCTGACTTCACTTAGCTACAGTAAGGGGTGATTCCAGAATTAAAGACACCCTCGGAAAGTTAAGAATTACTTTTACGAATTATGTAACAGTCATACATCAACAGCTGAAATACTGAATTCTACAGAATGAAACTAAATCTAAACAGTTATGGTGATGGACGAAGCACTCTTAAAATGGTACAATTATTTCTATGTTTTATTGTAAACCGCCTTGAAGGAGTTTGCCCTCAAAGGCACCATATCCATTTTATAATAAACATATTCAACTAGGCATACATTGGAATAAGTCAGCATGAACACAGAATTTTAAAGCACTAATACATCTCAAGAAAAAGTACTGTTTTAACTTATCTATAACTAAGGCTGGAGCACAGTAAAACTTATAATTTTAACTGCACCTTTTTGAATGTCACTGTGAAACTTCAAAATGCATAAAAGTCCTAGTAAAAGGAATAATCTGCTCTCTTGACTGACACACTTCAAATGGTTTCTAGTTACAAGTGATTGATGCTTTGAATCATAAAGAAATTATGAGTTCCATGTAATACAATTCAGTTCTGCATAAGATGAGAAGCTGCAAAAATGACTTTTAATGACCAATAAATACATAGACTGAAATGCAGGAGCAAAACGCTCACATAATCATATCCTATTTTAAAGGTGATGTAACAGAGCTTAACTGTTAAAATGTTAACGTTATTTAAGCTCTTAAGTGCTTAACAGAGAGATGGGAGAGGATATTCAGCTTTAAAATTCTACAAAGCACAAATGAGTTTGGGGAAGGAGAGAGAAAGAGAGAATGAAAAGGAATGTTGAAAGATGGAGACAAATTAACAAGGATCTTTCTGCCTTACACTGATGCTTACTGGGAAAGTTCCCAGCTGCTCTTGAAGATCTTCCACCTCCTTTATGAGATCTTGCATATTCTTGTTACTGTGACATTGCCAAAGGCTCCTCTCCACACTGTTGCCAGGATAACATGGAAGAACGCTGTTAGCAAACTGCCTGCACAGAGGACAAGTAAATTCTCCTTTGTCCACTGAAAAGCCCTGGAGAACCTGGTCGTTCTAAAGGAAATAAAAATACAAATGAATTCGTGAAGCGACAATGCTAAGTTCTAGTGACAACAGCAAGGCCAGAAATAAAAGAACAATTGCTCAGCTACAAGTTAAAGTGTAGTTATTTTTGTAACCAACCAATTTAACGAATAAATGCTTAATGTTAAAGACTTCTAATTATTCAGACAACCTTTTCATCACTGTAATGCAAACACAGAATTCCCAGCTTTGTGTTTGCCTTTTAATGCCAGTGCAAGGTCCATTTGCAGCAGAAAACCAACAAGCAGGAGAGGGATATTAAGGGAAGAGCATTTTGGGGGTGGGTGGGTGGACTTTTTTTTTAAGGGTCCTTAATGATAAGTACTCTCTACTTGTAAATTATAGCAGCAAATATTCAATTCTCTGTAGACATGGCAACAGTGCTTCTCTAGGAAAAGAGAACTGAATCATCCTTTTCCTATCCTAGGTATCTGTAACAACCTCAACAAAACACTTGAAAGACTATGGACCGGGTTCAACTAATGTTTGCACTGATGTACCAGTCTCCATGGTGTCGCATTGACTTCCTCCCATAAGCTTTGGTATGGAAACTATCTTATTTGAATCTGTTAGATGAAGCCCGCGAAGCAGTAATTTAAGCCCCATTGCTGCCTCACCTGCACAGCTCATCACTGCACACCATAGTCAGATGTTTCTAACATAGCAGACCAGCAAATTCAAATGTTACCAAACACAACAGAGGCAGAGTACTGTGGAGCCCATCCAACTACAATGAAATAGTACAGCTTTGAAAACTTATTTTTGTATTTTTCCTGGCCAATACCATAATGCATTATATATGAGAGTATTTAAGTGGGGAGAGGTGGGGGGGGGGGAGATAAAGCATTGCATTGTATTTCAAAAGATGGATTTTGCAGCTTCTTTAAAAAATCCAGATGGTACATAAAGGCATCACTGGGATTCTATCGATGTCAACAGCAAAGCCTATAGTATTTTTAATGAGTAAAAAAGCTCAATATCCGGAAATTTCCATTTTAACTTACCCGCAATGATTCCATGTAGGATTTATGGCAATCTATGTGTAACGTGTGGCCACAGGTTTGTACATACACGCCTCCTTCCCAGCCAATTGATACCGATTGCAGACAGGAACTCTTTTTAAAAAGGGGGGGGGGGTAAAAAAACAAAACATATATATTTCCACCATCAATTAAAATGTAAATTAATCACAATTAAAATAAATTACATGTAATTAGTTGTTTAATTTAAACATAGAAGTGAAGACCATGAAGAAGCCAGGGCCAGACACCTTCCCTATGGAATTCTACAAGAAAGTAAGGTTTTTTATTCCTAATCATCTATGTGTTTATCAAAAGGTCTTCGTATAAGGTTCCTGTTCAACTTCCAATGTATGATGCATATATTTCTGTTACATCTAAGCCTGGTAAAGACCATGACAATTTTTGCAAGTTATAGGCCAATTTCTTTAACTGGAACAGATGTTAGGGTATGAACAGATATTCTGGCTAATAAGAGTTCAGGCAGTGGTATTAACTGTACTGCATGTGAATCAAGCAAGTTTTATTCAGCATAGACAGGGAGCTCATCACCCAAGACTGGCGACCCAACTGGCTGCTTTAAACAGTCTTAGAACTGATCCAGCTGCACTTATTTCCTTAGATGCTGAAAAGGTCCCGTTAGCACTCACCTGAAAGGTGATTCTCAGCGGATGCTAGGATACCACCAAAGCAGTTTATGTTTGCTACTTTGGACAAATGTAGATTTTCTAAAGAATTTATAAAGTAGGTTAAAATTTTATACTTCTCACCTAAATCGCAAATAAGCCTGGAAGGATTCGATGGTCTGTGGACCATACTACCTGGCTACATTTGAACATATTTATTACAGATATCAGTTTCATGACGATACCTATTTGGACATATGGAGGGCTCATATGAATTTATGTTTAATTTAAAATGAACGAATTGATTGTTAAGTATCATAGATGTGAACTGCTGCTGGTTTTTCCTATTATTATTATTATTATTATTATTATTATACACAGTACTATTTATTATTCTAGAAAAAGAGGTGACATGAACTTCTCCCTTGTTCTCTTAGAATGGCAATGGCACACACCTGAAAGTTGCTGGAAATGAGCTCCATTGAGGTCCAGCTGAATAAAAGCCGTGTGTGTGTTTAAAAAATTGGAAAAAGTAACTTTAGAAAAACAGGATTTGTTCCGCTATTCCTTAGCTGAGGTGAACAAACTATTCAAGGGCTTTAACAGAGGTTTCTGTTTCTGTGCCAAAAGAAATTTAAGGATTAATTATTTCCTACTGTGACCATTTTAGCACAATAATGATCTGGAAAGCTGAAAGAAAGCAAAAACATTTGATCCAAGTAATATCTGAGTTGGACTATACTTTTTTTAAAAAAAATCAAAGAGTAATTCAGTTTCCTAAGTGGGAGGATTCCCAGTGCACAAAATGCTGCATTTCAGAAAGGTCTAGAATTGCTAATAAAGTGCTCTGCTAATAGGTACCAAGGCACTTCAGATCTTTTCACACAATCAAATGCATTTTTAACTAAACAATAAAAATGACTAAAACGTTTGAAAGGGATGAAAATGTTCTTTTGTGTGCAGAGGGTTATGCATCCACCCCAAACTATTCATTCATCAGTTGGCTAAAAAGGAAGCATGCTTTTAGATTACAATTT
This sequence comes from Lacerta agilis, assembly GCF_009819535.1. Lineage (NCBI taxonomy): Eukaryota > Metazoa > Chordata > Lepidosauria > Squamata > Lacertidae > Lacerta > Lacerta agilis. Next base: position 115,903,054 of record NC_046312.1, read on the forward strand.
AAGTAAATTCTGGTTTTATGGGAATATTTTAACTAGATATAGTAACAAGGTCTACCTGCTAGTTGTTGAAAAGCCATGTTTAGTGCCTCCCAATTGCTCTAAGGAAAGGGTATAAGGATGTGAAATTATTTTGTTTCCCCTCTACAGAGGGAAATATTATTGCATGTGGCTTTGCTCCTTTCAGCAAACAATGTAAATGAGAGGTAGAAGATATGGCAACAAAGTGAAGCAGAAAATGACACCCGATTTCTTAGTTCATGACTCCAAACATTTTTTAAAATTCCTTCAGTTGTATATTCATTTCACAAACAAGGAGTTGTAATCAGGATCCAGCCAAATTCACCATTCCATTTGTAGGTGACAAATTATGCGGAGCAATTTCAATATTTTTTTTTTCTGAACTACAACTACAGGGCCCTGAAACAGTTTGCCAGGACAATAGTGTACTCCTCTCTCCTTTTTTTTGCGCAAACATGCTCGTATCGTTCAAGAGGCATTCTTAGGAGGAAATGTGATGAAGGTCAGGGCTCTATTCCATCATTGCTGATCCCAGTACCAGAGTCAATAGTTTTTAAACAGGGTTTTGTTTTTTGGAAGGAGGTGAAGAAGAGGAAGAGGAAGAGGAAGAGGAGGAGGAGGAGGAGGAGGAGGAGGAATGGAGATGAAATCACTGCCACGAAGAAGTGCTCTCTCTCTTTCAAATTGCACTCCTCTTCTGGGAGACAAAATGCCCTTAAAACTGCTGGTTTGCCACAGTCCTAATTATGACACTGATAAACAACTATTTTCACTGCAGAGCAAGCATTTTAACATACATGTCCTAAACTGAACAGTGTGCACAATCAGAGACAGGTTCTCGCAGACGCTAATCCCCGTGGAACCCTCACAGAGATCATTTGAAGGAATTCGTAGTTGGTATTTGAATTCAACAAAGTCGTAAGAAAAATTATAGCAGTTAATATAGCTAAATATTTAAACGAAGCGTAAGAAACAAAACACCGTCGCAACATACTGCTGCGGAAAACTTACATCTTTAAAGAAGTGCTGTAAAGTGGCGAGGCGGGCTTCGTACACTGCCGCACAAGTATCCCAAGGATAAATCTGCTCCTTTTCAGAGGTTGGCAGCTTCTTGGGCTCAGTAGTATTGCGGCATTGCCCCAAAACTGCAGAGAGAAAGAGAAATAATGTCATCATCAGCAGAGCAGGAAACGAAGCACAAAGCCACTTCCGCCTATAGGCAGGAGGTGGCGTTGCGGGCATCACGACCCGAGCACATGCGCAGGGGCTGAAACACAGCCCCTGCGCGATTGGCCGGATTCCCGGTGCTTCTCCCCAGAGGCTGACCAATCCGGTCGGCTGAGGGGAGGAGCCAACAGCCCTTTAATTGGGAGACGGTGGGAATCCTTCCCCCTCTACTTTTTAGCCACAGATCACATCCACACCATATTCTCCCAGCAGGACATGCACTCTTGCCTGGCTAGGTCCATGGCTTCCTAACCAGCGATTTTGCTGGCAGAAATGTGTTTGCAAAGTGTGATAATGCACCTTGCTTTCCTGGATAGCAGATGGAGAGGGTGTGCATGGATAGAAACCTCTGGCTTCTGCATGGTCTAGAACGCAGCATACAGTGCAAAGGTAAGAATCCTGTCTGTCGCCCCACCCACCTGTGTCTCTGACCCTGTCCATAAGGGGCATGTGGAGGTTGCCATGATGGGGCACACAACCCCCAGGGAGAAAAAGGTTCCTCGCTTTGGTTTTATACAACAAAAAGCTCAAGAATATAACCATGTGAGATGGCCGTATGTACACTTTTCTTGCAGCTCCTTGCTAGCTGCCGTTAAAATATTCTCAGATATCTACCTATCTCCTTCCAACTCAGTAAGCTGTTTCTTACCTGAAGAGGCCTGTAAGAGCACAACTAATCCAGCCGGTCGCTCCTCAGTGGAAGGGCCGCTCTGTCCACAAATAACACAATCATACACAGCTTCGGGGACATGCTGTTCTGCTGTTGCTATCTCCATAGCAATTTCTGCATCTGGTGACTCTAAGGATCAGAGGAAAGAAACTGTATTAGTGAAGAACTGACACTCTCGTAAGTAAATGGGTAAAATGCAACGTAGGCCTGTCAGTTGGACCATTATGACAATTATAAAATGCAGCGTGTTACTATTTTCAACCTAAGGATGGTACATATATTTAATTTTGTCCACACTGAGCTTTATCTCCATGCTACTATAAATCATTTTTATGTTATACAGAGAGAGAGAGAGAGAGAGAGAGTGGGTGGTAGGGCAAGCCTGTCCCTACCTCCACTACAGGAAGAGACTGAGAAGTTGCTGCATTGGCCAGTTTTGTAATCTATATAGCTGCAGCCAACATATGTACACAAAAAGAAAAAATGCACATCAAATCAAACAACCACCACCATCACTGATTTATTAATTAATGTGGAGGCACTGGAATGTTCCATGTGTTTCATCTCAATAGCCCCTTATCTATCTAACTCCTGCATTTCCAATCCAAACTTTGAAAAGTTGGGACTTGGTATGAGGCAACGGATGAGAAAAACCAGAACATCATTTAAAAAGCATAATGTGGGATGTTTCTCTCACTGAGGAACTACAACAGGGGTGGGGAACACTTTTAGCCTGGTGGGCCAGATCATTATCTGTCCCCACCCACTTGGACCAACTTTGGCAGGGGAGTGAGACAACCCACTGGCCAATAAACCGATGTAATCAGATAAATTATAGGTGGGTTGTTCTGCCCACTTGTCAAAGTCCCTTGCAAGGTGCTTCTGAAGCCCCCAACAGCCAGCTGGTTGCCAGGAATCACAGCACAAGGAGCTTTGCCAGCTCTATGGTGAGCAAAACCCCAAGCATTGGGCTGGCAAAACTGCTTTCTGCAAAGATTGGCTGCACATTCAAGTCCCTGACGGGGAACTTCATTATCACAGGCAAGGAGAAAAGTGTAACCCTGGTCACAGGGAAGATGCTGTTTTCCTTTAGTTTCATAATGGCAATGCTGCCAAAGGACAAAATCGGGGGGGGGGGGGGGCATGGAGCAGGAAGAAAAGAAAAGCATATTGTCTTTGACACTTAAGCTTATTGTTATTGACACTATATGCACTTTTACCACCACCCAGTGGCAAATGGAAGAACAACAGATGAAATGAATACAGTACTGTAATTTGCATGTTTAAAAACCAGTGCATTTCTATATTAATTTCTCTAGTTATGCACTATAGAAGTGATCCCTAAAAGTATAGTCTTTCCATATTAATTTATCTCAGGGAAGGTAGACATTATGTGAATAGGAAATAGGAAAACAACCTTTCTCCTATATGTTTTCAACCTATAAAGGAATTCCGGTCTCCATTTCCAAAGATAAAAAAGAATCCATTAGGAAAGCTTTCCTAATAAATCACTTTATAAAAGCTTTTTTAAAGGCTTTGGAAATATAATGGCAAGCATTTTCAACTGAGTACTGAATATTAACACATTCAAATGTTAAGACTTGCTGTGACAGAGAAGTCAACCACACTATACAAATCAATCATCAATCTACAGAATCATAGGATATCTATCTGTATAGAAAACAATTCATTAAATTATTGTTTTAACCATTACATCTGGTTATCCCTCCAGCCACAGGCTGCACAGCCATGCAGAAGGAACATCCTGCACTGAGTATTCCTGTACTTGGACAGATTATTAAAATGTGTGTTTCAACTTTTCCTGCTGAAATCAATAGGATTTGAATACGCAATGTTTTGATTACTAACTACACAACAGCAGGACCATAGCAACAATAAGGATGCCGCCTCTGTTGTTCAGTATAGGGAAGGAGCAAGCATCTTCAATAATATCACTGATTTATTAGGCAATTGCTATAGCTGCTTGAAAATGATTAAATCAACCAGTTAACTAAAGACAGCATATCTTGTTAAAGTGTCCTCATTGCTGTGGCGCATGAAAGCAGCACACAGTGAGTGACTTTAGATTTTGGCACAAAATCCGTGTGTTGTTTAATAACGGTTAAAAAAAAAGTTTTCCAAACCAGATTTCAAAGCCACTGCAGTACAGGCCTAAATTCAAAACTTGAATATATTACTTTAAATAAAGCAAATGCATAGTTCATAGTTATGCAGTTCGATCATACAGGCTGGAGAACATTACATGTAGATCTAGCTAAAAGGATACAGCAGCTCAAAAGCAATATGTGCAAGCGTTATTATTAACTGGAATTAGTGGATTCTGCACACAGCTTTATTGTAAGAGAAGGGAACATTCTCAATGGTTCAGAAACAGCCATTCTTTTCCATTATGGTATATAGTGGGTCATATTGAGATTACCTAGGCATTTGTAAGCAACTGGGAAAATAAATGAAAACAATTACCACTACACTAGGGCAATTGCTACCACTAACCACAACTGGTTTTTTAACCAGCAAATAGCAGATTATGTACTGTGAATAAAGGAACTGTGGATAAAATGTATGGTTGGTACTCATAATTGACCACAGACAGCTTTCAAAAATGACAAATGTATACATTTTTAAAAACGAAACAGAGCAAAACCCTCAAATGAAATATCAAGTAGCACTAGATTTCTGAAACTATCTCAGCCAATGTATCTGATCCATGAGAATAATGCCTAACTTGACACTAAATATTGTGCGTTTCTGCAACGCCTTACAGTAAGCCAGAGGTCACCAAACTATGGTCTGCGGGCCAGATACGGTCTGCCAAGCTCATTAATCTGGCCTGCGAACCTTGCCGACCCTGCCGCCCACTTGGTTAGTCCCCGCGCTAAACGGGCACGGTGCAGAGGCCTCGCTGCGTGGAGACTGACTTCTGCGACGTGGCACGGCTTCTGATGGGCTGCAGGAAGCTCCTGCAGCCAATCAAAAGCCGCGGGTGCCTCTGGCATCAGACACTGGATCTACCAGTTATGTGGCTAAACCAGAAGACTGAGCCACTACTTTTATGGCAAAAACAACAACTTTCGTTGAGGGTTCTACAATGAACTCCAGTGGGGAAGCTGTTTCTCGCTCCCTTCAGTCTAAATATCCTGTTTCTTATAATTAAATGTGCCCTAGGAAACAATACTTCTTTAGCCTCATTTGCAAACATCTTGAGACCTGGGGGAAAAAACCACATTAAGAAAAATGGAGAATAAAACCTTACCAACATCCATGGCGGTTTCCATAAAGCTTTTCTGCCTTGATGCAAATTCAGCCAACAACTTTTGTTGCCTCTCCCTGGCCTTCTGTCGCCTAGGTGAAAGAGAAGAAGGTGGACAATTGTGAACAAATGCCAAGACAGCTCAATTTCATAAGCTCTGGTTTTTAGGTTGGCAGAGTACAAGAAGATCTTAAACATTGCATAAAACCCGAAACTGTCATTTTTGCCAGATGTTATTGCATGTCAATCTCCCAAGACCCCAAAGCTTTAACTACCAAATATACCAGAAGCCCTTGATGTATGCTTCCTCTCTACCTCTTCCTTCTCCTCTTAGTTGAACTCCAGGCAAGTCTAAGACAGGAGCAGAACATGCTCCACCCACACTGCAGAGAGGGCTTTATTGACCACACTTTATTAATTGATTAAAATATATCCTCCATCCAAGCATTTCAGAGTGGGGCACAGTAGTAATTAAAACAACAACTCCCAACTACAGATCAGGAATGGATGCACAATGAAGCAGTAAAGAATCTTAAAAACAGAAGCGATGGCCATTACAAATGGTTGAATAACCCGGCTTTAGCCTGACACCAAAATAAAAAGAAGATTGGTGCCAGAGAGGAGGACATTCTGCAAGTAGGGCACCACTACAGAGGAGACCCTCTCCCACATAACGGCATGTTGTGTAACACATCAAGACAGTATGCTAAGGAGCCTTGGTCTTCCCTGGAAAATCTCAAGGCTTGGTCAAGATAGTGTGGGGAGAAGTTCGATTGCAGGTATCGAGGTCTCAAGTTGTCTAGGGCTTTATAGGTCTCTTGTGAAAAGATGTGGCAGATTATTATTATTATCAATTAAATTTGTATACTGCCTTCTGTCCGTAGATCTCGGCGATTCACAACATAAAAAATAAGATTAAAAAAAAAAACACATTCACAGCAGGATAAAATGTATGCAGAAAATGAATGTTGATATTATTAGGAACCTGACTCAGTTAAAACGCTGGGGTCTTGAACAATGAAAAACCATGCTTTTACTGTCTCAGAGAGATGTGAGCTTCCCTAAAAGCTCTAGAAACAACACAAAAGCCTACAGAAAACGTAATTACACAGCTAGTGGAAATGTTAACTCAACAGCACAAACCACTTGTCAAGAACAAATAAATCAGAATTCTTCTGCCCTAGATATAATGCTTTTTTGCCATTATCCTGTCACAATAATGGACTAATTAGTAGTCGATATACGCAAAGGACATGGCACCAAATATTTTTCATAGCTTTAACAAGTGCGTAAATCCTCTCACCCAAATTGTGGCTTTCGATGAGAGGAATATGCATAGGCAAGTTTTTACTCCCATAAAAAAAAATTATGTAACTTATGCAGTTAAACTTCTGGATCTTCAAGGATGCCAAAGATTTAGCGTATGCAATTTAAAATCACTGTCACATCGTCACCATCACTTATTATATGACAAGTGCAACCGAGTACCCAGTTAAGCACAATTTAGTCCCATTTAAGGAGGGTGTATCAAGAACATGAGGCAGCTTTCAGAATACTGAACCCCACCGCCACCCCCTGGGAGTTCCTCTCAACCCATGCTATGCCTTTGCTAAACAGGCTAACTGTAAATAGAGACCCTTAATAAGGAGACCATAGCAAACTGACAAATTCAGTACACCTCAGTGATTTTCTGCCATGGCCCAGGGGGCTCCGCACCATGATTGAAAAATATTGCAAAGCAGCACTGCTGAATTCTTCTTTAGCTCTATGCCTTAGTTTCTATGGCAACGACTTATGTGGGTGATGTCAAGTTTTGTCTTTGCAGGACGAAGAAACCAGAAAATAGGTCATCATTGACTGCTCACAGCCTGCTCCGTCTTCATTATGGCAAACTGGACTCTGTATTCCTACCGACTTCCTTCCACACACTGAGGTCACACAAAACAGCTTAATTGCCTGCGGAGATTCATCTTCGTTTTGGATTTACACAAAAAGCATATGTACGCAGGCTCCCCACTCCCCTCCTCGTCCTCTCCTGTCAAGGCTTTTTGCAAGCATCATTTCCTCTATTTCCAGGAGTGAGCTGTTGCCGTATGTAGCTAAAACAGATGCATGACCTATGCAAATGTATGAAAAGGATCTGCAGAACTGAGGGAGCCCCAAGGTTTGTGCAAGTGCAAAAGGAGCGGGGGCTGGGGGCTGGGACCCTAAATATCAACAGCAACGAATGTTGCAGTGTGAGGAGTGCTCCTTGTTCCGGGTTCAAGCTACTCTGATCCATATCCCCTCCTCCCCGAAACAGTCATTCAGCATTCTGTAGCCACCAGGCACACTCAATCCTCATTAAGGCCAATTTGGATTTTTAATTAATTGCCCACCCTTCACCTTAAGGTCGCAGGGTGAATTGCAACAATTAAAACACAATAATGGGAGGGGGGAATTAAGGCAACTTGAAATCACGGAGATAAGGTGAGTTCTAAAAAAAATACACATTTCACAGCCGGTCCCACGCTTTCCCAATATTTTAAGAGTCTGTGGAGCAGAATGGCAGCGTGAAACGGATCATCCGGTAAAGAGATGAACGTTTCGGGCTATTTTGGACCTGAAGGGGAAGCGCTAGGGTACCCCTGAAAAAGCCCCACGGAAGAGTGGGGTTTTGAGGAGACCAGCCGAATGGGGAGTAACTTGCCGCAGCTTCCCTGCTACCTTGCTGCTGTGTTAGCAGCGATTTGGGGGGGGGGGGGAAGCAAGAAGCCGCATGAGTCCGTTCAACAGGGAGGGGAAAAACTAGAAAATGAATGTTAAGTGATGATATGGAGTATTTGTTATGAAAAGAAAATCAATAAAAAATATTTTTTTAAATACATTTAAGAGTCACACAGTATGTTTGCGGCATGGATTAGCTGCAGCACAACTCTGTACAAATACAATCAATCAAACAAACAAACCACTATTAGCATTGCTTTAAGAAGCCCCATGGCAGGCAGGAGTGGGGAGGGGAAGGAGAGGAGAGTTTTCCCACATACCAGCATAGGTCCTTCCCACATGCCCCATGACTTTTGATGTTCTCTCCTCCGCAGAGGGACACTGGTGGCGCTGTGGCCTAAACCACTAAGCCTAGGGCTGGCCGATCGGAAGGTTGGTGGTTCGAATCCCCATGACTGGGTGAGCTCCTGTTGCTCAGTGCCAGCTCCTGCCAACCTAGCAGTTCAAAAGCACCCCCCAAAAGTGCAAGTAGATAAATAGGTACCGCTCTGGCGGGAAGGTAAACAGCATTTCCATGCGCTGCTCTGGTTTTGCCATGTCATGCTGGCCGCATGACCCGGAAAAACTGTCTGCGGGCAAACGCCGGCTCCCTTGGCCAGTAAAGTGAGATGAGCACCGCAACCCCAGAGTCGTTCGTGACTGGACTTAACTGTCAGGGGTCCTTCACCTTTACCTTTACCTCTGCAAAGAAATGCTGCAATAGCTCCCAAGCTACTTGGTGATTTGACAGTCAGGTGGAGTGAGAAGCAGCATGAAAGGTGTGGAGGGAGGGGCCTGGTCTCCATTTCACCACACTGGGGGTGGGGATCCACAAAAAGAGTCAGGATGACACACAGTCTTGCCCGCTCAGGTTATTCTATCAGGTAATTGCTAGCGCAGGAACGTTCAAACACAATGGTATAGGTCGCAAAGTGACTCTCGTATTTCAAAAGCTCATGTCCGGGTATCACACTGATGAGCACACACAGTCAGTTAAGACAGTGGAGGGCAGATTATGACAACATTTTCCCTCTTGAGACATGGGTACAAGGGAAAAGGAAATACAGTGGTACCTCGCTAGACGAATGCCTCGCTAGACAAAAAACTCGCTAGACGAAAGGCATTCGCTAGCGAAAGGCTGTCTCGCAAGACGAATTTTCCTATGGGCTTGCCTCGCAAGATGAAAAATTTCCGCGATTTTTTTTTTTGGTCAAACCGCTATTCCCCCGTTGGTGCTTTGCAAGACGAAATTTTCGCTATACGACAGCGCTCGCAGAACGAATTAATTTCGTCTTGCGAGGCACCACTGTACAGCAAGTACCCATTTCCCTAGCTCTTCCTGCCAGTCTGTTTTCTTCCAGCATCAACAATAGTTGGCAATAGTCTGGTAGTCAACTCCACTGCCAACCAGTGCCCTAAATTCATAAAGGTCTCAAATGAAGAATTGGAAGCCTGTTAACACAGAATACTGTCACACTTCCTAATCGGTTCAAACACTGAAATAACCCCACCACCACCACCAATTACCTTTCTTCTTTGTCCAAAATTTTCTTCTCTGCTGGACTAATCTTTTTTGGTGGTACAGGTGGAGTCACTTTTCTACATATTTCTTCAATGATACGTTTGTTCAATCTGCTTTGAAGTGCAGCTTTCAATAAAATCCTTTCCACTGCAGTCATTCCATCCCCATGTAAGTACTTAGGGTTTTCGCACTGAATTAACGTTTCCATGTCATCCAGCCAGGGTGGGTAATAAGAGTTCTGCTTCCCTGACAGTTTATGGTGAAGCTTCACTAGCAAAGACAATATGCTCTCTTTGATTTCCAAGATAGCTGTTGTCAGCTGGGGAGTTGCACCTGGAGCAGACCATTTCATTGAAGTCTTGGGTCGAACAGCCTGATTGGCCTCAGTAGTATTCCGATTGATGATTTCCTGAAACTTCTTTCTGCGCTCTGCAACCAGACTGAACACTTGTGCTGTTCCTGAATTCTTAAGGGGGGGGGGAAAGTAAGAAAGGGGGATTAGATATAGTAATCAGTAAGTGTGAAAACTACAAGCTAAACTAAAATCATGTTTAAAATAATTTCAATTTGTTACTTAGCTGTTTAAAACAAAAAACTGCCACACCTTAAAAGTACTTTCGCATTTAAAATATACTTCACAATCTGCCAAGGCTGGTGCACACATACAACTCCCAAATTCTTAATGAAGTAATGCAATTAAAAGCAGGCCACAAGATCATCTGCCTCTCCAGCCTTCCCTTCTGAAGCAGCCCCCCCCAATCTTACTCACAATTAAGTACAGTCATATCTTGGTTTTTGAACAGCTTAGTTCTCGAACATTTTGGCTCCCAAATGCTGAAAACCAGAAGTGACTGTTCCGGATTGCGAACTATTTTTGGCAGCCAAATGTCCGATGGGGCTTCTGCGGCTTCCGATTGGCTGTAGGAGTTTCCTGCAGCCTATCAGAAACCGCGCTTTGGTTTCCAAACGTTTTGGCAGTCGAACAGACTTCCTGAATGGATTCCATTTGACTTCCAAGGTACAACTGTATTGCAATTGTGCAGACATTAGCTGTGTTTGGACATAAGCAAAAGTTTGCTTTAACCATGGTTTGAAGAAGAAGCTTGGATTCTACTAGCAGATGAGCAAACAAGCCATAGTTTATTTAGCCTAAAGTTGGTTTCCTGCAGCTCTGACTGCTCTGTGAATACCTAGATGCTATAACAAAGTGTATTGTGGAGGGGCATCATAGAACCACCAACCTTCTGGTTAACAGCTGGATGCAATGACTCACGGAGTCATGGGTGTGTAATCTTCAGCCACTCTTGGCATGCCCCTGAGCAACACACATTTTGTTATCATGTTCCTCCGGACCCTTCAGAACAAAAGCCCTTCCTACTGTGGCCACTTTTCCATTAATGGGAAGCAAATTGGCAGCAATGACAGTAGTTAGGAATGCTTTTAGGTCAAACTGTGCAATTGTTATCTATTCAGCTGTTGGTACAGCTTGGCAAAGGTGCGCTTTTAACATATATCCCTCGTTAAATATAAATGCACTTGCGGTTCCTTTCACAACGCTGTTGTGGAGCTATGCAACTGGGCATGAAATAAATAGGTTATCAGTGAGGAAGTGGGATGGCGAAAGGGATAGAAAGCACATGGCTTTCAAAATGTTCACCTGTAAGAGTCTATAGCCCCATGAGAAGTTTTATTGGCGAGCCAGTTTTCCCCCTTGCATCTCCGTAGCCAAGCTAGTGGCAGAGGCATGGACTAGGATTAAGCCATGATACTGAGTTTTGATATAACAAATCACAGTTAACACAAGCCAACATAAAACCATAATTTCAGGCAGTGGTTTGTTGGCTTCACACAAACCATAATTAGTTGGCTTGGGTGGGTTAAAGCTGAACAAGCTACGGTTTAGCATTGTATCCAAACCCAAATACGATCAGCAGTTAAGTGTAACCAAGGTTCTCTCAGATTTCGAGTCTTGGTTAGCCTTAATCATAACCAAATGTAGTTGCAGATGTTAAGTTCAGTCACGGTTAATTAAGGCCAGCAGAGGAAGGACTGGGGAAATCGGCACTTCCAAAGGCAGGGAAAAAGTAATCCCACAGCCTGCTCCAAACTGCTTAACACTTTTGAACATTCCCAATATGTATGCCGTAAAACAAAACCACCACCACCAGAATACACGAAGTTTAAAGCTAAAAAACTTTATTATTAAAAAGGCTCCAGTCCCTTTTCAAAAGTTTGGAATACCACTGTGTACGTTTTACTATGAGTATTGTTATAAATTTGAGATATGTATGTAGAAAAGAGAGCATGGAACATTATTTAAAGAGGGACTAAGGGGTGTATCGGCTCTGCGGGTGGGTCAAAAAAACCATCTGCAAATTTTGTTAAAATTTGTCCTGTACAAATGACAAATGTGATTATTTTACGGAGTTCCTGCTCTGTCTTTAAAAAATAACTGTGATGCTTGCCTTCCATTAAGCATTTTCCTTTTAGCATAGCCTTGCTGCTAATGAAATATGTAGTAGTGTATACTTGATTTACTATAAGAAAATGAGCCATGGCTGTGTTCTTCACCATCCCTCCACCCGAGAAGGTGGCAACCCCATTATGAATTGGCTATAAATCATTCAAACAAGTTAATCATGTGTTCACAAAGATGAATCAACTAACCATTTATCATTTCAAGTAATTTCTAACAAGATTGAGGGCCAGGCTTATTGAAAATGGGAAGCTAAAGAGCAGCAGCATTATTAAATGTTAGCAAGAACCGCAGCAGAAATTCACACACACTCAAAGCAGCCAGTATTTATTCCAACAGGCTAGCAATTCTCCCCTCCCCCCCTTTTTTTAAAAAAAGGTTATCTCCAGCAGATGGCACAATTAATTTGGAACCAAAAAGGATTGCCATGTTCTAGGCCAATGCACTTTTTTAAACACAATCATTAGAAATATGCAATGACGGCTATTTCTTAATAAAATTCTTGAAAAGACCGTGGAATTGCAGGGAAGTTAGAGTCAGCACAGCTAAAGCCATCTTGCTATTAGAATGCAAGATACACAGGATTCTACCTCTCTCTGGAGTCCTTTAGGCCGCCTGGGATTCTGGGGAGTTGGGAGGGAAAAGGATGGCATTAAAACACCCTAAGAAATGTGATTATTACATACCAGGTCTTGAAATATCAAATACGGACAGCTATCTGCTCAGCAAAGCTTAATTCAACCACATAAAGGCAAAAGGCCTTGAGGTCAATAATGGCTTATGAGATCCTGAACCGTAATAATAAATCTGCAAGATCTCATCCTTACCTGAGAAGCCGCTGAGCCATCGGCGCTCGTACTTGCAGGTGGTTCTCTTTTCACCTCTGGCGCCGTCTCTGGGACTCTGACGCGCACGTAATTAATGAAGTGGCGCATGTTAGACACCAAGTTATTCCCTGGGAACCAACTATCGTGGCAGCGCTCTTGTCCTCCCATGGAATCCTGGCACATCAGCCATTAAACAAACAAAAACAAAGCAGGCCATCAGATCCAGATGTGGACAGTGCAACACATCCAATCTGCACATTGAGGAAAATTATTCCTAAATAACTGGGACTGCCACCTTAGTATTTACAGAGCACTGTAAATGTTTGGGGAAAATATTCCTGAAATACTAAGGTGACAATACTATGCAATGTTATGCGTCATATACATTCTCCCAACATTATTATTTATTGAATTTATATACCGCCCTATACCCGGGGGTCTCAGGGCGGTTTACAGAATAAAATCAAGATATAAAACCATAAAATACTTAATTAAAATAAAAACAACAACCCAATTGCCCCCCCCCCAAAACCCACATTTTAAAAGGGCATAGGATGTAAATCAAATCAACCAAAGGCCTGGTTAAAAAGGAACGTTTTGCCTGGCGCCTGAAGGTGCCAGGCGAACTTCCCTGGGGAGAGCATTCCACAGACGGGGAGCTACTGCAGAGAAGGCCCCGTTCTTGTGTTGCCATGATAGCCTTGTGAAATATTGTTATCCCTGTATGGCACCTGGTGAGCTGAGGCTGTTTAGCTCGCCTAAAGCCATCCGTGGGCTCATGACTGAGTTGGGATTTTCAGGATCTGAGCTCATTGCGCTAGAGGTCTTTGAGTTACTCTTAGGGGCCAACATCCACCCACAATGAGCAGCCCGCTATTAAAATAAGGCCCTGAAATAATAATGGGTTGGATCCAGAATGTCCTTCCACCAACAGAGGAACTCTAAGGCAACAGAGGAATTGTCTAAGGCAATCTTCTCCAACCCCGAGTTCCCAGATGGGAGTGTAGTACAGCAACATCTGAGGACCCAAGGTTGGAGAAGGACAGTCTGGGGCCTTCTTTAATGAGCTCACTTTTCATGCAAGGAGTTCAAGGTGTCAAACATACAACCCTGCAAGGTAGGTTAGGCTGAGAGCGAGTATCTGCCCCATGGTCACCCCATGAGCTTCATGGCTGAGTGGGAATTTAAACCCTGGTCTCCCAGGGCCAAAGGTTACGCCATGCCAACAGAGGCTCCAACTGTAGGAAAGGGGCAATTTTCAGTAATGTCCCCTGTGAGGGATCCTATTCCCTCCCCTTTCAATACTTCCCCAACAGTGACACTCCCTAGGTTTCACTGACAACTAGGATGAATCCTTCAGTGTTCATATGGGAGTTGTCTCTGGGGTACCTCAGGGCTCTACGTTTGAAAACCTCTTGCCACCTATGGGATCTCCCTACCAGGGTTCCCAACTACTGCAGTTTGCCTCCCCTTTAGGCAAATAAGTGGCACACTTGGCTTCACTGTCCAGCCCTTTGTATGACAGGAGAATAAGCAAACAGTTTCCTCTTCCACAGGAAAGCTTTGTTCTCTCCTCTTAGTCACACCTCTTAAGGTACTGATACACTGCCACAGTCAGCGAACGTTTAAGCACATTTAACTTTATTAGGTAACTTGAAAACATGGATGTCTCGGGTTATTACTGGTACAAATCTTCTCATGTAATTCAGCTTTGTTATAATATTTCCTGCATCCCTTTAGCAATGGTAATGACCTTTTTTCCCATTCCCCAAAGCCTAACCTCCCCTTCTCTCTCTCTAAACCTCCACCCCCAACTGCCAAACCCCCAACTGCCTTTTAACGGTTGTTCCCCCTCCTTTTAGAATGCCCTCCCCTCCTAGCTCCGCCTCCCAGGGAACGCCTACCTAAAATGGGAGTGATAGGTTAGCCCATGATGAACCTGAATCATCAGCAGGCATTATTCCGCCACATCCCCCTCCTCCTACAGTCCACAGTGCCACCTCCCATGCTGTTCTGGAGGGTCCCCTAGCCCACCCAAGTAACTTTCCAGAGGAGGAAGGAATGAAAATTGCCTTACCCCCACCCCTCCATTCCAGTAAAAGTTTGCTGTGAGCAGAACAAATATATTGTCTATAAAATAAAAATGTAGTTATAGATATAAGCACAACACCAAAAAGGTACAGAAATGTGAGCACTTACTTCTTCCTCAGATTCCTGCTCGGATGAGTTCTCTAGTCCCAACTCAATCAAATATAAAACCATGCAAAGGACATGTTCTGACAGATTTTGATGATCCATTAATATCTAAAGCAAAAGTAAATGTTACTTTCCTTTTTCCCTTTCAAATTTTTTCCACTTTAGAATTCGGTGGGAGGGGAGGGGAAACAGAAAGAAATAATATATAGCTACATCAGTTCCACATGATTCAGTATTCAGTACAGGAAAACCTCTCAGAATGACAGCTGTTAATGATTTATCAAGAGAAAAATGGTGGTCAAAATTCACAAACACACAGCACCACCTTCCCAAACACAACTAGAAAATGTTTGTGTTGTGGAAATATGCAAGCTTTCATTTTAAGGAACAAATTAAAGAAGTACACAGAGAGGGGGGGGGGAGAGGGAGGGAGAGAGAGAGAGAGGTGAGCCCAAGATGAGGTTTCAAAAATTCTAGTCTGGCCACCTAATTTAGTTTGAGCCTGTATAGCTGAGAAAATGTGCAGAATGTTTCAGGACAGGGGCAAACAAGAGGGCTTTGTGGCACTATCTTCTCTTAATGATAACCTTAAAATGTATTCAGTTATGTTCCATTTCTCCTTGGAAAAACAAATTTTAAAAATGGATCGGGGTATTACTTGGCTTAACTTTTTAAAAAATAAATAAATCAGTGTTTCAAAATTGTACCCACAGCAAACACCCTCCACAAACCAAAATTATGTGAAGTCTGAAGCAGCTTTGTGTCCCTTGGTTCCCCCTCCCTACGCCAACAATTCAGTAGTACCTTGTAGAGCAGAGTGAATAACACAATGTGTAAAGTTTTGCAGTGCAAGAGCCTCATGAGTCCTTTGTAGCTTGGGTGTAAATGTGTTCGTTTCTTGTAAGGAGGCCAGGGGTTTCCATGCACTTTCCCACTTTGTTTTAAGCTGTAAGAGAACCAAAAAATAACCTGCTCAAAGTTAATGCTACAGAAGATACAGCTGAGAACTGTGATGCTTGACGAATGCCCACTTGGCTGCATGCCCCTTTCAGCATTTCTGGTAGTAAATAAAAAATAAAAAATGCTTGCACCGAACATTTTGAAAGCCAGGTGCCAATTACAGTGGCACCTCGACTTATGAAAGTAATCCGTTCCGAAGGCGTGCTCGTAAGTGGAAATCTTCGCAAGTCGAAGCCGCCATCTCGGAACGGGGAAAAAATTCGGTAGTCGAAAAAACCGCATTCAAATTTTTGTAAGTCGAGGTATCATGCCGCCGCTTTCCCTTAGGAAGTCGAAAATTTCGGAAGCGGCAGCCATTTTTTCGCTTCCGGAGGTCATTCGGTAGTCGAAAAATGCGGAAATCAAGTCGCTTGTAAGTCGAGGTACCACTGTATAAAATAGGCTCAAATGCATTATGGGTTTCCCCCCATAATCCAGGAAAAGATTTCTGGGGGCGAGGGAGAGATGGGAAGCAGAAATCCTTGCACTAACAGGGTGACTTCATTGGATACAACCCAAGATGCATGGCTCTGACTGTGATACCAAAGCCAACAGCAAAGCTGAGAACTTTAATTATGATCACAAAAAGAGTGAGGCAACCACCACCTTCATATCTCAATGATGTACTAAGTATGTACTCAAAAGTAAATCTTGAGTCCAGTGTGTTTTCTCTCTTTTAAGTGTACTTAGGATTGTGGTCTTAAGATTTCACCAACACAATTGATACTCCCCATTCCTCCACACTCCTGTCCTTGTCAGTGTTAACCTAAGTATAACAAGATAAGTATGCAACAACAGTGTTACCATGGTAAATACTAATGGGAGGGGAGGAGAAATCCAAAAGGTTTGCAAGCCAGTTTCTAAGCCTAGGTTTACTGTTAACATTAATACTGGTACTGATGTTCTGGTGCACCATGGTTAATACCAACCAAGAAAAGGAGGAGGAGGTGGAAAAGCCAATGGCCTGCTTCCAATCTCTTAACTCTGATTAAGACAGTTAAGCATAACATCTGTACTGAGCTCAAGTCCAGATGTGTTGAAGGAGGGCAAAATATTTTCAGTTAACAGGGTGTTCCCATTTTTGCCAGAGTGCGATCAGCTCAAAGAATTTCATCTTAAACCCTTAACTCACAGCTGACAAAAGGAAAGCAGAAACAAGGAAGTGAAGAGACCTGAAAACAAATTTTACTTTGTTTTCTGACGTCTCGAAATGATAAATCATCCTTTTAATAATATGGGTAGTAAACATAGTTCTGAGGGACCCAGGTGGCGCTAGGGCTTGCTGATCAGAAGGTCGGCAGTTCGAATCCCTGCCACGGGGTGAGCTCCCGTTGCTCAGTCCCAGCTCCTGCCCACCTAGCAGTTCAAGCACGTCAAAGTGCAAGTAGATAAATAGGGACTGCTCCAGCGGGAAGGTAAACGGTGTTTCCGTGCGCTGCTCTGGTTCGCCAGAAGCGGCTTTGTCATGCTGGCCACATGACCCGGAAGCTGTCTGCAGACAAACGCTGGCTCCCTCGGCCTACAGAGCGAGATGAGCGCCGCAACCCCAGAGTCGGACACGACTGGACCTGATGGTCAGGGGTCCCTTTACCTTTTAAACATAGTTCTACCACACAGATGGGAATGAAGAACAACTACAAATCTCTAGATGGGTAACATTTCCAGTTAGTATATCTAGAACGGTTCTTCAAGATGTAAGTATTGGGCAGGAGGGGAGGAGATGGGAGGGGAGGAGAAATTCAAAAGGTTGACTTCCAATTTGCTTTTACTTGGCTTCAAGGAACATATTATTCAGTTCACTAAAAAACGAAAAGGTTATGTATTTCTTCAAAATGGCAGGTAATACATCATTTTGACATGCCACTTCACAAAGCGAAGGTTTTTTTTAAAAAAAATTAAAAGGTACACGTTTCACAGAATGGCACCAGTGAAAAGCACAAAATTATACTTGTAAGGACTTTAGCCGTATACCGACCCAAGCCAATTGAATAATAATTTGTTTCAAGTGAGTGGCAACAAGATGCAAATGGAATGATTTTGCCCTTGCTAACTACAGCAGCAGACTGAGTATGAATCTACTTTTAAGGATGTACTCAGACAAGTCATAGTATGGAACGTTTTTGTATTCACATAAACCACGAGTGGTAAGCAAGAAATAAGCCAGCCACAAATCTGGGCTCACTTCTGTCTTATTTCTCATGGCTTGTTTGAAGTGAACAAACAATTCACAATTAAGAATCACGATTAAGCCACGATTTAAAACAAACTGGCTTTGCATGACATGCCAACGGGTTCACTGCATAAGAATAAGAGTCACTGTATATTACTATTACATAATACAGCATTCATTTTATAATACATTCAACTTACAATGCTGTATATCTGTCCATCGCAGATTGCACATCTCTACGGTAAACAGTTCGGAGAATTACCATGACCGGGTCAAACTCCTTATCCCAGACTTCAGCTATTGTTAAAGAGACAGAACACATTGGACATTAAGTTCTGAAATTTATTCAATATTTTTTTTTTAAGATAAATACAAATTACTTCACACACAAAGAATCACTTACAAACATACTATACCTTCACCTGTTCATTTAAACATCTAAAAACAATAGACTATGAAATCCAATTAACAACCATTAAAACCCTGAGTTTATAACTGGTGCATTTGAAAAATATTGAATGATTAAGAACTAAAGTAGCTGACTGATTATTTTGTTTATTCAGGTACTTCAAATAACAACACGAAGAAGAAGGAGGAGGACACATTAATGAGAAGGAACTCTTAGTTTTATCAAAAAGGTGTTTCTAAGTGGGCACTACGAAACCACCAAGTGGGACTGTACTTCTCCAGTTGCTAGAGGCAGGAAAACATTGTCACTCTACAAGAAGCTCTCTCTTACCTCTCCCTTGGAGTATCAGAGTATTAAAATGTCCATTTGCTTTCTAATCAAGCATGAAAATAACCTAAACTGAGTCAAACCACTCTCATACCACAACTGGTAAGAAATAATGTAATACACATAACATATGCACACACACACACACACACACACACACACACGACTACTCAATGGACAGTCCACTCCTTAAATCCAATCTAAAGTACGACCACACTTAGGTTGGATCTTGGAGGCATGCTAGTTAGTGCTCACACTGAAACACCTTTCAGATAAGAATAATGGTCCCATATCCGGTAGGCACAAGGGCACCATCAAGTGAGATGGTCTAAAGCTGGCCCTGAGGTTTATGGTTTAAAACTTTGTTCTAGATACAACTGTTGGTTTGTCTGAAACAAGACAAACCCTGAGGCTGCGTTCACACATAATGCCAAGCCAAATTGCAGTTTAGCACTGGGTAGCATGGCAGCAACAGGACCGGGGAAGGAGGAGCACAGTCACAATTTTTTTTTACTCAGTGCCCACATGTTTGTCTATGTTTAGATAAGGTTTGACTTAACCTACCTGCATGCTGAACCACAATGTAGGTTTTCAGCAGCTAAGTGTTTCAGTTTTGTGCCAACATCCTCAAACACATATCTTTATTATCATTACTCAACATACACAATTACAATGTATCCTGTTCGCCGATCAACTATTTTGGTTCTTGTACATATCATGATGGTGTTCAAAGTGTGAAAAACAACCACTTGTTTAAACAGAGGAATCAGGGGAGGAAAAGCAAAAAAGCTGAAAGCATGTAACAACACTGAAATTCTGAAAATATTTATTAATCCACCAAAATTCATATAATACTCAACTGAAGTCAACTTATCTCTAAGCCGTTTACATCTTAGAGATACCAGGCAGAGGGCCTTCTCGGTGGTGGCGCCTGCCCTGTGGAATGCTCTCCCATCAGATGTCAAGGAAATAAACAACTACCTGACTTTTAGAAGACATCTGAAGGCAGCCTTGTTTAGGAAACTTTTTAATGTTTGATGTTTCATTGTGTTTTTAATATTCTATTGGAAGCCACCCAGATGGGCAGGGTATTAATAATAATAATAATAATACTTTCTAGAGTTGTAATGAATACCAGCTCATTAAGAACCCATACATATATTGCAGATTCACACTAAAACACCAATAAAAATTGAACATACCTTTAGGTGTATACATTCCCTGCTGCATAGAGCCCCCAGGTTCAAACACAGGAGCCTTAAAATCAGCTACAGCTGACAGCATTGATTCAAAGCTTAAACTTCCAGGAATAATGCCACTTTTTGGATTTGGGTTTTCTGGAATGTGATCCTCGTGTTAAGGTAAACAATAATTGCCAGAATATTTTCAACAAAAAGGTGTTGCATATATTAACTTTATTCGGGTTGTATCCAATGGCGGCCCTGAACTAGTAAGAAAACAATTCTGCGTCTGCAATGTGGGGCGGCATATTGTTTTTCAACTCCCCCTAGTCACTCTAGCTGCACTTGAGGGTTGGTGGATCCTCTGCGACAGTATACATATATGGGACACTGTGGAGGCCTGCCAGTGCGCATGTGGGGTTGGGGAGGGTCAGCAGAAATTGTATGCCTTGCCTTGTGTGAGCGGAAGTGCTTTCCGTTACAAAAAAGTCACCACTGCATTGTGGGATGTAAAACTGCAGTCAAGTACAACATTCCTACAGTGGACATGTTAGGGGATGTTTTGCACCACTCCGGAGAAGACTTCCTGTTTCCTCCTGAGCTGGGACAGACTTCCACTACACGGCCTCCATGTTGATGTGTGTTTGGAGAAGTGACTGCTTAGTCGCAGTCACCTGGGACTAACTTCTTTATGGAATAGTTCTAGTTGTTATATAACCTAAGCCTGCCTTCAGGGACATGTCTGTGAACCTGAATGAATCTGTGAGTAAACTACTTTTATGTTAACGTTAATCAGATTCTTGTGTTTATTCTTTTTAAGAGGGATTAGAAGGGATTTTACTAAGAAGGAATCTTTAATAGTAACTCAGATGAGTCAGGCAGAAGCTGATCGCTGCATAATTTAAAAAGAGGGGTGTTTGGAACTCTGCTAGAATATGGAACTTGCTAGCACAAGTTAGGAAGGATATCATTAAATAATATATCCTTTCCTACCTCCCTAATCATTCCCACATGCATATCAAACTTCCTCTAGAAATACACAGCCATTTTTTAATAGCTCAGTCGGTAGAGAATGAGACTGTTAATCTCAGGGTTGTGAGTTCGAGTCCTATGTCAATCAAGATTCCTGCACTGCAAGGGGGTTTGATTAGATGACCCTCATAGTCCCTTCCAACTCTATGATTCTATGATTCTACAGTGGTACCTTGGTTCTTGAACTTAATCTGTTCTGGGAGTCTGTTTGGCTCCCGAAACCATTTGAAAACCAAGGCGCGGCTTCCGATTGATTGCAGGAGCGTCCTGCACTCAAGCGGAAGCCGCATCAGACGTTCAGCTTCTGAAAAACATTTGAAAACCGGAACACTTACTTCCAGGTTTTCGGCAATCGGGAGCCAATTTGTTCGACATCTAAGCCGTTCGAGAACCAAGGTACCATTGTATAAGCATGTCTTTTGGTGGGCAGAAGCCACAGGGATTTCTGCAGTTGCTTCACTTCACCACAAGATGTCTATATTCCACAATAAACAGTGTTCGATCCATCGTTTTAAGTGTTAATATAAAAAGTTTTCTTGGAGGTGGCACAGATTTCAAATACACGTTTGAACAATTCAGACTAAGAGAATGGTTAGATACATAACTAAATGCTTATTCCAGAGGTGCTAGGAAGCTTTAACAAAAAAAACCAAAGAATGTCCATCATTTAGAAAAATGATACATTCACAATTGCAAAATGTTAATTGGTATAAGGACATAATTGCATGAATATAGTGGTATTACTAATCTATCTTAATCAACATTACACTAGATTAAGGATATGCACATCGGTAAGAAAAAAAAGCTATGCAACAACACTAAAACCTTGGCTAGTTGTGGTTTTTCAAAAAATCTCACCCTTTGGTTGCTAACAGGGGAGGAAGATGCATTTCACATGTTTAAATATGGAAGATTATATAACCAGAAGGAGAACACTATACTGCACCCTTCTGGGTCTTCATGTACATTACAGTTATTTTTTTAAAAGTATTTTTTTATTAAACATTTTCTTGATTTACAAAGGTATGTGCAATGTCTCTCTCGTATTTTTTTCCATGTAACATTTTTACAAATCAGTTTCGTTTGTTGAGACATTAGGAAGATAAGAGGGAAAGAGGTGGGCAGGATGGGGAGATGGGTGGTGTGGTGTGACAATGTTTCTATTTTACTTAATATATGTAGGGTTTAAAAGAATGAAATATGGATTTCAAACAAACCAGATAACACTAGTATTTATTTATTTTTGTCCTGGCATATTGCCCAATTACTCCCTGGAGTGCAAGAACCCAATCTGGGGAAGGCAGTTTAATTCAATAGAAAAGCAAACATAGTTGTAAATCCCAACTCTATCCTTTTGAAACAGAAGGTTGGAAGAAAGGTGATGATTTATATTCCTAGCCCAGAGTTAGAAAGACGAGTGCATGCATGCATGTGTGTATACACACACCCACACACACACCCAGCTCAGTACAACATCAAATTTCATTGCAAGCTCAACATGCAACTTTTCATATGAAAATTATATGCTAATATTGTTTCAAGGCATTAAAAATTGCTTCTAATAGTCTTACTTGTTGTACACCATAGAGAAGCACAAAACATGAATCCTGTTAATTAATCACAGAAAAAATGCATTTAACAACATTCCAAGGATATGAGGTCCAGTAGAGAACTATGAGTCCTGTCATTCATGCAGAGCTGAGCTACCATCTCTGCCCGAAGAATCTCATCATCAGTCATTCCTAGGAGAAATTGAAAGGTAAATTAACATAACCATAAGATAGGAAGTGGAGGTGGAGTTATTGCTACCTAGAAGTGCATTCAGTTTTACATTACAAGAGTTTAAAAAAAATACTATGATTGATTTTTTTAATTAAAAAAAAACTGGGCTGTTAATCCACAGAGTATCAATAAGAAATAAGGATTTAGAGCAGGCATAGGCAAACTTGCCCTCCAGATGTTTTGGGACTACAACTCCCATCATCCCTGATCACTGGTCCTGTTAGCTAGGGATGATGGGAGTTGTAGTCCCAAAACATCTGGAGGGCCGAGTTTGCCATGCCTGATTTAGAGCCTTATTAGGGATGGTTGAGGGAACTGGGCATGTATAGCCTAGTAAAGAGGAGACTGAAAGGAGATAGGATAGCCATCTTCAAATATCTAAAGGTCTGTCACAAGGAGGATCGAGCAAGCTAGGACCCAAACCAATGGATTCAAGTTACAAGAATGGAGACTGACTAAACACAACTTAGCGGGCAACCACAACTTTTGGCTTCCACTAAGAGGGACTAATAAAAGCTAAGAAACAATGCAAGAACATTAAGAGTTAGCAAGTGCTTTTGGTTGTGGTTTCCATCACCATTCCTATCTAAACATTGGTTGAAACTTAATATTCTGTACGTGCCTGTGACCATTCATACCCCGACATAGAAAATTACTAGGAGTAAAGCAGAGAGCAGAAAGACGATTAATCTTACCCAAGTGTAAACGGAGACTTAAAAGAATGACAAGAAATGTTAAGGCGCCTTCTAGCATCGATCTCTCATGCTCTGAATCTAGCACTGTATTCTGGTGTTGGGAAGCCATTGTTAAGAGGTCAACCACCTTGAACCTACAGGAGAGGAAAATACGAATTTTAGAAAACCTAGTATGGTTAATAATTTGAGAACATTTCCTGTTGCTCCTCCAGGAAGCTCACAAGGCTCCCAGGCATTTGCCCATCCAGACGTGATCAAGTGGAGACCCCTTAACTTCACACAACACAGCAGCAGCAGCAGCGAATATTGAAGTGCAACTTATTTACTTGCCCAGATATTTTGATGTTCTTTATCATTTAGCCTGCTTGTTTTTGGTTGCCTCTAACAGTTTTTATGAGGATGACTATTACTCTATTGTGGTTTTGGCATGATACATTTCACTCATGCCTAGTGTATACCACCATAATATATGTGAGGATAAACGACTGTTTATTTTTTTAAAAAAGAAGTAATAAATGTCTCTCTGTGCCATTACACTCTGCGACATCTGACGCACAGTACAAGATTCAACCTTCAATTGAAATTTGGATTTATTTTTTTATGGGTTATCACACACTTGGTGCTATGTTTGCCTACAGATAGCACTACTTTTCTCCATCCCTACATGCCCCAGAGCTGCCATGCAACATCTGCTCCTAATGCAGAGTCTGTCAGCCTTTTTCCAAACCTTAACGCAGAGGGAGCAGGTCTGAGGGTGCTTAGATACATTTGACACTGAGTTTCCAATGAAATGCAGTGCAGAAGTACCTCGGTTTACATCCATCATCCGTTCCGGAGGTCCGTTTGTAAACCAAAACAGGTTGTAGCCCAAGGCACGCTTTCACCAATGGGGCCTCCAAAAATGTTTTTGTTCATAATCCAAAAAAAGGGGGGGGGTTGTAATCCCAAAAAAGATTGCAAACCGGGACACGAACTTCCGGGTTTGACGTGTGTGTAATCCAAAAAGTATGTGAACCAAGACGTATGCAAACCAAGGTACCACTGTACTGTGAAATGCCTGCTGTCCGTCTCTATTCCCTAAGCCATAAACAATGGATGGGGAGGAGGGAGGAGGGAGTACACTGTCTCCATAGCGCCGGAACGCATTTCATCAGCCACTTCTTCAGAAACTTAACAGCACTAAAATACTAAGGCCAGAAAAGAGGATGCACGTGTGCAAATATGGACACATTAAGGCAGATGGGCTGTCATATCCAGGAAACTCAGCAGTGCCGTGACAGAAGCTGGAATGAAGGCACCATTTTGCAATCTGCTCATCACCCAAGGGCAACCAATATCCAGGAAAACAGAAATGTGCACAATTACTTTTAAACATCAAAAATGTCTTTCCAATCAGTATTTCATGCTTTGTTTGTTTGTTTGTTTGTTTTATAGCCCAGTCTGGACTGGAACCATGGCACACAGAAGGTGGGGTTAACCCACTGGAGCACCCCATGGATAAAAGTCATCCTCTCAAAGTTGCCACTTGCTCCAAAAGAGGGGAACCACTGCTGATGTCAAAAACTACTCCCCTTCAACGGCAGCCTAAACTGCTTTACAAATATTTCACCCTCCATCTACCCCATCGGTTCCAGACATCAAGGTAATCAAAACAATTAAATACAAGGAAGAACGTTGTGGCATTGTTTCTCCTTTCTCCTTATATTTACAAGGGAAAACCTGTTGATTTTTAAGACAGCCAAAGAAATTTAACTGTAAGGTGTATTATAGACATTTTTAACCTATGTCCACAGGAAAAACAGAATAGGGACAGAAATAACTCAACATTTTTCCTGCCACTTTCTCACAACCCTACAGTGCATATATAGGTTTGGAAGTCTTTATTGGACTTGATAGGATGCAATAATGTATAAATAACGTATACTGAAAAATGCACACACACAAACGCACACACACATATTTCCAGACAATCAAGTCCAATAAAGACTTTCCAAACCTATCTTTTGTTGACATCCTATTACACATCTCTACTGATTATCTATTCTTTTCTCCTTCCATTCATGATCCTTTATTGTGTCTGCTGCTGACTACAGATTTATCCCTGCTTGTAGATTTATCTTAATACCACTTGGTTTTAAATACCCTTCAAATCATTCCCACTCACTTGTTACTATCTTCCCATCTATATTTCTTATTTTGGCTGTCATACATACTACAGTGGTACCTTGGGTTACATATGCTTCGGGTTGCGTACTTTTCGGGTTACGAACTCCACTAACCCAGAAGTGCGTTTTTCGCATTTTTTTCGGTCTTGTTCGGGTTACGTCCTTTTCAGGTTATGTACTGTAACCCAGAATGAATTAAGTATGTAACCCGGGGTACCACTGTAGTTTGACGTATTCTATTAGTTTAAGTAGCCATTGGTCCTTTGTCGGGATAGCCTTCTCTTTCCACATTTTTGTGTACACTATTCTTGCAGCTGCTGTTCCATATAGAAATAAGTGTTTAACTTTGTTTGGTGTTTCCTGACCTACTATTACTAACTGGAATGCTTCTGGTTTTGGGGGGGAAAGTGCACTTTTTATATTTGTCATATACCATTACCCAGATTTTTTTTTTTTTTTTTTGCAAATTTGCACTGCCACCACATGTGAATTAAAGAGCCCCCTGTGGTGCATTTAAACCACAAGGCAGACACTGCTTAGACGGTGTGTTCTTTTCAACAGTATCTTACCTTTCAAAAACTGAGGAAATGAAATAATCTGGGTCAAGTCTTGAAGCGCAGACCTGTTTTCCAGGAGGAGGGAGAACATAAATATATATATATAAATATATTAGTTATTACTGTTTAGCTTTCTAATAACATAGAGCAGATGAGGTTACAAAAAGTACTGACCTACCTGTAACAGATAAATGTCAGGATCAATCATGGAATTGCAGAAGTGGGACTGCACATAAGTCATGGCTTGTCCTTTAATCTGCAGGCCATTCCTTACCCACATATTACTATGGATTTCAGAGAGGCTTGCCTACCAAAAAGAGCAAAGAGAAAGCTGTTTCAGCTCAACATGCTACCTGTTGCTTAGGTATACTATTTTTCCAGTGTTAAAAACTTGAAAAGCTGAGAATATAATTTTGTAGCTGATCACACAGCTTTTTGCAGAATATTTCAATCCTTGGTGGCACACTAGACTTCGGAGGCACGGCAAAACCAACATAGCAAACATAGCAAACATAGCAATCTTTCTCCCCTGTGACTTTCACTAATACATAAGATGCCATCCAGACAAACTGTCAGCCACAACCAAGGATGTAATCACGTTTTTAACTGCAACCATTGAGCAGTTGTTCCATAGGATCTGAATATTTTCCCCGCTTATTTATACCGCCTATCTTTTTTCTGTGTTGTTCTCACTTTAGGTAAAGGTAAAGGGACCCCTGACCATTAGGTCCAGTTGCGGACGACTCTGGGGTTGCGCCGCTCATCTCACTTTATTGGCCGAGGGAGCCAGCGTACAGCTTCCGGGTCATGTGGCCAGCATGACAAAGCAGCTTCTGGCGAACCAGAGCAGCGCACAGAAACGCCATTTACCTTCCCGTCGGAGCGGTACCTATTTATCTACTTGCACTTTTGACGTGCTTTCGAACTGCTAGGTGGGCAGGAGCTGGGACTGAGCAATGGGAGCTCACCCCGTCATGGGGATTCAAACCGCCGACCTTCTGATCAGCAAGCCCTAGGCTTTGTGGTTTAAC
The DNA here is from genome assembly GCF_009819535.1 of Lacerta agilis. NCBI lineage: Eukaryota > Metazoa > Chordata > Lepidosauria > Squamata > Lacertidae > Lacerta > Lacerta agilis. Next base: position 115,930,354 of record NC_046312.1, read on the forward strand.
CCACAGCGCCACCCGCATCCCTGCAGGTTATCACTTTACCTCTTGCTAATTCAATAGAATCACCAAAAAATTTATCACTCGCTATTGTGATCCATATGTGGAAAACAAAGAGTGCTGTACATACAATGTGGGAATGAACTTGCAGTTATTCAAATATCCATGCCCTTAGCACTCAAGTTACATTCAGGCACAAATCAATTGCCTCCAGTGGGGGAAAACTGTCTGAGGCAATGAACCATGAGTGAAATCCAAAGTAGTGCTTGTAGGTGTCTATTCATGCAATGGGGCATCTCCTTCCTTTTCTCCCCCTTGCAGCCCCCTTCCCAATTTGCTCTGGAAGATTCAGAGACCCACCAAAGCATCTTCTGAGGCCACACAAGAGGTTGGAGGGGGAAGAGGAGAAACCAAAAATTCCCATTGTGCAAGCAAATTTCTGTATTGACTGTGGGTGTACGCAATTGGATGTTACTCTCTAGATCTCTGGATCTCTCTGGAAAAATACTTGGCCAACTTACCTGAATCTGAAGTGGGTGAACCATGAGCTTCATCAACATCTCCTGGTCTGGAAGGAGGGAATCGAGATCTAATTCTTGGCGTTTAACAGCCTACAAACAAAATATGTACATATTTGATCCGGACTTGTCTACCTAAATAATGACTCCTCCCCCCCCCCAAAAAAAAACCCTACCGTGCAAAAACCATTCACTTACCTTACTTAGAAACATAGCATAATAACGATGCAGCGGCAGATGAAAAGTAACCTGATTAGGAGTAGGCTGCAATGGAAACAAAAGGTTGCTTACAATTCAAAGGAATAAACAATTCCAATTTGCGCACTATTAAATCACTTATTTCCTCTCTTCTGGTAAAACCCAAAACTTTGACACACGTGTATACACTTCTGCTTTCACTCCAGAAAATGTGATGCTGCACTTTTTTATTGCTACAGATACAAAAGCAACCCTCCACCGGGTAGCTTGGCTCAGGGAAATCTCTTGCAATAAGAGAGGGTGCCATGGAATGGAAGTGCATGCAATAAAGGTTTGAAGGGAAGATGCTTCCAAATTTTAATAGAAGATAGCCTGGAGAAGAGAAGGTTAAGGGGTGATATGATAGCCATGTTCAAATATATAAAAGGATGTCATATAGAGGAGGGAGAAAGGTTGTTTTCTGCTGCTCCAGAGAAGCTGACACGGGGCAATGGATTCAAACTACAAGAAAGAAGATTCCACCTAAACATTAGGAAGAACTTCCTGACAGTAAGAGCTGTTCGACAGTGGAATTTGCTGCCAAGCAGTGTGGTGGAGTCTCCTTCTTTGGAGGTCTTTAAGTGGAGGCTTGACAGCCATCTGTCAGGAATGCTTTGATGGTGTTTCCTGCTTGGCAGGGGGTTGGACTGGATGGCCCTTGTGGTCTCTTCCAACTCTATGATTCTAAGATCCTATCCCGTAAATGCAAAGTCAAATACATTAGACACACAAACCTCATCCACAAAGTTGATAGCATCAAACCAATCCTGAAGTGCTTCTAGGCAGTATCTAACAACGTTTCGTGTGTATTCCTGTGTCTCCTGAAGTGGGATACAAAGGATGCACAAACGGAAAAATGAACTCTCTGAAGTTAAACAACACGGCAAAATTTGCTAGAGGGTGCAAGCTTCCCTTTCCTCTCCTCTCCCAACGTATGAATTGGAACCGGAGTCCGGTTTCTAGTCTCACTTCATGTGCACCCTCAGGGCCAAGAACCAATCCTTATTTATGGATATGATTGGCAATCTGATATCTGGGGGAGAGGGATGTTTCAACCTACTGATAACAATTATATAATACTGTGTGATCAAAGTAAAAAAACACACCAAAAACCAAAACAAAACTATGGCTTTTGACAATAATTCTTCAGCAGTGTTATCTCATTCTGTGCTCTTGGGAGTGTGGGCTGAGAGAATAAATGGACTTTCAAACTGGAGTCACTTGACCTGCATTTCTATGTTTGATAGAAAGGCACATTTTTGAAGGAATTCCATCAAAAACATGAAAGCATTCTATTTATTATTTGCACAACATAACTAATAAAGCACCTGCACATATTTTCAGTAACAGGAAAACAGATTAACGAGCATACCCTCAAAAGGGGATTTGCTGCTCACCTTGACAAATATAGTGATTAAATAAAAATTTAAGGGCATTAAGCTAAGAGCACAATGCTATCATATTACAAAATTCAGAGAGAGTCAAACACTGCAAGGTACACAACAGGCCCTGGGGTGTGTGCACCAGCTTAACACAAGGAGAGTGTACAACTTTCTAAAACTGCTTATTTCATATTTAAAATATTTAATCACTAGAGAACCAAAGGGGGAGGTAGTGCTCAGCTTACCCTGACTTTGCAGTGTGATAGTAGCCCCCACATTGGCTGGGCACAGGCCTCAAGCTCAGCGGCAAAAGCAGCGTAGTAGGTCTGAGATTCAAACTCAACATGCTCATTAAGTTCTCTCTTGTTTAAATTCATTCCTTGAAAGATCAAGACAAAGTTGCAGCTAACCGGTGCGCCATCTTTTTCACACCGTATACGAGAAAAGGAAAGTTAGTCATCAAAATCCTATCTAAGGTAAAAGGTAAAGGACCCCTGGACAGTTCGGTCCAATCAAAGGCAACCATGGGGTTGTGGCGCTCATCTCGCTTTTCAGGCAGAGGAAGCCGGCATTTGTCCACAGACATTTTTCTGGGTCATGTGGCCAGCATGACTAAACCGCTTCTGGTGCAATGGAACACTGTGACAGAAGCCAGAGTGCATGGAAACGTTTACCTTCCCGCCAGAGTGGTACCTATTTATCTACTTGCACTGGCGTGCTTTTGAACTGCTAGGTTGGCAGGAGCTGGGACAAACCAACGGGAGCTCACCCCGTCACAGGGATTCGAACCGCTGACCTTCTGATCAATGAGTCTAAGAGGCTCAGGGGTTTAGACCACAGTGTCCCCCTATCCCCTATCTAATATAGGTATATATAGTTGGACAGTCAATACTAGGGCACATAATTAGCAAAAGCGATGCATACCTTGGAAAAACGATACAAAGTTCATCCATGTTACTAATAGCCTGTGATCTTCCAAGAATTTCTTAGCCACGCTCTGGTGTGAAAGGATATTTATAAAGTCGCTGACAAGTGGCCAGTAGGTGTTGTTCTTGAGTAGAGCTTCCCCACAGTTCACTACTACATGCAAACTGTTTTCCTCATCTAAAAGGCAAGTGAAGTGATTTTGAAGACATAAATGTTAAGACTGCTAATGTTAAACGTACACACTGATACAGCGTGCAAAACGGAGCTTCTACCTGTATCAGTACTTCCTCATTCACTTTACAACCACCTTCCTTGTTTCTCCGAAACCTCACAAGGAGCCTGCATGCTAGTTAAGTTCCATGCGGACTTCCGAGATGCAGTAAATTCTTAATCTGGTCTTTATGTCTAAGAGTACAGCAATAATGATCTTTTCCAACATTTTCTCTCATTTACACAAAGCAGTCTCTCTGTCTGCATGTTCCGGTAGAAGAACGGAAGAGGAAGGAGGAAGGGCTCGTTTTCCTTCTGTTTTAGCCATTTTTTCACTCTTTCAGCTGGAAAGCTTAAAACAGACCCTCCTCCACTACAGCCCACAGATGGGTAAACTGTGACACTTGGGTCTAATTTCATGGGAGTGCAGAGGATGGGGAAACAAGTGGGAAAGAAGGGAGCAGGATAAGAGAGACAGACTCTAGCCCTGACGACTGCTAGCATGGAGTCCAACAGACTGCATCCCCCTTACAGAAAGAAGCCTAAATACAGGCTGAGAATATTCTGTGTGCGCCTCTCAAGTGCTCTTAAAGCAAATTCTGAATTCGACTCACCTTGCAGCTCACTTTTAATAAGGCAACTCTCCATCATGTACAGTAGGACAGTAACCATAATATCAAGCAGCTGACATTCCTCTGTCACTTGACGTGCCAGTTCCTCATTGCTGAACAACTGGACACTAATATGTACTATTCTGTTAGACATGGTATCCGATTCATGGCTTTTCTTCAGGGTTTTCATAATAAAAGCATAATGCTGCACAAAAGTTTTAGTAAAAGCAATCTGCAAGGTATAAAATAAATGTTAGCGTTATCATTTGCATTCCCAACCCCCGAACAAGTCTCAATAAGAAGCGTTACCGAAAGTATATTAAACCAGTAGTTGCACAAAACCAAGACTAGGATGCCATGCAGTGCAATTATTTTCCAAGTACATGTTGCCCAATCCAATTATTTCAATGGACTTTATGTATGTCTCACTCTGCACTGTATCAGGCTATACTTCTGCTAACATAATTTTTTTAAAAAAAATCTGTTAATGAGGACCAAATGTCCAGGTAAGTATCACCTAGAGGACACAATGGGCATGTTTGTACAATTACATCTCAATGTAACCAGGTGGAATATCAACAAGCTTTGCGCCCCTGAACACAGTCACTTCACTTCAATTCTGTGTCCAGGGCAGCTGTCTACCAGCTCCATCTGGTACACAGGCTGAGACCCTACCTGCCCGTGGACTGTCTTGCCAGAGTGGTTCATGCTTTAGTTGTCTCCCACTTGGACTACTGCAATGCGCTCTCCGTGGGGCTACCTTTGAAGGTGACCCAGAAACTACAACTAATCCAGAATGCGGCAGCTAGACTGGTGACTGGGAGTGGCCGCCAAGACCACATAGCACTGGTCCTGAAAGACCTACATTGGCTCCCAGTACATTTCCAAGCACAATTCAAAATGTTGGTGCTGACCTTTAAAGCCCTAAACAGCCTCGGCCCAGTATACCTGAAGGAGCGTCTCCACCCCCATTGTTGAGCCCGGACACTGAGGTCCACCTCCGAAGACCTTCTGGCGGTTCCCTCACTGCGAGAAGTGAAGCTACAGGGAACCAGGCAGAGGGCCTTCTCGGTAGTGGCACCTGTCCTGTGAAACGCCCTCCCATCGGATGTCAAGGAAATAAACAACTATCTGACCTTTAAAAGACATTTGACGGCAACCCTGTTTTGTATGTTTTACAATTTTTTATGTCTTGTAGTAGAAGACATAAAAGTGGCTGGGGACACCCAGCCAGATGGGCGGGATATTATTATTAATAATAATAATAATGATAATGATAATAATTACTTTGCACAAGGAAACAAGCCAGGAAGTCTTATGCTACAGTAAGTATAGTTTCCTGTTACAACCCAACCAGGAAACAATGGTTAATGTATCTGGAGCAAGCTAGGATATGAAACCAACTTTGAATTGTGGCTTCATTTCCTGAAGCAGTTAGCCATAGTTTGCTGATTCAGATGAAATGGAAAACCTAGAGTTAACAGAAGACTTCCAGGTTTATAAGTCAATCCGACAAAGAGAGAAGAGAATCTGCTGCGTGAAAGGAGAATGAGCCTTGTTCATAATGCAGCTTATTAAGCAGAGTCTGAACTGGCACCTGTTACCATATATGATAAGCCTTTAATGATAAGTTGGAGCTATCCAAAGCACTCAAGTGCTAAGAAACCATCAAATGTGCACTAATCTTGACCTTTTCTTGTGGGCTCTATTGGCAGTTGAAATTTTGCACGGTGTTTCAGAAAACTAAAGGCGCAGCTAGTTTCCACATACTAGCTCTGAAACCCAAAGAACAGTAACTGCAAGCTATTGCATGGCCAACCATGAGGAAGCACCAGCTACGCAGACAGCACTCCTTCCAATTATGGCTCATAAAAGAAACAGGCGTTTTTACAGGTTTTTAAATTTGTTCCTTCTAACTTAGTCTGAGCTATTTATGTTCTTTTGCGCTATTTTCAACCAGCAACCTTATGCTACGGTAAAAATAAATAAATGCTGCATTTGAAGATCTTCTGCAATACCTACCCCGTGCCAAATGCAAACTGCAATGGGGAACTGTATGCAAACTGAAGCAGGGAAGTGTTCTGACAGGAAAGGAAAGAGGAAACACACAAATACCTTATAATCCTGATCTGGAAGCATGTTGAGTAAGAAAGTTACCATCTTCTGGGGGAATTCATATTTTATTGTCCAAAATAATAATTCTTCTAGAAAACATTTATGCTTTAAAACATCCATAATGGATTGATCTGTACAAAAACGAGTAATAAAATTGGAAGGAGGCTGTTAAGAAATATTGTTAACTCTTTATAATACTTTTCTACTAACAAAATGAAAGAGTCTGGAGTTTATTACTAAGAGGAAAAACTAGATTGGGCAAATCAGTACATCTGGCTGGCCCAGAGAACTTTATTTTCAGAGGGTTTTTTGTTTTGCAAAGAAGACTTCAGTACAAATCTTCCATACAATTCAAATCACACACAGCAACTACAAACCCCATCTTATAAACAGGCCGGTGTTTTTCATCTCATCTGCTCAAAGCTTAAAAGGCTGCTTAAGAGTTAGGTACCATAGTTGCAGAAAATGGGGGACAGGAAGAAATGTGTAGACAACAGCTTGCTGATCATTCATAACGAATAATTAAAGGTTACAGATACAGGAGTATACAAGCAATTGTCGGCTGCCTAAAGGTTGCCCACTGTGCCAGGGCCACTTATCTGGTACATATAGGCACTGGTTACAATTTCAGCTTTATTCTATTCCTATGATTCTACTGAAGTCAAGGCCCTTCAAACCCATCCTCTTGTCCTAAAGTAGATCCAGCAAGCATTAAAAATCAAAACACACACTGTGTACCCATTTCACACAGAATTGCCTACTGTTTTTAAAAAGTTCTGTAAAAAGGTGCATTTCTGAGTACTGTAAAGTGACAGGAGAAAATAACAAGACATATCTAAATTGATTGTTTTTCCTAACCACTGATGACTGAATGGCTCATGGAGGTTTGTCTTTAAGGATAACAAAGTGAGCATAATAATACCAAGAACCGGCACAACACATCCATCAACTGCAGTTTGACATGAACCATACCCATGAAAACGATGTGCAAATTATACTAATTGCATGCCATCTGGTAGCTAGGTTACAATCTTTTCTTTCTTTTTTCAGACAGTCATCTTTCATGTCTTGACACATCATTCAGTGGAATTCTGAAGGGGTTAGCCGCTCATAACAATTTGCACCAAGGTTTCTCAAACAGCAGGGACCCGTCAATGCACCCCAGGGCAATTTCAGAGGAGCCTCAGGGTGCCCAATGCCTAGTCACTTGCTGTCCTGCCCCCTAGCCCATGCCAAAGCCTTCTAGTTGGACCAATACCTGGAGCTCTTTGCTTGCTGAGTGAAAGTGAAAGTGGCCAGGAGAATGGAGGAAGGAAAGGGAGGCCTCCAGAGGTGTTGTTGAAGGGAATTAGAAAGTGAGATATTATAATTATAATTATTAGTGATGAAATAAACTGAGAAATGAAGGCGCTAGAGAGTAAAGCTGCTAAAGAAGGAAGAAGGGGGGGGAGCAGAGAGGAGGGATGAACGAAAATGAAGGGGGGGGTTGGCCAGTGGGGACACAGAAATAAGGTACAAGTTGAATATGAAAGGAGAATCATGAGAATAAATTACAAGTTGAAAATGTTATGGGGAATGGATAAGGGAAAATATAACAGAAAAAGCCTTTTCCATGTAGACCCTCTGGTTCAGCAACCTCTGCCTAAAACAGAGGTGAATCAGTATACAATAAGCAGCACAAAAACGGTGCACACAAATCTACCAAACCATTCCTCCAAAGAGTTCACCCTATCATTCTCTTCTTCCTCGTCTAAGGGAAAGTCACCGACAATGCGGGACTGTTCCTCTTCGGTATATCCAAACACATGCGTACCAGATAGTCCCACATTGTCGGTGACTTTCCCTTAGACGAGGAAGAAGAGAATGATAGGGTGAACTCTTTGGAGGAATGGTTTGGTAGATTTGTGTGCACCGTTTTTGTGCTGCTTATTGTATACTGATTTACCACGAGTATTGGCAGCATAGGTTTATTAAAACAGAGGTGAGTCACAAATACCTCCAGATCAAATGCCTTTACTTAGTTTGTGGAAAGCTGAGCCATGGAATTCCTTCCCCCAAGGAAAATATTGTGTTGTTTTTTTTACAAACACACACACACACACACACACACACACACACAAAGAGAGAGAGAGAGACATGATTACATTTTAAGGGTTGTATCAAACACTGCAGCTCTGCTGCCACATCAGATTTCCATGCACACACCAGAACTTCCTCTTCTGCTCTTGTCCTCCCCAGCCCCCCCCCCCGTGCACCCTCAAAATCAGCTCCAGAGGGTTGGGGGACCTACCAAAGAAGATTCTGGGGGGATGTGGCGATGGGGTGTGTGCGGAGAGGAAGCAAATATGATACAACTCTCTTCATCATTTGATCAAAGGGCATCTTGCAAACTTAATGGCAGCTTACAGGAAACATATGCAACTAGTACAAGACACTGGTGGCGGCAGTGAATTCTGGTGAAAGTATGTCATGCCGGCATATTTCTCAGTCTTTTCTCATACTGCATTCTTCAGTCAAGACTGATCGAAAACTGATCAGGCTTGGTGACCTCAAGATACAAAAACACGAAAGTAGCTGACAAACTATAGGCCATGTACCTTTGGTGCTGCTGCTTAGTTTTACCCTCTTGCGTTTTCCCACACCTTGGCCACCATCCTGGTCCTCCTGAGATATGGGAAGAGTTTGAAAGTGGATCAATATAAAATGTCTTACTGTCCAAGGCTACATATGCTATTAACATGCTTTTCAAAGAAAAAAGAATGAAACAAAGGAACGGTTTAATTATTGCAGCAACTCATTCCAATAATACTTTAGGAACTCAAACTCTTAGTAACATATCCTTCACTGGACAGGTCTTAATAATCTTCCTTAAACATTCTTTCTGCTGCTTCTAATTACGTTTACAAATCCATAATCTGAACTATGGGGATTTGTTATTGTTGTTATTTGATTCTCTATGAATTGAGTTCAACTTGTGGCTTTAGAGCCAAAACAAAGAATGGCACATCTTCCAACTGATTTAATGGTTTGATTCAAGTTCTGGAGTTAAAGGTATGACATGTCAGTTGCCCCAATCCTAAATATATTTACTTGGATGCAAATACTGTTAGTTTTAATGGCACTTGATTAGAAACATGCACACTTAGAAACCTGCAAGTCTGAGTAGAAACCGATCATAAAACATTTGAATGCTTAAATACTATTAGTATTTTTCTAATGATTAATTTTATTCAGCAGCACAATGAATAAAATGAGCATACTTGGCATCAGTATGTTGAAAGCTTGGATAACAGAAAGCTGTTGGGGTGGTATCTGAGTGGTAAGTGTTTCCTAGTAATCTATCCTCCCTAGATGGCAACCATATATAATTTTGCATCCCTTGCTTGTTCTCATAGTCTTGAATATAGATACACAATTATCACTAGAGGAGGTCTCAAATCTAGCTCCTCCTCGTACAGGGCTTTGGGGGAACAGCTTTTATGTCCCCAGAGCCAACCCAGAATAGTCACTTAATATTGCAAGAATTGTGAACTGTGCAAATGGGGGGAATGGGAAAGAAAGACCTCTCACATAGATTTTTTTGGGCCCCTCGTGGGAAGTCTGTCTTCATATGCAGTACCTGCTTACCAATATGTGGTAACACAGAAGTATACGGAGGCAAAAACCGTTGAAATACGTCAATGTTTTAAGGAAACATTTAAGGAGTCCTTTTTACTTGCTTGCAGATAGATGCAACTAGATCCACTTAGTATTTGCAGAGTTGAAAACAGAGACTCTGATAAAACACAAGCAACTGAAGAATTTACTAGTATCTCACCAGATGTCCTTGTTTTAGATTATTTACATGTAGGAGCCTTGAACGAGACGTGTAAGTGCTAACTCACCATTTTCTGGATAAGATTACAACTGTGTTATTTGAAACCTTGACTTTGTTCTCTCGTAGGCTCTTTGGTTTAATAAGCTTGCCCATAATATGCATTTTACATCTACTTCAGAGAGAGATATACACACAGGATTGTATCTAGTCATGGTTCTGCACTAATGGAAAGCATTTCTGATAATGTAAGGAAGGGTACATAACTTTTGTTGATCCTACCTATCCACTACAGCCCTCTGCCATATCTCCTAACCGTCTGGAGCAGGGGTAGGCAACCTAAGGCCCAGGGGCCGGATGCGGCCCAATCGCCTTCTAAATCCGGCCCGCAGACGGTCTGGGAACTAGCGTGTTTTTACATGAGTAGAATGTGTGCTTTCATTTAAAATGCATCTCTGGGTTATTTGTGGGGCAAAGGAATTTGTTCATTCGCCCCCCCCCAAAAAAAATATAGTCCGGCCCACCACATGGTCTGAGGGACGGTGGACCAGCCCACGGCTGAAAAAGGTTGCTGACCCCTGGTCTGAAGGGTCTCCTAAGCTCCAGGAACAGCTCTGTGTAGCAGAGGACTATAGTGAAGCGGGTAGGGATAATGAAAATTAGGTGCTCTGTCTTACACAAGCAAGAGTGTTTTTTGCTGGTACAAACCACCGCTTGGTTCAACACGGGCACACAGAAATGGGTTAATAAACTGTGATTAACAAAAATTGGGTACTCTGCCTTGCGCAAGCACTTTTTGCTAGCAGACTTATTATTGGATAACACACACAGGTTAATAAACTATTAAGTGATCTGCATCCACTTAAATATTAGAAAGGCAAAATTAAATAACCCATCCACCAGCAAGTATAAAGCACTTTGATTTGTTTCCTGTACCATTTAATTATTTATCTGAAAATTCCCATATCTGAATCTTTTATTGAAATGATCCAGTATCTTTCCTTCCCAACACCACAAGCAGTAACTCGAGGTGTGCTACCCTTCTATTCCCACTTCCCCCTGTAAAGATCATTGTATCAGATTCTTGTCTAAATCCTAACCTTACATATTTCTTCCCTCACAATAAACTGAGCAAATATGAAGTGTCTTAAGTATTATTTTTGGCTGGGTCTCATTAATTCAGAGATTTAAGTTCATCTTCGGTTACACTGCCATTTTTGAAAAAATAGCTACTGTTCTGTTTTTAAAAACTGTGAAAGTACAGCAGCACTTTGAAACATATTAGCTTATAAATAGCACTGCTAAAAGCATAGCAGACTCTGCTGCACAAACAACAACAAACTTCTAATAAATTGTTCTGGGTATAAACCAATTATTTTTCCCCTCCACATCTGTTTAATTGCAGCTCAGCATTAACCAGGAATCATTTGCAAATGTTATAAACATTCAACATGTTCGTTTTGCAATCACATCTGAAAATGACTCTGAAGCAGCCATATATGTTCATTTTGTTCCTGAAGCTGAACAAAAATCCAAAATACAGTGGTGCCCCACTAGACGAATGCCTCGCTAGACGAAAAACTCGCTAGACGAAGGCATTCGTCTAGCGGGAGGCTGCCCCGCAAGACGAAAAAGTCTATGGGGCTACCTCGCAAGACGAAAATTTTTCGTCTTTTTTTTCGTCTAGCGAAAGCGCGGCTGTCATTGCCGCTTCGCTAGACGAAAAACCTGCTAGACGAAAATTTTCGCAGAACGAATTATTTTTGTCTAGTGGGGCACCACTGTACTGCAAAACGTTTTGAATGAAGGTTTTCAAACAGATACCTTTCCCCTTTTCTTTCTTTCTTTTTTTCTTCTGGCAACTTTTACTGCAGCCTGTTATGCAGAAATTGAGTTCATAAAGCTTTTCCCAACACTGATATCAGTATCAATGAAAGGTTCACTAATTATATTCCTGTTAAGTCAGGGTACTGTTAAAAACCTATTTTTTTAAAAAAAAAGATGGACTATTATTTGCCATCGGAGATTCCCATCATTTATGTGTTAGCAAAACAGGACTTCATCATCTAAGTGTACAGAAAACGAGAGGATGCACACAGTTGCAGCATATGACTCCTGGTTGCATGCAGATGTGGGAAGTGCTTCAACAAAATCTTTCCTGTCCCGCAGCTAAGAACCCAGTTCTAGATTAGAACCAGAGATGGAACTACTGAAACAATTCCCACTTTCCCCAATTTCCCACTTTTCTCCTCTTCTTTACAAGGTAAAGGGATCTCAGGAAGATGCTTATTCAGCATCTAATCTAGCAACTTTATGGAGTCCTACCTCAGGTTTACAAGAGCTCTTGGGAACCATCTGCAACTCATAGGTCCTTTATTATTTCTGTTTTTAAAATGTGTGTATATAAACACACATACGTAGTTAGCTATTCTCCTAGCATCGTTAACGTGCAGAACAATACCATGCACGCCTACTCAGTGTTCCAACAGGACTTGCTCACAGTTAAATCCTTAGCATGCTTTCTAGGAAATAAACCCCATCAACCTCAGCAGGACTTACTTCTGAATAAACATGCTTAGGAGTGCCCTGTTAGAAATAAGTATTCCTATCCTACAAATTCAAAGAAAAGGAACCTGTTTAAGAACAAGCCGTTGTTGTCAATACAAGAGCACCAGAAAGATGCAGTTGAAACACAACCTTCGCTGCATTAACGCAAGTTAAAACCTGCCCCAGCAAGTGAAACTGACATAGCAATGAGTTAGCGTTATTTCCAGAAGTTGCCATATACACTGAGGTCCCCAGTGTTGCTAAAATTAGTTCAACGAAAGCAGTATTAAAAACAACTCTCCTAGGGGAGAAAGTGGAGAGGGACTGGCCCTACATAAATACAAAGAGCTGTGTTTTCTGCTTAATAGCTTATAGGGCTGACACCACCAGTCTACCGTACGTGTTAACAAAGGCAAGCATGATAAAAATTAGGGTATTTCAATTTATTTCACATATTCTTCTGCTTTATTTTATTCCTGAAGAAATCTCACCTCATCTGAAGAGTCACCTTGCCCTGAAGCTGGCGTAGCATCTGCAAAACCGTGAGAAATTAAACATCAAATTATCTTTTCTAATTCATACACAACTGAACAAAAGAATAATCAGATAATTTTTTTTTTAAATACCCCCATCTATCTCTCCACGTAAGTTTGGATTAATCTTTCGAGCATGGGCTGCGTTAGGTCTAGCAATATTGGAAATAAAATACTAGGAGGAAAACGATAAATACTTTAGGAAGTGCTACGTGTGGTTTGGGACAATGCCTGGAACAGTGCAGAAATGCATGTTGCTGGGGGGTAGTGCTGCTGCTGATAATGAAATGTGACCTTGTGCCACACAATTACTAAGTGCTCATTCTAACTTACACATTTTCTAATGGATAGGATCAAAGGGACCCAATGCTTCCATTGCAATTTACTTCTGTAAGAACTGATATACTCCCCCTTTGTATCAATTGAAAAGGGGTTCTGTTTTCCTCTCTGTTATCTGGTACTGTGTAGTTTCGACTGCATTCTGTCAATTATTTCAGAAGCAGACATGTGGCGACGCTGCTGCAAGTCTAAGAAGATTCTTCAAATAACAAAGATATTTTAAAAAATAAATAAATAGAGAAACCTTGAACTACTGAAGAGCTTGCTCCCCCAGCTGCTTGCTCCTGCACTCCACATGCAGCCTTGTCTTCGGGAAATGTGAGTCCGGAACCCTTCAGAGCTACAAGATATTTCTCGTGGCTTTTCTTCGCACATGCATTTTCTGCACCACCTGAAATGTATTTCAAAAGGTTTACGTTCACTCTAGGGACCAGCCTTACCAAACCTTATTGCAGGGGTGGCCACCTTTCTGCAGATGTGCGGTGTGCAGCTGGTCAGGGGCTGCATGCCAGTGGGCAGGGCAGGGCAGGGCCTGGCATTCCTCCCCCTTACACACATATTCTCCCCACCTCACAATAACAGTTTAATCTTCCCCTTTGCAGCTGCATCAGGAACTCTGGTGCAACTTTAACCATTCAAGTCTGCATGCCACCCCCAGTAATCCTGATGCAGCTAAAAATTCTGCCCTCACACTGCTATCGGCAGTGCAGATATTGCAATTTTAGCTGCACTGAGAGCTCTGGGCAGGCAGATCAAAGCCTGCACTCCACAGCCATCCCAAGGCAGCTAAAACTGCTGCCCCCCCCCACTGCTTAGCAGCACTGTTACAGCAACCCTTCCACCACCGCCCAACTGACAGCTGATCAGATGCAGAAAGTGAACTGGGCTTCCTGGGGCTTAGAAGGCTGCACTATGAGCAACCAAGGAGAAACATGAAGCCCTTGAGTTGCTCTTATGTGCCTTGTAGCATGAAATGGGTTAGAAAGTTTGACTAGAGATGAAAAAATAAATAGCCCACAGAATTAAATACCGTATTTTTGCTCCATAAGATGCACCTAGTTTTTAGAGGAGGAAAGGGGGAAAGCCCCAGTTTTTTGAGGATCAGCTCAAAGTTGTACAGATTCTTTTGCAAAGGGGGAAAAGCCTTGTTGGGGGGATCAGCTCACAGTTGTGCAGCTTCTTTTGCAAAGGGAGAAAAGCCTCGTTTGGGGGGGGGGGGTCAACTCACAGTTCTGCAGCTTGTTTAGGAAAGGAAAGGGAGCCAGTTCTACAGTTTTCAGACAGATAATCTAATCAGCCAGTCACATGTCACTGGGGAAACAAACAGCTTCCATCTGCAGAACATTCAACAATGGAGGCCTGGGCAAAGGGGCGGGGCAGAAAGGGAGCCTTATCTCTCCCGATCGCTTGCTGATCAGCTGTTCAGTGGCTTCCTTTCAACACCCCCTTCTCTCTTTGTAAAAAAAAAAAAAAAAGCACAATCTGCTTTTGGCCCCTGGGCAATTCCACTCCAGGGACCACGCATTCGCTCCATAAGACACACAGACATTTCCCCTTACTTTTCAGGAGGAAAAAAGTGCGTCTTGTGGAGCAAAAAATACGGTACATTTTTTACTTTGCAATACGATATTCATCCTATAACTCATTTGATGCATGGGATTCACATACCTTCCTTCGAGTAGTGTTTTCAATGTGCTTTGTCATAAGGAAAATTTGACTCCGCTGTTGGCAGCACACCTGCAACTACCACAAGACCAGTGTGGAATTGTGGTTGTGTGTCACAGACTGTGACATCACCGGCAATAATAAATGCCACTCCCTTCTCCCATGCCCACACTATTTTGTGACTTTTTAAAGTACAGAATGCATGGTTAATACCAAAAACTCCTCAAGGCATAAATACACACCAACTCACCAGAGCTAAGATCTTTATAGAACTGCTGATTTGTCAAAACCTGAGTAAGGACTGAACGCATCGCTCCTCCCATTTTTGTCAGATCTTCCAGAAATGAAATGTGGGATTCCAATATCTGAAGGACTTTGTGAAGGTCTTTTTCTGATGGAACATCTAGAACTGAAAAACAAACAAGCAATGAGCTTGTAGCAGATTGAACAAACCGTTCTAGCTACTTTGTGGCTCCTTACTTGTTATTCTGTTACGACATCACCCCATCCCAACAATTAAAATCTTAGATTATACACCCCTTGCTGATTACAATATTTGTATGAGACATAAGCTGCTCACATTTCTATGATCAATAAAGAAAGAAAAAAACAGTAATAAACTTTTTAAACCAAGCAACTGGCTTTTCTTTTCTTTTTATATTCATCACAGGATGTTGGAAGTTCTCGTTTCCTTTCCACAGAGTCATGCCTCTCATTCCCTCAATTCTAACATTATCAGGTATCTAAATTCTTCCCTTACTCTCAAACTATTGTTATGGCTCTCAGTTATCTTAACCTCTATCTCAGCATTCACACCATGGCTTAGTCTACTCAAAAGTATAATTCTCTCCCACTCCACTCTTTTCTGTGTAACCCAGGACACTCTGCATCAACTTTCTCTAGGATTTCGGCTTTTCTCCCATTTTGCAAAATATAAGGAGTTGCTTACATGGGTGGCAGGGAGCAGACTAACCTTAGCTTCACTGATCATATTCAACTTCACAATCCTGACATCACACTTTATTAAAAGCCCATTTGCAATTCACCAACAGTTTGAAATCATCCTTACCTTCAGAACAAGATGAACTGTCACAAAAATGAAACTAACAACACTTATTAGTTGCACTGGGAATCTGCCTTGTGAACTTTTCCAAAAATATTAATAGCATCCATACCTGGTTCGTCATAGCCTTCCCGTAAGTACTGAATAAGACAGAAGATGAATTGTGGAAGAACTAGTTCTGACATTATCAACAGATCTTTTGGAACAGACGGAACTTCTGAGCTTGATTTTATCCGATGCCTTTTGCAAAACCTACAAATAAAGTTATACAAAGTTAAACATATTCAGCCACCTAATTAATAAGAAAGAACAGATAGTTGCTAATTTTGAAAAAACAACAACAACAACAACCATGCTATGGCTGCATATGTAAACATAAGCCTAAGTAGAGCTTTTTTCAAGGGGAACTCATAGGAACTAAGTTCCGGCAGCTCTCAGGTGGGCTCCTTTGCCATTCTAAGAGAATGAGGGAGGTTTTCCAGCACCTCTTTTTCTAGAAAAATAGCACTGAAAATAATGTAAGAAGAGCCTACTGGGTACAGCATCCTGATGTCATGGTAGCTAACCAGATTCTTACAGAAGGCAGGACATGAGTGCAACATCACTTTCTTTCCTTGCAAGTTCCAATAACTGATATTCAGAGGCACAGCCATTGTTACTAATTGCCACTGATTACCATGACCTCCATGAAACTGTCCAATATTATTTTAAAGCCATCCATGTTGGTGACTATCACTAGCTCTTGTGGGAGCAAACTGTACAGATTAACCGAGTGAAAAGGTACTTTCTTTTGTCTGCCCTGACTCTTCCAACATCCAGATTCATTGGATTTCCCCAAGTTCTGCACTATAAGAAGTGAAAGACCTTTCTCTATTCACTTTCTTCACACCATGCATAGTTTTACTCACTTTTTCTCTAAACTTAAAAGCGCCAACTGTTGTCACCTTTCCTCATAGGAAAGGGAAGTTGCTTTGTCTCCCTGGTCATTTTGGTTGCCCTTTTCTGAATCTTTTCCAGCTCTATTGAGCTGAAGAGACGAGAACTCTTTATACCCACCAAGTAATGCAAAACTATCCAAGTGATGGGAAACTTGTGACCTTCCAGATCAGGCATAGGCAAACTCGGCCTACAACTCCCATCATCCCTAGCTAACAGGACCAGTGGTCAGGGATGATGGGACTCCACAACTACATATGGTCGGCTACAGATGCCCCATTCCTGCCATAAACTATAGAGAAACTGGGAAGAAAGTTCAAAGAAAAACTCTAATCATAGCATTTCTCACAGGTCACTGATATAGAACTTGCCACAGAACCATCTGTACTACTAGACAAACAACTACTGGATCTTGCAGTACTAGTTGGAATGCTTTTATTTCCACACATTCAGAAAGCACAGTTTCTCACCCAACTTTAAATGCTACAACAGAAGCAGAGTTACAATTTTAGGAGAAATGAAAGAGAAAGAAGGATTATAATGTCTTTTACATAATGTTTATATCAAATGCGAAAATACAGGTCTGGAAGACAACTGAAGCTCTTTCAACACAAAAGACAAAACACAAATCCAGCACAGAGAGAAATCAAACTATTTGCAGATAATTTGTTGTTGTTGTTCAGTCGTTCAGTCGTGTCTGACTCTTTGTGACCCCATGGACCAGAGCACGCCAATCTTTCACTAAATTATCTTTTGCAGATAATTTAGAGCTTATTTAAGATGTGATTTGCCTTGACCACACAAAAAACACTGGTCTATCCTTCCAACAGCAAAAAATACCAACAAAAGAAGGTGTTTCCTGCTTGGCATGGGGTTGGACTGGGTGGCCTTGTCGTCTCTTCCAACTCTATGATTCTATAAGAAAAGCTGCAGAGACATTAAATGGTTGAGGAAATAGAGACTCCACGCATTATAAAAAAAAAGTTTTTTGGAGAACAGAGTCTATATAATTCCCCCTAAGACATAACTGAAGAATGTTTCACTTAAAGGTCTGGTACAGAACACATTCTCAGTTATGCATGAAGAGTTTCACTCAAAGTATGCCCAATACCACTTACTTGAATAAACCACTGAAATAACCTTTGGCTTCTATTTTGTTGCCCTGCCAAGTACGTGTTCCTGAAGGATTGCTGTCAAAGCAAAATCCTCAGCTGATTTATTTATTTTTTATTTCTCATATGACTTTCCCTTCTATAATTTATTCAAATTCTCACTTTACTTGTCATAGCTAATGTAGTTTCCTTAGATATTAATGATCTTGGCATGATCTTTAGTTAAAGAGCACCCTCTACATAAATACAAACGAAGTTCTTTCATTTGTTTTACAACTATATAAAAACGTAACAGCTATTTCAGAAGTGCATATTCAAGACTCATGTACAAAATTAGTGCGCAAAAAACGTCATAGAAAAGTGTAGGGGTAAAATTAAAATGCCAATACAAATGTTTCACTAATAATCATAAGCCCGGGTTGTTGTTGTTTTAAAGTATAACTGGATGGATTTGAAAACAGAAAACCACTCAGTGATTTAAAAAGCCACTTCATAATTGCCTGGATTTACCAAAAAGCATCTCTCAGCATTTGACTAGTTTTGGGTTTTCGGGGGGTGGTATTGGATAAAAGCCACACTGCAACTATAAACTACCTGATTCTGAGCTTCTATACTCTTATTTATAGCCCCCCAAATTTCTAAAGTGTCAGGGGGAATCCATCTTGATTTCAAAGCCAAAATGTATTCAGGCAAAGCAAATATTAGAAAGTTTAGTTTGATAAGAGATTGTATATGGGTACACAGCACTGTGAATCATAGCTTTATTGAAAACCGTCCATTGGCTCAGCAGCCAAGGAGGTTATTTTAAGAGGCGTTACACTGGACACAATCAACCAGGGATTTTAGCAAAAAAAAAAGTAGTGCCAGGCAAAATACAACTTGAACTTTATTTCTTTGCATGCTAGAAATTATTGCTGTGGCAAAAGTACCAAGAAACCTGATCTTTCACACAGCTGTTAATGTTGACCTGAAAGAGAGGGCAACTGCTTGCTATGATGGAAAACTTAAAACATAAAACAGATAAAGGATGTTCTTGACTAATACAGTCTTGATTGGTCTGCTGGATATTCATACAGACCATGGAAAGGGTAGACAATATTAAGGAGAGGTGAAGAATGAATGAGAACAATGAGAAAGAGAGAAATCTAGAATAGCAGAGGCAAATTCCAATTCCAGAACTTGAAACAGTCCAAAAGATCTCAGCTGTAAACTAAGCAGTCACACACAAAATAGCTCACTTTCCTCCAACCCCATCAGTTACCCAAAAGGGACTGGGGTAGCTCCTTAGCTTAAATAGTGAGTCTATCAAGTCAGTGGGAAGAATCAGCAGATTTGCCAAGACATAAATGGGACCACAAAGTCTCACTGGATATTGGTTACTACAGCAATTAGCATACTCTTATGTTATAAACACATTCACTGTTTTCACAAGCTACATTAATTAATGCAAGACTGTTGGGAATTAAATACTAGTTATTACAAGTATCTGAGGAGGTGGTAAGCCTTTTTCTGAAAAGTGGAGTTCACATGTTTGAATTCTCAATCTAAAAGTTTCCCTGAACAACATAGAAACTAGCCTTCTTTTTGACATGCCAGTTTTCTATGTGTAGGATACACACACTCACTCACACACACACACATAGTAAGGGGGGAAAGTATTTGATCCCCTGCTAAATTAAATTTGCCTGTTTGCCTTCTGACGAAGAAATGACCAGTCCATAATTTTAATGGTAGGTTTTTTGTAGCTGAGAGAGACAGAATAACAACAGGATTACTTTTCCCCCTCACTCTGTGTGTGTGTGTGTGTGTCTTTCCAACACAACACATGAATTAAAAGAAAGACTTGCTATGGAATCAGAGAGCAACCATTAACAACCATGCATGCCATCCTCCAGGGGTAACAAAACATTGGATAAAACTTTACAATACACTGTAATTCCTGATAT
Source organism: Lacerta agilis (assembly GCF_009819535.1). Taxonomy (NCBI): domain Eukaryota; kingdom Metazoa; phylum Chordata; class Lepidosauria; order Squamata; family Lacertidae; genus Lacerta; species Lacerta agilis. The sequence continues at coordinate 115,950,303 of NC_046312.1, forward strand.
GACTAGAATGCAGCTTCTTGGCTGCTAGTGCAAATTTATTTTGCAGAACTTCCATATTGTACTTTGCTCCAACTTCCCAGATTTCTGCATTTGCGCTTTAATTTTAGCCATAAAGATCTTGAGAACAGCATTAATTCATTGGTTTTCTTTGTACAGAAAAATCTGCTGAGCTGGCCAATGGACCTGGCTCTTGATAACTTAATGGCACCCAGGTGTAGCTTCCATGAGAGTTTCACATTGACATGAAGTCCAAAGTATTTGAACAAGTGGTCCAATTCAAGGAGATAGCCATCTAGGAACACCTGAATGTAGGTTCCCTCTGGCCACATGTAACAACCTTACAATTCCATTCATTATTTCTGGGAACTAGGCTTAACTGAGTTCATTTGCACATCAGCTTCAAGTATATACGGTAGTCCAGGAAACATCTTTATTGACTTTTGCTACATCTACTTCAAATGTGATGATATTGGATTTGTCAAAACACACCGTTATTTATCAACCAAAAGAATATTTGGCACATCTGAAAACCTAAGTGCAGACTGCCACTACACACTATCACTAAATTAAAATAATCCCAATCAGATCCTGCATTCCCACTTCATTGTCCCCACATTCACATTGCATCAATAATCAACGATGCAAACTTCAACAAGAAGAATCCAGCAACACACCACAGATTCTCATAGCAATTTAGCAGTCAAACAGATCAAGAAGCAATCTTTCTAGAAACTATGACAACTGCATTATGTTCTTTTCCCCCACTGAATTTATAAGGCACAGCTACATTTTAATTATAGGCTTGCCTGCTGCAATGACACAGCATTAGCACACAAAAATAAAAACAGCCAAGTTCCACAGCTGGCACTGCCAACAATGGACAGTGTCTATCATGGTGATCAGACGACACTTGGGAATTGTTTACATACTGGCATACCTTCAGAGTTCACACTTCAGTCCTTACTAAAATGAGAGTAGGGGATAGGATGACTCCAGCTATCACATGTGTTCAATATGACAGCTAGTGACTCTTCCATAATTTGGCAGCACTTTGTCTTGCCCCGCCAATAAAATACTACCGCGCTGCTGAAATTACACCCTCACAGCTTTACATCTGTCCATTACTGCAGCAACAGCAGGTACTCCCACCCTTGAATGTTTCAAAAAAACAACAAGCCACTTAGCACATTCTCCCAGGAACCACCACACTGGAGGGAATCCCAGTACAATTAAATAACGTAGGATGGGGTGGTTGACTCCCGGCCAAATCATGCCCCCCACAAATTTTTCTGTCCCCCCGCCCCATAAGACTCCACCCATTTTGGAGCACTATGTGTCTGGCCAACTCAGCAAAGTAAAAGAAGTAAAGGAACCCTGGATGGTTAAGTCCAGTCAAACTTGAATATGGCGTGCGGCATTCCATAGATTATTGTATTTTAATGTTCTGTTGGAAGCCGCCCAGAGTGGCTGGGGAAACCCAGCCAGATGGGCGGGGTATAAATAATAAATTATTATTAAATTATTATTATTATTATTATTATCTCGCTTCAAGGTGAGGGAGGCAGCATTTGTCCACAGGCAGCTTTCCGGGTCATATGGCCAGCATGACTAAACTGCCTCTGGCGCAATGGAACACCATGATAAAAACCAGATCACACGGAGAAGCTGTTTACCTTCTTGCCACAACGGTGCCTATTTATCTACTTGCACTAACGTGCTTTTGAATTGCTAGGTTGGCAGAAGCTGGGAGAGAGCAACAGGAGTTCACCGCGTCACGCAGATTCGAACCGCCAACCTTCTGATCGGCAGGTCTAAGAGGCTCGGGGGTTTAGACCACAGCACCACCTGCTTCCTGTGCCAGCTCAGCACCTTGCTCGGAAAGGCAGACTGTTCATTCCTGGTCATCAGATCGATAATATAGATTAGTGGGAAGGGGCTGATAATGGATCAACTGAGGAAGGGGGCTCTGTGTATATGTGGGCTACATGCATGCACAAGCAAGATTGCAGGGAGACTGCAGCAGCATCCACAGCACCTAGAGGTTTGGCAAAATGTGTAAGTGGCACTCAAGCCAAAACAGGTGTGTTGCAGGAGCAAACTTGGAAGTACCTCCTTTCTACAGTTACCTTCTACCTGTAACGAGGGGAAAGAGGGGGACCACACACAAATTGTAACACTTGAACAGGCTGACAGTGTTCTACCTGTAAGCATCACTCTTCCCTACAAATTATTTCTGCATCCTTACCGGTGTGTCTATCTTCCCCTGCCCCCACAACTGGAGACCCAAATCCTACAATCTTTTCACTCCTTTTAAGTGCATTAATGTACACAATATTTCTGCTTTATGCCACACAAGAACAGGAGCAAGAAGCACTAGGCTGTGCAACATGAAGACTGTACAACAGCCAAAGGGGGGGGGGAATCTTAGGTGTAAGAATGTATACCAAACCTTGCAGCATCACTCAGTGCCCACTTGGTCTATAACCCCCCCCCCCGGGCACATACAGACCAACACAACCAACCAGCAGAAGGCAGAAGAATTGTATTGTACGTATGGCATGGTTTGGAGCAAAATCTGAAGACTGTTTTCTGGATTAGTTACTCTTTATCGTGCTTTTGTGGATAAAACCACATGGATGTAATGTGTCTGTAAAAGCACAAGATCATAGGTTTGCTAGCATTCTTGATCAACATGATGAAATGTGTGATCATGTGTATTCATTCCATGGGCATGCACCCATCTGTCTTCTCCAATACATACATTTCTCTCATTACACATACCACCAAATACTCAGAAAATCCCTAGTTTGAAACTCACCTCTCTGTCAAATAACTGGATCATGTGGCGCATTTAGACCATTTGAAAGTGCTACGGAAATGTTTACTGTTACAATGCTCCACTTTTGGTTTCACTCTCAATGTTTTCACATAAGCATGCACACACCATTAACTTGTAACATGGATCAAGGATGCATTTACAAGACCACCACCCACAGATTAGATACCAGCAAGATTCACCTGTCAAGATTTGCATAATATACGCCTGATTGTTGTTCTTTTCTGCCCTTGGAATGCATACTTCTGGATGAAGCGAGAATTTCAACCCACGTGGCAAACCGCACAGAGGTAGCAAACAAATAAAGAGTGCTGTGGCATCTTAAAGCCTTTCACATTGCAACACAAGCAGTGCAAGTCGGTGCACATTGAGGACAGAAGGCAGAAAGGTCAACCGTGGGTGGAGCAACAGCAAATGACACACAGAGCAAATTAATTCTAGTTTTACCCCAATCCTACCAAGTTATATAACGGGGAGGCTTCAGAGTAGGAAGGCAACAATCATTGCCACCTCCTGGACTGGATGCAAGGCTGAAGGAGGGCAGATGGAGATCTGCCTAAGGCCAAACTGAGGTTGATGGTGCACGGCCACCTTTGCCCAAATGGAAAACCCTCTGCTGGACCAAAGTTTCCATAAAGCCCACTTCACCACATAAACTTAATCCGCAAACAGGCTGCAATTCTGCATCCATTATTACTGGTATCGCGAAGTTTTTAATGTCTGACGTTTTATTAGTGTTAGAAGCCGCCCCAGACAGATGGGCAGGGTATAAATAAAGTAATAATAATTATTCAATCAATGTGTGCAGCACTTTAAAGAGTGCACAAGTCCCATTTAGTTCAGTGCGGCTTTGCTTCTGAGCAGACACGCCTAGGATTACACGGCGCATATGCCCTGTGGAACGCCCTCCCAGCAGATGTCAAACAGATAAACAGATATGTGGTTTTTAAAAGACACCTGAAGGCAGCCCTCTTCAGGGAAGTTTTTGGTGTTTGATGTCGTGTGGGGTTTTTACTATTTTTTGTCGGGAGTTGCCCAGAGAGGCTAGGGCAACCCAGTCCGATGAGTGGCATATAGCTAAAATAATTAATAATAATAATAATAATAATAATAATAATAATTGTGGTGTTGTTGTTGTCCGCCTGTGGAGTCAAAACAGAGCCCACGAGTGCAAAAACAAGCTTGCTCCGGGTTACTTAATAGGATGGATTAGGTCAGGATTTTGCACACAGGAAGAGGACACTCAACCGGTCCTCCCTGGTACTATTATTTTCACCATTATTGTCCGTGAAAGGGAGGGAGTGAGGGTCTCTCGCTTTTCTCCCAGATGCCAGGGCTGCCAACTTGAATAAAATATTTTGTGTTGGGGGTGGGGGTTCACCCCACATAACCGATCGCATGACGTGGCGCACAAGCACCATTTGAATGGCAATGCCCATCCACTTTGGGGGTGCCCCCCTCGGATATTTTATGGAGGGGTGGGGGGATTGCCACCCACTCGCAGACACCCGCCCGGGAGGCCTTCCCACCCCCCCTCCGCCCTAGACAAGTGTCTCCCCTCACCCCCCACCCCAACGCAGCCAGCCCCCCGTCGCACTCACCCGGCCTCCCGCATGACGTTGCCGTCCCCGCAGTCGCAGGCTCCGCCGGCCTGGCTCCGGAACATGTTGTAGTCGTGTCCGGCGTGCTCGCCTTGGTGGAAGCACTCGGCGCACAGGCTCATGCAGGGCGAGATGCCGCACGTCCGGCACCGGTAGGCCACGAAGTTGGCCGTCCACACCAGGCCGCACAGCGTGGCCGGGTCGTAGGCCCGCACCGCCTGCACGAAGCTGTCCCAAGGCTCGCCGCCCGCCAGCAGGCAGCGGCACCACGCCAGCGCCTCCGACACCGACTCGCCACCTCCGGCGCCTCCGCCGCTCGGCGGGCTCAGCACCGTCTCCAGCAGAGACCGCAGTTCGCCCGCCGCGGCCTCGCTCTCGTCCGCGCTCAGGCTGAGGGCCGCTTTGAGGCGCGACGCCGTGGCCCGCTTCTCCTGGGCGCTCGAGCCTCCGGCGGCGCCCGCCATGACGACGGCGACCTGCGAGGCTTCTTCTTCTCCCCCCCTCAGCAACCGCGACGCAGCTTCGGCCGCCGGGCTCCTTCGCTCTCGGCCCTCTCGGCTCCGCTTTCCCCTCCCTTCGCCGCCTCTCGCGATAGCCGGGAAAGCCGGCGCCCTGCCCGCTCGCCTCAGGCCGCCTCCTCGGCTCTGCCGGCCGCCGCTTGCCGCCTCCTTCTGCTACGGCTGGCTGCTGGCGGCGGCGCCTCCCCGCCCTGATGTTACTGTACACACCCGCCTCCTCCGGTGTTCAGCCTCGGAGGAACCTGCGTGTTTATATGTGTGTGTGTGTGTGTGTGGAGGGCGGCAGTGCGGGTTGGTGCGCCTACTACACGCATGAAACTCAAAGCATTCGCGGCGTTCACACGACTAGCCCAGAAGCGCGTTTCGGCCAAACGGCCCTTCTTCGCGTGTCCACTCAGAAGCGAGACGCGCGTTACGGAAACCCGACCTAACTCGTAACTGGAGGCATAGGAGCCAACTCCTAGGGGCCGAAGAGACACCCCTCCTTTCCATAAAACATTTGAGGCCAAAGTTAATGGCCATTGTGCACCGCATCATGTGATCGGTCATGTGAGGTGAGGTTTACCTGTCCCCCCCCCTCAATATTTTATTCAAGTTGGCTCCCCTGGGTTGTATAATAATAATAATAATAATAATAATAATAATAATAATAATAATAATAATAATAACAACAACAACAACAACAATAATAATAATAATAATAATAATAATAATAATAATTTTTTAAAAAATATACCACCCCACTCTGGGCGGCTCCCAGCAAAATATTAAAAACACAATAAAACATCAGACATTAAAAACTTCCCTAAACAGGGCTGCCTTCAGGGCAGTCCACAGAACAAAATCAAAATATATAACTACAAAATATATAATCAAAATAAAAACAACAACCCCCAGATAGTGTTCCCCAAACTTGGGTTGCTGCAGCTGATTTTTTTTTGGGGGGGGGGACTACAATTCCCAACATCCCTGACTACTAGTCCTGCTAACTAGGGATGATGGTAGTTGTAGTCCAAAAACAGCTGGAGACCCAAGCTTGGGAAACACTGGTTTTAAGAGAACAACCGTGTGGGTGGCATGCACATGTGGGGGCCTTCGAGGAACGCATAAGGAAGGTTGACGACGTTTTTTGACCGATGGTCCTTCCTTTCAGGCACCCACTAGGTTTGGCAGCAGTGCTAGATTATCAGAAAGGTAGAGTAGGCAGGCTATGGGCAGAGTGGGCTGCTCTCCCCTCCCCAAAATCAATAAAAATCAAATCTGAGGTTCTGTGCCCCCCTCAACAAAAATCCTGGCTACGCCCATGGAGTAAGCACCGGCCTATGGGCCCCATGCCTTTTAGGGGCCCCACAACAACAGATCAAAATAATATTGATTTGTTCTTGAAAGAAAATAACAATCAAGGAGGGGTACTCCACTTTATGCACCTCTACCTTGGATGCGTCCCACTCATGATAGCACTCTGTTAACCTCTGTCACCGCAGGCAGTGGTACAGAAGGCCCAGCACTAAAATCGGTGAAATAAAATGGTTCCAAATATGCAAAAGCCACAGAAAATTTTGAATCCATGTGCCTGGGTGTCCTCAGTACTGGATTACCAAATAGGCAGAGTAGACCTAGGGCCCCCACACCTTTTGGGAACCCCGCGACAACGGATTTAAATAATATTGATTTGATCTTGAAAGGAAATTAAAATTAAGTATTAATTAGAAGATAATTTGCTTGGGGAGCACTGAGGTTTCGACTGCCTAGGGTTTAATTGGGCACTGGCTGCCCTTTCTCCCCGAAAGCTAGGCATGGATCGGCTCATGCTACCAACAAGTGTTGGGTTTCTGAAAGCAGCTTATTCGGCCAAGAATTGTATACTGCTTCCCCCTAACATCTTACATAAGCAGCTTACATGAAATGCAATAGTTAAAAGCTGCCATCTGTACTGAAGTTAGCACGTTTGAATCCTGGGCTTTTAAGCGGGTTTGCAATCACTTAAAAATCTGCGCAGGGTGAGCTCCCGTTGCTCGGTCCCAGCTCCTGCCAACCTAGCAGTTCGAAAGCACATCAAAGTGCAAGTAGATAAATAGGTAACGCTCCGGCAGGAAGGTAAGCGGCATTTCCGTGCGCTGCTCTGGTTCGCCAGAAGCGGCTTTGTCATGCTGGCCACATGACCCGGAAGCTGTCTGCGGACAAATGCCGCGGCTCCCTCGGCCAATAAAGCGAGATGAGTGCTGCAACCCCAGAGTCATCCCCGACTGGACCTAATGGTCAGGGGTCCCTTTACCTTTTAACCTCGCTTGTAATGTAATGGATATCATGGACAATATGGATTGATACCAAACATAGACTATGAAATAATATGCAGTTGGAAATGCTGACAATAGGACCCATGGAGGGGGTGGGGGGAAGTTGCGCGATTCAGAGAAATATCATTTTATGGATATGTATTTGGCATTGTAATTAATTGTTCATTTTGTAAAATCAAATAAAATCATTTCAAAAAGAAAAATCGCTCAAGAATGTTGGAATCTTCCAAAAAAGAAAAAAGAAAAAAAAGCTCCACAACATTCGGGGTGTCCTGTTTCTGTTTTGTTTTTTGAAACATGGCAACCCAACCCTGGCCTGTGTGCATCCGAAGTGACAGTTTCGTACCCATTTCTCGCGCTTCCAGGGCAGGCGCCGGATTCCTGCTCCGGGTTTTCGCTGCAGCAGCAAGAGGAACTAAAGCGAGGGGGCTGCTGTTTCTTTTGTGTACGGGGGATCTCTTAAGAAACAGCACAAAGCGGAAATGTGATCTTTCGTGGCGTGGAAGCTGCAGAGAAGAAGGTAAATGCAACTTCCTGGAAGTCACTTATTATTTTGAACAACTATGTGACTTTTAGAAGGCAACCCTGTTCAGGGAAGCTGATGTTTCATTGTGTTTTGAACATTTTGTTGGGAGCAGCCCAGAGAGGCTGGGGCAACCCAGTCAGATGGGCGGCATATAAATGATATTATTATTATTATTATTATTATTATTATTATTATTATTATTATTATTATTATTATTTTCCTTGCTGCTGCTGCTCCTCTTTGCACCGTCTTCCCGGGAACGCGAATACAACGGTGGAAGAGAAGCTCCTTTTCCCTTTTGGGAAGGTTCCTGTCCTGTTCACGCTTCATTCAGGCGCAGGTTTACTTCCGAGTAAGCGTGCAAGGGAGCTCAATTTATTAATTTTCAATTACAACCCAATAAATAGCCTCATTATAACAATACCAAATTTTAAAGCAATTACTAATGCCAATCGTTCAAATACCAGGGGACTCGATTTTGAGCTCTCAAAATTTTGAGAAATTCTCCAATGATCTCTCACATCTCATGTTTCTTGAAGCGCATTAAAAATATTGGTCCACATATACAGAAGGCCTGGCACCTTTTCCTCTCCTGCCTGTTTCTCTCCTTATTAGCATCCAGCCTGAGAGTTTGTGCTCTTTTTAAATTGGTCTAAATCAAAGTGTTACCCTATTGTAGGGTGGGGTTTTGTTTTGTTTTTGTTTTGGTGGGGTGCCATTATGCTGTGGTTTCATATTATTTTGCTTATTTGTTCCAACTGTCATAGCGCTGCAGCATTTCCTTCTCTTGGCCGTTTTTTTTTTAAGAGTGATTTGTTTGGTTTTACGGTCATGTGTTTTCCGTATTTCATTTGTAATACTGGTTTATAGCATTGTCATACTTTGTATGCTGCCTGGAGGACTGTTATATTGTGGCTTATAAACTGAACGGATGAATAAGTGAAAAATTCTAAGTGTTAGAAATTGAAAGAAAAGTTGGAAGGCATCTGAAGGCAGCCCTGCATAGGGAAGCTTTTTAATGCTGGATGTTTTATAATTTTTTAATATATATGTTGGAAGCCACCCAGAGTGGCCGGGGCAACCTAGTCAGATGGACAGGGTATAACTAATGTTGTTGTTGTTTTATCGTGCTTGATAACACTATCTTTTTTAAAAAAAAATTAATCTGTTGACTTGTTGCTGTTTTATTTATGTTCCTTCCTAAAACTTTAATAAATACAGGTGGCAGAGGACAAAAACAAATTAAAGAAAAACATCTGAATGTTGAAGAAAAACATCTGATATTTGGTATCTGAAGAAGTGTGCATGCACACGAAAGCTCATACCAGTAACAAACTTAGTTGGTCTCTAAGCTGCTACAGGAAGGATTTTATTTTATTTTTTATTTTGTTAAACAAAAACAGGAATGTTGCTCTTGAACCCAATGCATGCATGTAACAACCATGTCCGTGTTTAATTCCTATGTATATCTGATTATAAATTTCTCTTCAAGCTTAAACTGTAAACATGAAGAAGTTAAAACTTAAAGAACTAGAGAGCAATCTTCAACAAGTTGATGATTTTGAGAATCCAAAGCTTCTACTTGAGCAATATCCAACAAGACCACATATTGCAGGTAAATCTCAATATTTTTTCTATTCCTTAACAGTATGGATTATAGCTAACGTACTCAGAGGAGACCTATTGAAAACAAAAGGGATAAGTTAATAATGACTAGCAAGTCCACAGATTTAAATGGATTTACTGTGACTTGGTTACAACCCTATAAATCTATTCTGCAAACGCTTGACAAGCTAATTCAAGAAAGCACCCTCATTCTAGAACCTATGGTTGTTGGTGTGAATGGTGTATTTAGCAATCATGTATATTTAGCATTAAATTTAAGTCACGTGGCCAGCAAAAATTCTCATTTTGTCAAGGTAACGCTTAACAAGCTTTAGGTTGTGGGTAAAACATTTTTCTCCTGGGGCTGTCAAGGAAGTTTGGAGCTTAATTTGTATCCCTGGAGCTTAAGTTGCTAATTGATGGTGAATATTGAATTATGACTGTCTAATTATGCTGTTGAACTCCTCTGAAAAGCAAGAGTCCATGTTTGAAACTCTTTAGTGGATAATTCTCATATTTTGGGGTCATGAACAGAAACACGTTCTTGTTTGACTTGTTCTGTCCTTCAATGCTAATCACTGGCTTGAGCCACCTGGATTTTTTACAACCTGTCTTGCAGATATATTTACTTTAGTCTTCTTAGCTGACCTTGCCCACTATAAAGTTGGCTGGTACTTTGGGAGTGTTTGGACTTAATAGGAAACTGTTCAGCTGGTGGAAAGGGGATAGGTTAGAGGCCTGCATTTCATTCCAGCCTTACAGTATTGTTTTGTATTTGCCCGGAACCTGTCACCTGTATTTCTTTGTTTTTGTCATCTAGCATGTATGCTTTATACAATTCACAATACTTTTGGTGATATTGAAAACAAGACTGTTGCAGATCTTGGGTGCGGTTGTGGTGTGTTGAGCATTGGAAGTGCCATGTTGGGAGCAGGGTAGGTCTCTTACAGCAATGGGTTTCTTGCTTTCTTATAATGGGTGCCGATACTGGGTGTATTTCTGAAAAATGATAAAAGTGTGTAACCAGAAAGCCTTGATGAAGCCAATCAACATATAAAAGTGCAGTTAATAAAGTTTTAGAAAGGGTTTTATGTTAAAGGCTAGCATCCTGATCTGGACCTATACTAAAGGACCTGGACCTATTATACATGTGCATTAGATAAAGGTAAAGGGACCCCTGACCATTAGGTCCAGTCATGTCTGACTCTGGGGTTGCGGCGCTCATCTCGCGTTACTGGCCGAGGGAGCCGGCATACAGCTTCCGGGTCATGTGGCAAGCATGACAAAGCTGCTTCTGGCGAACCAGAGCAGCACACGGAAACACCAATTACCTTCCCGCCGGAGCAGTACCTATTTATCTACTTGCACTTTTGATGTGCTTTCGAACTGCTAGGTGGGCAGGAGCTGGGACCGAGCAATGGGAGCTTACCCCGTCATGGGGATTTGAACTGCCAACCTTCTGATCGGCAAAGCCTAGGCTCTGCGCCACCCCTAATACTGAGTGAGGGATGCAGGTGGCACTGTGGGTTAAACCACAGAGCCTAGGGTTTGCCGATCAGAATGTCGGTGGTTCGAATCCCTGTGATGGGTGAGCTCCCGCTGCTCGGTCCCAGCTCCTGCCAACCTAGCAGTTTGAAAGCTTGTCAAAGTGCAAGTAGATAAATAGGTACTGCTCCAGCGGGAAGGTAAATGGCGTTTCCGTGCCAGAAGTGGCTTAGTTATGCTGGCCACATGACCCAGAAGCTGTACGCCGGCTCCCTCGGCCAATAAAGCGAGATGAGCGCCGCAACCCCAGAGTCGTCTGCAACTGGACCTAATGGTCAGGGGTCCCTTTACCTTTTAATACTGAGTGAGACCATTGGTCCATCTAGCTCAGTATTGTTTACAGTGAATTGCAGTGGTTCTGCAGAGTTGCAGTTTGGGGACATATCAGTCCCACCTATTGATACTGGGGATTGAACCTGGGACCTGCTGAGTAATGGCTTGTATCCATATTGATCTGAAAGCTGCAGGCATAAATTGGATACACTGCTGAGTAGGGATGCAGGCTAGCCATGCTTTGTTGCTTTGAATATAATGTGTATCCCTAAATACACTGGTTGCCTTCAAACGCCACACTGAGCCACAGGGTATGGTTTGTTTACTGTGCACAAAGGTCATGTGTTTTCCATCTTTGCTCCTCCCTTAGTCAAGTGGAGAAATTAAGACCAATCCTTGGCTTAGTGTTATGTCCAAACCAGCACGGTTTATTTCTGACACATAACACAATTGGAAAACCTTTAGATTGGAATTTGGAGAGACACAAACTACAAGCGCTTGCTCAGGAGTAATACTAAGGCAGCTCCTTTGTGGTTTATTTAGCCACTTAACTATGGGATGAGCTGCTGTGGCAGAACATAGTTTATGCACAGTACGATTAAAGAAACCATAACCATGACGTATGCTACACCTGAATGCTGCCATTATTGCACAGCTTAAACTGTTGCCAGCTTGTTTCACAATACAGTACTAAAATTGCACTGGAGCTTAAAGCCATAGAGTAACTCTCCTGTATTCCAAGCGTTCACATGAAGGAATTCACAAAAGTCATTCCTGTGAAGAAAACATTTGACATCCTTAGTTTATTGAGGTTTTTATAATGTGCAACCTTACACCCACTTTTGAGTTGCTCAGGTGACTTGAAGATTCGCATTGTAAAGACATATTAGGTTGGTAAGGGGTAATGATTCATAGTCTGTTTAAATGAACAGTGTGCATAGTTTGGCTAGCCTTCCTAGAACAAAGTCACATAGCAACAGGGAAAATTGTCTTCTTATTGTCTGGATCAGTGGTGTGCGGTCATTGGACCGGGGACACTAGGCTAGTTCCTTAAAAGTTCCCTTGGTACCACCTTCCCAATGCCCAGGAAGCTTCTGCCCAGCCTAGGGAGGGCGGTGTGATGCTCCTATGGGTCCAATAGCCTTCCCACCGCCTTCCCCAAGCCTGCCTTGCTTTTGGAAGGAGGCAAGAGGGCTCCAGTATCCTCTCAGAGCCCTGGCGTCTCCTCAAAGCCCAGGAAGCTCTTGCCTGGCTTAGGGGGGGAGGCACGATGCTCATGTACATGACGTCCCCTCCCCAATTGCTTGCGCAAGCTGGCGCTTCTAGCTCTAACTGTTCCCCTACAAAAAAAAAGTCACGCCACGCTACTGGTCTGCTTCTTGATAATCATTCATTTATGCATCCAGTCTTCAATACAAATCCATTACAGTGGTACCTCGGGTTACAGACACTTCAGGTTACAGACTCCATTAACCCAGAAATAGTACCTCGGGTTAAGAATTTTGCTTCAGGATGAGAACATAAATTGTGTGGCGGCAGTGGAAGGCCCCGTTAGCTAAAGTGGTACCTCAGGTTAAGAACAGTTTCAGGTTAAGAACGGACCTCCAGAACAGATTAAATTCTTGACTTGAGGCACCATTGTATTACCTTCTACAGAAAAGCTATTCATAGTTTCACGAAGGCTAGTATTGAGTATACCAGGAATAGGGACGCAGGTGGCGCTGTGGTCTAAACCACTGAGCCTCCTGGGCTTGCTGATTGAAAGGTCGGCGGTTTGAATCCCCGCCACGGGGTGAGCTTCCACCTCCTGCCAATCTAGCAGTTTGAAAGCACGCCAGTGCAAGTAGATAAATAGGTACCATTGCAGCGGGAAGGTAAACGGCATTTCCGTGTGCTCTGGCACTTGTCACGGTCCTCCGTGCACCAGAAGTGGTTTAAGTCATGCTGGCCACATGACCCAGAAAACTGTCGGTGGACAAATGCTGGCTCCCTCAACCTGAAAGCGAGATGAGCGCCGCAACCCCATAGTCGCCTTTGACTGGATTTAACCATCCAGGGGTCCTTTACCTTTACCCTTTATCTATACCAGGAATAAAATCAACATATTCGTAATTACTGTTTTTCATTTTTCCCTTTTCTAGGTTATGTATAGGATTTGACATAGATGCTGATGCCTTGGAAGTATTTAGCAAGAATGCTGAAGAATTTGAGCTGACAAATGTTGATTTGGTCCAGTGCAATGTGTGTTCTTTGTCTGACAGAATGCCAAAAACCTTTGATACAGTCATTATGAATCCTCCCTTTGGAACGAAGCACAATAAAGGTTGGTAATGATGCACCCTTATTTCCAGTGATAAAGCAACTAGCTTTACAAACTAAATGTTTTGTAATTACGCTTCTCGGCAATTTCTTTCAGTACTTACTCTTGGACTGTGTAAGGGTGGGCGATTTCTAAAGTCTAGTGCAATTTTTTTAGCCTTCATGTGTGGTGTTAATGATAAGGATTTATCCTTAGGCATCTTCCATATATCGGAAGGCGCACATCACCAATCCTGTTTTGCTCTCCTCCCAGGTTGTGCAAACCCAATTCCTTCTGTTCTTCAAATGTGTTCACTTTCGTTCTACATTTAGCACTAGATTTAGGATGGATGCTTGCGATGTTCTGCTTGTTAATATTTCCAAGCATATACTACTTTATCCAGTTACAGGTAGGTAGCCGTGTTGGTCTGCCGTAGTCGAAACAAAATAAAAATTTTTCTTCCAGTAGCACCTTAGAGACCAGCTAAGTTTGGTATGAGCTTTCGTGTGCATGCACACTTCTTCAGATATCTGAAGAAGTGTGCATGCACACGAAAGCTCATACCAAACTTAGCTGGTCTCTAAGGTGCTTCTGGAAGGAAATTTTATTTTGTTACTACTTGATCCAGTACATTGTAGTCATCTAATGGGGGCAAAACCTTCCCTGTTGTGGGGGTGGGGGGGGCGGAGTAAGTCATCTGAAAATGACAAAAGTCTTATTGAAGTTTAGGCATATCGCTTCTCTTCCTTCCCACTCGTCAGTAAGGTCTGTCACCTATTGCAGAAAGATGTACTAATTGTTTAAGGTTGTAAAAGCATGATGTTAGACAGGAACAGGTAGCTAAAATATTTACTCTGCTCGGGCAGGGAAGCTGAATATTCAAATATACTGTTTAATTAGGCTTTCAATGCTGAAAACCTGGAAGAGACACATTTGGGTTCCAAATTTCAACAAAACGTCTTTCCAAAAGTTATCAAGTTTCACTTAATGCTGATGGACAAAGCTTAAAATCAATTTAATGTTTGCCATCGCACCTTTCAAGATTGCTAGCACGCTACCCGTTTCAGTAAAATAAGTTTTGCTTTGTCTCATTCAATAGGCGATTTGAAACTTAACAACCACCTGTATTTTCCTAGGCATGGATATGGCTTTTCTCAAGACAGCATTGCAGTTGGCAAGAACGGCTGTATATTCCTTGCACAAGACTTCGACCCGACAGGTACATCTCCAGCAAGTCTGTCTTCTTTCCACCTACGTTACAGGAACTGAGTGGGTCAGAACTTATGGGAGCTCTAGCGACACAAAGATCACAACTTTGGAACGTAATTCACAACCAGCTACATTACAACTGTCAGTGTTTAGGGTTCTTACCCTTTGGTCACTATGGAAGCAGTCCTGTTGCTTCGGTTCAAAAGATCAGGCACGCTTCTGCCGATTGTCAAGGTGACCACTAAACACCTTGCATTTCTTCCATGCTTAGCATATCCAGAAGAAAGCAGATGAATGGAACGTGAAGATGGAAGTTTTAGCAGGTAAGAGCTGACTGTTTAGATCAGCCTTAAAGACACATGGTTCGAGAGCCAGTGTGGTGTAGTGGTTAAGAGCGGTAGACTCGTAATCTGGGGAACCGGGTTCGTGTCTCCGCTCCTCCACATGCAGCTGCTGGGTGACCTTGGGCTAGTCACACTTCTCTGAAGTCTCTCAGCCCCACTCACCTCACAGAGTGTTTGTTGTGGGGGAGGAAGGGAAAGGAGAATGTTAGCTGCTTTGAGACTCCTTCGGGTAGTGATAAAGCGGGATATCAAATCCAAACTCTTCTTCTTCTTCTTCTTCCCTTTGCTGAAGGTTTGGGCTGGATAGGAGGCTGCTGTGAGGAAGGGCAACTTGAATTTAATAAAAAAATGAAAACACGGGTTATGCCTAATAGTCAAACCTCGGTTGTCGAACGTAATCCGTTACAGAAGCCCGTTCGGCTTCAGGAATGTTCAACAACCGAGGCGCGGCTTCTGATTGGCTGCAGGAGCTTCCTGCATTCAAGCAGAAGCCGCGTCAGATGTTCGGCTTCTGAAAAACGTCTGAAAACCGGAACACTTACTTCCGGGTTTTCGGCATTTGGGAACCGAGGTTTGACTGTGCTTGGGTTGTGCCTAAAAACATGAAACTCAAAAGAGCTGCTTCCAAAGATGCTAGGTTGGCCTCAACTAGGGCCAGGGCTTTCTCGGTATTGGCACCGACTTGGTGGAACAGTCTATCACAAGAGATCAGGGCCCTGAGGGATTTGGCATCTTTCCGCAGGGCCTGCAAGACGGAGCTGTTCCACTTGGCCTTTGGGTTGGTTTCTGTTTGATAGTTATGCTTCATTCTTTTATTGGTGGGCTATTTGAAAATGAGACTGCAGTTTTAATTTTGAATTTTTAAATTTGTATTTTAATCTGTATTTTAAATTGATTGTTTTTATGTTTTTGCTGTGATTTTAATTAGTGTTAGCCGCCCTGAGCCCGGGTTTTGGCTGGGAAGGGCGGGGTATAAATAAAAATTTATTATTATTATTATTATTATTATTATTATTATTATTATTATTTATCAAAAGTCACTTTGTAAGAGCTGCAACAATGCTGACTTCATTACATACGATGTAGGAGCCAGGTTAAGGTTTTGTTTTTTCCGGTTGAGCTGCCTTGAGAACTTGGCTATTGGGGAAATAAGTATGGTTAAATAAGAGCAATTTTTTTAAATCTTCTAAATTGCATTTTAGAAGTAGATCCAGGTGATTTACTGCTTGTCCAATAGTGTAGTTTCCCCACCCCCACGCCATCCAAACCTTAAGACAAATAATGTCCCTGACCTCCAATATCCATTTTATTTTAATTTATATCCTGCCTTATCTCCAGCTGTTTCTGGACTACAACTCCCATCATCCCTCGCTAGCAAGACCACTGGTCAGGGATGATGGGAATTGTAGTCCAAAAACAGCTGGAGACATTTGGGAAACACTGGGATAGATTCTTCTAAGACAGCTTACAAATATCAAAATGCTTTTTTAAAAAAAAAAATGCAGCATGCTTAACAAGCCTGCAACAACCTTCCTCGAGGGCAGCAGGTGGTAGGGGGTCCTTCTTTGTGGGGAGTGCATTGTTCATCTAGCTCAGGCTTTGTCGCCTTCACCTGCCTGCCTCCCTCTCCCAGAATCCTTAGCACACAGCAGCTGATGGTTGATGGCCCTGGGAAAACAGGCCGTGTATCTAAAATGCATTTAGTCTGTGCAAACTTGTGTTTTCTTACCGATTCCACTTAACCTGCTTTCGCTTCATTATTCCCTAATGCTTTTGCAATTTACACCCAGAGACATAATTGCCTGATACCATCCATTACAGCTTAATGTGTTTACTCATTTTGTTTTCAGAACTGAGATACGACCTACCAGCCTCGTTCAAGTTTCACAAGAAGAAATCGGCAAGTATTTTGTCATTCTTGAGCCAGAGTGAATACTGTATAGGAGCTTCGTAGTTTTAACTGAACCACACGCTTAGGACGATGTATGAAAACCTTTTACGCAAGGCGCTTTGTGTATTCTGTGACTGAACTGTTCGGGCACTAAAGCTGGATCCGGGAACAGAAATCAGGATCCCGAGAATCAACTCTGTGGGAGCAGAGACCTTAAGAATGATTCAGCCCTAGAAGCCACTTAACTCTAATGTATAACATGAAACCTATTTTGAACATGATTATGTATATAGTGGTACCTTGGGGCTCAAAACACTGATAACCTGGAAGTAAGTGTTCTGGTTTTTGAACAATTTTTGGAAGCCGAACGTCCAATGTGGCATCGGCTATCGTTTCTGGGGCACCTGCACCTAACATTTCGGAAGTCAAGCGGACTGCCGGAACGGATTTAGTTTCGCGCTTTTGTTTTTGCTATTTGCGTTTTTTGTATTTGAGGCTTTTTCAGTTAATTTGTTTTTGTGACTGTGTGGAACCCAGTTCAGCTGACTGTGTGACTACGGAAATGGATAAAAGCCCCCCATCCAAACAATGACTATCATTTAATTTTAATCACCTACAATGCTGCTTATACAAAATAAAATAAAAAATTCCTTCCAGTAGCACCTTTCATAGTTTATAGTACAGCACATTGTTTATAGTGTTTCATTTTATGGCTCAGTGGTCTCGTTAGATAGTAAAATTCATGTTAAATTGCTGTTTTAGGGTTTTTTAAAAGTCTGGAACGGATTAATCCGTTTTGCATTACTTTCTATGGGAGATCGCGCCTTGGTTTTGGAACGGAGTTCCAGAACGGATTAAGTTTGAGAACCAAGGTACCACTGTACAGGTACACATCCCCCTAAACAAATTGGCAGTGATACAAGCAGGTGGTATAACCTAAGTGTTGGCCAGCAGAGATTCAGGTAAACATTACACCAAGTCTCTGTTTACTAACAGAGCATGAAGTCAGCTGTGTCCTGCTGGTCCAGATTATATATTACACCATATTGATTTTTCACACACAAGTGCTGCTGCTAGGAAGCACCATACAGTGGTACCTCGATTTACAAATTTAATCCGTTCCGAATGCACATTCGTAGGTCAAAAAATTCGTAAGTCAAAAAAGCAATTTCCCCATAGGAATGCATTGGAGACAAAAAATTTGGAAAAATTTGTAAGTCGAGTAAACCCCATCTAAAACCGCCAACGGATGTCCTTCAGATGTCGAAAAATTCGTAGGCGTGCGGGCACTTTTTTCATTCGTAAGTCGAAAAATTCATATGTTGAGTAATTCGTAAGTCGAGGTACCACTGTATTCAAGTAGAAGGAAAAATATACAAGGTGGATACACCCACTTATTTTCTCACATACATGCATGCACACACACACACACACACACACCCGTCTCTCTCACATACACAGGGTTATCCCCACCCACATTTTTTTTTTAAAAGGCCCTCTGCAGTACTAAGCAACTCCCCGCTGGCAGGCAAGCAATAACAGAGCAAGCCAGGTGGTCCTTTTTGTTCCTTCTCTCCCCCATTTTGAAAAAAAAGGCCCCTCTAAGGGGCTCTACGTGGCTGGTGGGCAAAAATAAATAAAAAATGGCAGTTTCCTCTTGACCCTCCCCGTCTCAATTTTAAAAATCCCATGTGGCAAAGCAAGAAAAAGCAACTTAAATGACAGGTTGCTTGAGGGATGCCAAGAAAGGCTTTTACAGGTACACACACGACCCAACTCCTATTGTGGGGGTAAACAGAAAAGGCAAATGAAATTCGAAGGCAGCTATTTAACGAAAGCATTGGCAAGCAGCTCAGAATCAAATCACGCAAGTCGGGTAACTGTACACATTTTGCTTTATTTAAGCCCACCTTCCCATCAAACTCAAGACGGTGGTACACCTGTTGTTCCACTTCTGAAACTTAATGCGATATAATTCATTGGATTCCAACACTGAAGCACGCTAAGTTTATTTGGTATATACTAAATACAACTTTTGTACATAAGTTTTGAATGAGGGTGGTTCAGTTTTCTTGAGCCTTTCCCCTTTGGCCCAGGGATTACCAAGATGGTGCCCACGGGCAGAGATTTTCCTGCAGAAGCCCTCCCTGGTACCCACGCCATCCACTGCCCTGCCTTTCCCTACTGCTGAAATTAGGCTCGAAAAGAGCATTCTGTTGTAGCTAATAGAAAAGGTTGCAAACTCCTGGTGCATTGTATAACAAACATTTATGCTTTTTCCAGGCCACAGTCCCTGCCCCCAATCCTCCAGAGCATATTTTTTTTGGGGGGGCAGCATGCAGGGGGGTTGTAAGGGGAGAATAGAGGAAAGGGAAGTCCCATTTTATGTTAAGAGGGACAACACAGTTCAATTTCACTCAAATAGCTATTATAAAAAGGTATGTTTTTTGAAAAAAAAGAAAAAAATAATCTTAAATGTAACTCTTTCTTCTATCCCCCTTTTGCAGGTGGACATCGAAGTCGATTTTATTAGATTCTCTTTCAGAAAACAGGATGAACGGAGGAATGATTGAAAACAAATCATTTGTTTCTTTTAAAACAAAACCCTGCAACGCTTTTTGGAGTACTATTCTGTATCTCCAGCTCCATTTTCTGTCTTCAGCTGTTTGCGGGCAGGCTCTTCCTTCTCAGCCTCTTCGAGTGGTCTTTTCTTTGGACTCGCTGCCCCTAAAAAAAAAACATCCAAGAGCTCACTCAGTATTTGATCTATGAAACAGCCAGATCCATACCTCTGCCAATAAAACAAGTATTACTGAAACTTTTTGTGCAACAGTCCTTGGTGTCTCTCTCAGAACAACACCAAATGCTTACGCTACGTTATTTGGATGGAGCAATATCGAGGGATGCTTGTGACCCTCGGACAGCCATTCTCCCCTTTGACCTGCAGCTGTTCAAGGTGAAACATATTCAGCTGCGACTATTTTGAAGTAACAGAGGCCTCCGAGCCTATTTTGACCGATCAGCCATCTCCCCCCAGCTGCAAAAGCCTAACAAGCTGGATGCTAAACACTCCTAGCCCAGTGTGCTAGGAGAGTATTTTGGTGTTGGAACTACCAATCGTACCGGCTTTCTCGTGGAGGTAATTTTTCTAACACTGCCTTTTTATTAGTTGCCCCGTCAAGCAAAAGCTCCTTGAAAGATCAGGTTGGCTGGAGCTGCTATTGCACAGCCCTATTTTTGCCTGTTCCGGGTAGACAGTTCTGCAAAGACATTCAACCTACGGTATGTGAGACTAAGTTACCTAGCCCTTTTATTCTGCAGTGGGAAGCTGCATTTGGAACCAGAAAAAAACCCCAGCCAGTATTGAAAGTATGTATGTGATACTAAACCCAATTCATGCATTCAGAATCTTGTTCTAATAAAGGAAACCACTCACCTGTTGCACTTTCATCTTCACCCTCTTCTTCATCTTCACTCTCAAACTTCGTTTTCTTGCCTTGGAATTTCACTTTCCTGTCCTGCGTCCCTTGAGGTCCCTTGCCACCTTTTCCTTTTCCTTTGCGGCCTGTTAGGCAGAAAACGCATGTCTTAGGCCGCTTCATATTCAGCTTTAGGGGCTTACTGCAATGCATCTCAAGAGGATAATAAAACGGCCTGCTACAACCTCAACTATCCATCTAAGCCAAATATTGACAGGCAGCGGTTTTCCACTTTTGCCCTGCCCTGCCCTGCTTGAACCCTGGACCCTTCTGCAAAGCATATTCATGTGCAACGCTCCCCAAGCATCTGGCCAGTGAGCCTTCATAGATCAAACCCCGCAGGCAGAACTTGTGCATCCCCTCCACACACGGTGGAGTTAGTCTGCCCATCCAACCACGAGCAATGAGGTGTGCGAATCAGTTGCGGAATTCAGATTACATCCCAAGCACTCTCACTACCCCAGCACGATCTTATTTCATAGGCTTTCCCCTCTGCTGCACAATCCAGTTCACCACCAGCTTTGCAGTCCCCTCCAAAGCCCCGCCCCACTGCTGCTCTTCCAGCATTCCTAGAATCGGGACCACAAGAGTCACCTAGTCCAACCCCTTGCGATGCAGGTATGCTTTGCTCAAACACACAACCCTGAGATTAAGAGAGTCATGCTCTGCCAACTGAGCTATTCCAGCACTGGCCTGCCCCTCATGTCTGGCTTGCAGGTTTCCCAAAGGCAACTGGGTCCACCGCTGCATTAAACCATTTCTGGACAAGATAGCTCCCAGGTCCGATCCAGCCGGACTCATCTTTGTGTCCTTACATGGCTTCTGCGAGCTACCAAAGAGTCCAGAAACGTTTCCGATGCAGATCCCCAGACTGGCACCCTACTTGAGAAGAGCAGCCCACTGCTTTGCTCAACACGCACTATCCACATAATAAGGCTTAAAATAAACCAAATGAAAGAAGAAAAAAATCAAGGCAAAACGTCACCTTTTCCTTTCTTTTTGTTCAACAGTTCTTGCTGCCCCTCCATGATTTTCTTTAGCGCTTCTCTAGCTGCGTCTCCTTCCAGCACCTCCCACGTAACCTCTCTGCCTCGCAGCTCCAGGCTCCCGTCATTTGCCGCCTGGGCTTTATCCAGCGCATCTTTTGCGCTGCTCTTGAACAGGATGATTCCCTGGGTGCAGAAACGCAAGGTTGTTACATCAATACGCAACCGTTCGCTCAGACATTTTCTTTCTATGGCTTCCCTGCGGTCAGAAGAGACGGCGAAGGTGGCGATTTGATAGCTAAAATTTGCCGCTGAGTCGTAACGGCAAGGACCATGCAGGCCAAGCACTTCCACAAGGCCTCGGCCTAAACTATTTGACACCAGTTGCCCAGGAACATAACTGATCATTCCTCTGAGCCCTCTTAAGGCAGCCCACTGTTAAATGCTCCTATTTCCTCTCTAGCGCTGCAACAGCATAGCTGACGTGTCATGCAATTCTTCAGAAACGCACCAAATTCACACCATGCGCACTCATCTATCACGATAGCTCACAGATATCAGGGCATGTGGTGGTATATAACAGGTGTGCGCATGTAGTAGCTGATGGAAGAATGGTTTTACTTGGGTGTGGCATGAACACACAGTAAACAGATAACAAAACCATAGCTCTTTTAAAAAGTCAAAGCCTTGAACAACCATACAACTAAAATCTTGACATCGTCAATCAGTATCTGCGGTATTAGGCCTGTATTGGCCACATGTAATACAACTCAGACAGAGGTTAAGTGGTACTAAAGGTAAAGGGACCCCTGACCATTAGGTCCAGCCGTGTCCGACTCTGGGGTTGCAGCGCTCATCGCGTTACTGGCCGAGGGAGCCGGTGTACAGCTTCCGGGTCATGTGGCCAGCATGACTAAGCCACTTCTGGTGAAACCAGAGCAGCGCACGGAAACGCCGTTTACCTTCCCGCCGGATCGGTACCTATTTATCTACTTGCACTTTGACGTGCTTTCGAACTGCTAGGTTGGCAGGAGCAGGGACCGAACAACGGGAGCTCACCCCATCGCAGGGATTCGAACCGCCGACCTTCTGATCAGCAAGCCCACAGCACCACCCACGTCCTATCTAAATGGTATCAGGTGCTTATATAATCATTACATTACAGTTTTACTCTGTTTTATATTGTGCTCATCGGAGTCTTCATACCTGAAAGCCATTATGCACTTGGCGTAAAACTGGTGCTTTTATGAAAAAGCGTGTGTTTTTTATTGTGAAAAAACTGAGATAAGCCACTACGGTCGTACTTTGGTTTTTGAATTTAATCTGATCTGGGAGCCCCTTTTGACTCCCGGAACAGTTCGAAACCCAAGCACGGCTTCCTGCAGCCGATTAGAAGCTGTGCCGGACGTCCGGCTTCCGAAAATCGTTCAGAAACCGGAACAATCACTTCTGGTTTTCGATCCGTCGGGAGCTGGAACATTCCAAATTCAAAGGCGCTCGGCTTCCAAGTACGACTGTACTAGCATTAGTTGCTGTTCTTTTCATTTGATGCCCAAGTGGGACAGGGCAACCTTATGACCTGAAGAAACGTGCCGCAGTGTCGGAGCATCGATTTTGCCCACAGAAGGTCCCAGGTTTAATCCCTGCCCTCTCCAGCCAGGGCTGGGAGAAATTTCTGTCTGAAATCCCAGTCAACATAGACGATACTGCTTCCTATGTTCCTAAAGCAGCGCACAGGTCACTACCCACAACTCTGCCCTTTTAGCTATTATCTCTTTCCCAGGAGAAGATGCTATAGCAGACTACAGAGGGGAATCAAACAGTTCCAGTAGCTTGTTGAGCATAAAGCAGTCCTCCAAAAGCTAGCTGTGGCTCCTTCAGCCAGCAGCTGCCAGAGTTTCCTGGGGTGTTTTATACTAGCTCTGGTTCCTAGGACATCGCTCGTGTGGCAAATCCATGGGAGGTATTACTCAAGAGTTGAACCATTGAAACTTATGGACCTAACTTTGTCACGCTCATTAATTTCAATGGGTGTACTCTGAGTAAATCTTAGTTGAAATACCACCCAATTTGTTTAAGGCAGGGATGGGAAAAGTCGACACCTTTTAGGTGCTGTTCGGACTGCAACTTCCATCATTTGTGACCATCGGCTGGGGTTTGGTGGGAGTGCAAAATATTTTAAGGCAGGCCACAGGTCTCCTAGGTTTGAGACCCATTGTTATGCAGCACAATGCAAAGTTTTAACTCTACCTATTAATTTGCTGCTTCGAAGAATAAAGCGAAGCAATCTCAGCACTCTGTCCAGCAAGCAAGAATGAAATTTATGCTCCCTGTTTTATGAGAGTGCCTTGAATAGGAGGAATCAAATGTTTCTGCCAAGTTTTCCATTCAGATTTTCAGTACTAGCAGATCGTATACACCAGGGATGTCCAACCGGTCGACTGCGATCTACTGGTCGATCCCTGGGAGTTTTAGGTCGATTGCGGTTGATCTCTGGCTTTCCCCCCCCCCCTCTGCTGGGGAAAAAAGAGCATCTGGCCCCCACCCCTCTCCCCGCCCTCCATTTGGGCATGATCGCAAGAACAGAAAACAGAGTTTTCACTGTGAGGCTGATTGTTTCCTGAGCGATCTTTTGGTGAGCGACTTTTCCCTTTCTCCCCTAAAGAAAGCTCAATATATTTTTTTACCACCCCCTCTAAGAAAAGCTCCACAACTTTGTCTTTCTCCCTAAGAAAAGCTCGACAACTTTGACCTGAACCCCCTGCAAAAGGGGTAGATCACTGCCAGATTTTTATTCTGTGAGTATTGGACGTCCCTGGTGTATACGTTTCGAAGAGAACCACCATCGTATCCTGAAAACATCGCCCCATTTGGTTGTTAACATTTCGCCAGATGCAGCGACTCCCCGGGTCTGACCTCTTTGGCACCTCTGACAAAGTCTATCCATTTAATTTCGCCATGGCCAGAGAAAACGGCATGGAGATCTTCTCGGCAAGTCTGATCTTCCAGGTCTCCAAAGAACTTCAGCAAGCACCCTTGCTTCTCCTCCAGAGATTTCTTTCATTTACAAAAGGGGAGGGAAAAGATTCCGTTAGACAGGACAGACATTTATACCCTGCAGGATTTAACAAGACTTCAAGCAAGAGTTGGTTTTAAAGCTCTCCAGCACTTGGGACGAAGAGAAGTACGCAAACTTGGAACGTTCCAAGGTGTGTGTATTGTGGGAATCAAGCTTGTAGATAGACAAGATAGCGAGTTCCCAAGTTCCTGGCCATTAAAATAGCCCCATTCAGAGTCTCATGCTACCATAATCACATGGAGGACAGGTGGGGGCCACAGCATTGTACCTCCACACTCAACTGGCTCCATGGCCCTGCCCCCCCCCGCCATCCACACTTTGGGAGGACCCATTCCCCAACCTCCAAACAACACAGCTCCACCCCCTTCCACCATGTGATTATGATGTCATGAAAGAGAACGCCTGAAGTGGGACATTCCTTCAGTGCTGTTGGCTGCATAGTGCTGTTGGTGGCTCTTAATAGCCATCACATTTTGAGTTGCATGCTTCCAGCTATGTGCGGTGTTAATCTAAGGTTCAGTTTTCCAAGCATGCTCCAGCGATCTAACCTCGGTTAAGACAAGAGTACCCTGGACCACACCTTCCTGCAGTATATAGTGGTACCAGCACAAAACCAATACGCTCAGTCTTTCAACCGCAACTTCAAATAATGTGAATTTATTTGGCATTGCTCATCTCCCCCCACCCAATGTACACAAAGGTATCCTTAATCCCATTAAATCTGGAATTTTTTTGGGGGGGGCACTGCTTCTTCCAGGAAAGCCAGTTTAGCACAGAACACTAGTATGAGAAGGGGTGTCACACTCCAGTCTGATTGGAGCGTAATTGAAATTTGTAAGATTCTGGAGCACAGAAACAAAGTAAATCACTAAACCATCAATTCTAGCACGTGTGTAATTTGGCACCTCAATGATTGCTATTATTCATTGTATTACAATTCGGCATTGTTATAATGAGTTTATTATTGGATTGCAATTGAAAATTAATAAAAATTATTATCCCCCAAAAGGGGTGGTGGTATTACAATCACAGACGCACTCTGGTAATTGAGTTCTAAGTCTCCCAAAAGACTTTTGGAAGAAGCTTGAAACTGAAAAGGTAAACTGTTGCCTTTAGCCTTATCCACAGAACTCTTACGAACCTTTCCACGACAATTTTCTCCCATCTGGGTCAGAACAGCCTTTTTCACTGTATGGCCTAAATGTAGCCTTGGCTAATTAAGTTTGCGACTAGCATGAAAATGCTGACTAGCTTTTTAAATAAAAAATCCTTCTACCAAGTGGACTGGAAGAGAAGTCACTTCCTCCTCCAGCCAGCTCCTTTGTCTGAGTGAAATCCCAGGTGATTTTTGTCTACCCCGCAAGGTGTTAAATACAAGGCCAACCTAATGACATAAAAAGGAGAAGTGCTTTCTAGGTCTCCTATACCTCCAGCAGCACTAGGCGAAGAGCCCTTATGAATGAGGCACTCAGGATTTAATTTCTAGAAAAATCATAGAATTGTAGAGTTGGAAGAGACCCTGAGGATCATCTAGTCCATCCCCCTCCAATGCAGGAATATGCAACTGTCCCGTACGGGGATCAAACCTGCGACCATGGCATTGTCAGCAGAAATATTGTCAAGGTTCTGGTTCCTGTGCAAACCCTCCTTATAGCTAGTCCCAGTCCACAGCCAGTTACTCGTATCTGGGATGAAAATGCACTCTGTACCTGCTCAGGGGCATTTCCTACTTACTTCATATGCTCTAGGATTGAGCCCTCGCACTGGGAACAAATGTTGGGGCCGACTACTAGCTCATTCCCAGTATGTGTAAGAAGTCAAGTGCGTAATTCCTAAACAGCGTCGTGTGTTTTGGAGAACCCAGGTGGAAATTTCCTGTTTGTTTTATTGTTCTTAACAGGTCCAGGAGAGAAGACTCGAGCTGGTCTTAGCTAATTGCTTTTCAAGTCTTTATTCTTCCACCTTATCCTTCTAAATTACACGGGGGAAACAGAGGCACTGTGGATTACACAGTTCTGTCAGTGAAATCAAGGGGCATGTACCATTTCGGCATCTTCCGCTTGCTTCTGCTTCTCCTCTTTCTCCCTGCGACAAAAAAATAAGGAAAAGGATGGCGAAGTTAAGCAGAGCGCACTCACTGCTGGCAAACAAAGAGGAGATGGTAATTGCAAAGTTAAAAAGCCTCCGCTTACTGCTTGGCCTTTGCTTTCGCTTCCAATCTGTTCCGTTTTTTCTCGTCGTTCTTCTTCGCAAAGTAATCATCCCTGCACGGAATATATAATTTTATTAAGCAAGCCAATTTAGGGGTGCTATATGCAACGGAAGGAACATGAAAGCTATCCTCAAGATGTCTGGCTGTTCTTTGAAGCAAGCTAATCGCCGCCTTGGTGCTTCTATAGACAATGGTGACCAATTAGTTGACAGATAGACTGGCTTTGGATCAAGAAAAAACAACAACAGTTCTTATTAAAACTGGCCATCTGTTTCCCCTCAAAGCACGATGAGACTCTTCTCCCCAATGTGCTCTATTCCTCAGACTGCAAGAAGATTCCACCTAAACATTAGGAAGAACTTCCTGACAGTGAGAGCTGTTCGGCAGTGGAATTTGCTACCAAGGAGTGTGGTGGAGTCTCCTTCTTTGGAGGTCTTTGAGCAGAGGCTTGACAGCCATCTGTCAGGAATGCTTTGATGGTGTTTCCTGCTTGGCAAGGGGTTGGACTGGATGGCCCTTGTGGTCTCTTCCAACTCTATGATTCTATGAAATCGCTACCATTGCCCTCGGGAGGTTGTGGACTCTCCTTCCTTGGAGGGTTTTAAGCAGAGGTTGGATGGTCATCTGTCATGGATGCTTTATAGCTAAGATTCCTGCATTGCAGGGGTTTGGACCAGATGGTCCTTGGGGTGCCTTCCAGCTCTACAATTCTATGATGCTAGAGGGCATCAGTCCATCCTTTGAAAATAAGACAGAAGACCCCCCCCCAGACCCATTTTCTAGCACTTGGTGTAATGGACTAGAAGGAAGAGCGTCTGCCAATAGACTTACAGCCTTGATCGTAGGCTCCTTTGCCAAGGCTATCAAAGCTTGCCTTTACAACCTGGTGTGGGATGTAACATAAGCAGTCAAGTACAACACTTCCTGTTTGCCTAGAGTGGACACAGACAGGGGGGTGTTACTCCAGCCAGGAGAACTTCCTGTCACACCTGTCTAGAGCATCCTCCCCCTGAGTGTGACCAGGTAGATGGGCATGACCCTGTGAGGCCCTGTAAAAGGCCAGTCATGCAGCCATCTTCCTCTTTGACTCTTCTGCTGCTCTCTTCTGATACTAATGTATTTTGCTGTCTGCTGGCTCTCAGCCAGCAGCACGTGAGCTCATTCCCGTTTGGGATGAACTCAAACTCTCTTCTGTAACTCCAAGCTAAAGCCTGCCTTCGGGGAACCAACTGTGAACTGAATGTGAGTAAACTTCTTATTACTTTAAAAGAAGACTGTTGTGTCTTTATTCTTTTTAAGAGGGGTAAAAGGGGAAATTACCAGGAATCTGGACAAAGCCAGATTGGATTGCTAAAGTAAAGAGATTCAAACGCATCTACCAAACTAGCTTCCTGCAATATACTGGGGAATGAATGCAGTATACAAAATAAAGGTGAAATTAAAAATATATGTAAAAAAAGTAATATATATATATATAAATAAATAAAAATAAAAAGTGGCCATATATGGGTTAAAGTGAACTTGCAGGTAAACCGGCTCCATGTTGTTAATACTAACACACTGGTCTGGTAGCTAATGGGTGACTCGTAACGATCTATAAACTCAAAGCATTACATCAAATACATAACTCACCTGAACAGTACAATAAGCTCCGTGTCCTTGTATTTTTGGTTTGGAGTTTCAACGAACTGCTTGGCAGATTCGACACTGTCAAATACTGCAAATACTGATCCCTGAAGGAGGTAAGAAAGGAGGTGTTTTAATTTAGATCGGTGGAAGATTCCCACAGGAAAAAATAATAATTAAAAAGATTTGGCAGAGCTTCGGCGAAAAGGAGTTACCTTGAACGCTTTCTGAATGGTTTTCCGCATCTGAATGTTTTCAACTTTGCCTTTACAATCTAGCCATTCCTTGATATCATCAAGTGTTGCATCCAGTGGAAAGCCTTTCTGGAAATCAAGGATTTGGTCAGTTACTTCATATTCAGAGACACGTTTATGCAAACACGTATCTGAGCACGTTTAGGGTATTTACACGGGCGTAGTCTTGCCGGTTTGTGAACAACACCCGTAAGCTGGAGGGACAGTGGTAAAGAATGAGATTTGAGAGCCTCCCTCATGACGAGCAAAAATCGAATGTCAAGCAGAACTTCAGCTAAACTGCTCGTTACCAGGTTAGCATAATGTGGGGCAGGGTGGATAAAAATCAAGGTATTTTTCTTATTTTAAAAAAATCCGATTTTTTATAAATTTAAATTGGATTTTTAAAATGAAATGCTTTTGGAGGAAAAATCTTTCTAAAGATAGTTTTCTATTGAAGTTACATTGCAGTCCAAAGGCTATTCATCAGGAAATAAGGATTTGTTTTAAGTTTTTAATGTGAGCTAAAACTCCCTGTAAGGTTTTTTTTGTTTTTTTTTAAATGTTTAACCATATCAGTTAACAAACATGGATACAGGTTATTGTTTTAGTTAAATAAATTGTTTAAGCTGTTATTAAGGAAAGGATTATTTTTCTCCTTCCAATAAAGTACAGCAGAAAAGCTGTCCAAATACAAACAGTTAACTTATTAAACCTCACAATAATGTCATAATCTATGCATTTCTAATAGTATAACCAAATCAGCAATTTTTATACAACTGCAAAAACTACTCTGAAAATTTATTATTCCAAAAATGAAACCTTCATCTGGTTGTAAATATGAAGATTATACCAGCAAGAATGAGTCTTTCTGTAAAAAAAAAATAATGATTTAAATCAAGTCTTACTGACTAGTGATTTAAATCGATTTGATTTAAATCAAATCCACCCTGAAATATATACAACCAAAAAATAATCAATTTGAGTTGTGCGACTCAACTTGCGCCGACTAGACCCAGCTTTTTTAAGCAATGTGGGCTAAAGTCGCTTCTGGGGCTTCTCTGGGATTAGGGGCCCTGATGTCCAAGTTTCATTATTTTCATAGTAGATCTTCCCTGGGGAAAAGTGCATTTTCAATTCACTGAGCCTAGTGAAGCCCAGGGCCTACAATATGCTTCCCAGAATCCTTTGCAACACACAGGGTGTCCTCAGTAATGGCAAAGAAGTTTTCATGCAGGACAGGGGTCCCCAAGTGCCGGATTTGCGTATAAGCTAAACAAGCTATAGCTTAGGGGCCCCACTCTCTTGGGGCCCCCAAAAAAATTCAAAGGGAAAAAACCTGGATGCACATTTCCAAAATGTAAGATAAAAAACAAATAAAATAAAACCTACATAGGGCAACAGTGTTTTGTGTTGTGTAGGCTCCTATGATGTAGGCCTGCTAGCCTGCTCCCTAAAATATCACTGGTTTGCTCATTTCTATATATAGGGTGCCTACATTCTGCACGTGCAAATGGCTTTAGATACATTAGGTCCATAAATTACCATATATTCAACACAAAAAAACAAGAGACAATTTGTTGCTGACAAAGGACAGCTGGATATATAAAGGGCCCCATTACTTTCAGTTGTTTAGGGCCTCATCAGACCTAAATCCGGGCCCTGGGGTCCCCTAAACCAGAACGTTTGAAATCCGGTTGCATTAAAACACATATAGTTCCCACTTACAATATACACAGATCTGCTTTTAACCGCGTTCTTATATTGCTCCGTCACTTCAGGCAAAGGTTTGTTTGGAGATCTTCGGACTTTAGCTTTGTCTTCGCTAATTTCCATCAGCTCAGTCGTTGATTTTTTCAACGCCCCCACTATTACATCAAAGTCTTTTGTGAGGCGATTTAACCTAGGAATGAAGGTAGAAAGGAGGGTAAAAAGAGGTTGTTTGTTTTCATCTTTAAAAAAATAATAATTTATTACGGTATATTAAGTCTCTTCTAAATACAACCTGAGTGAAAATGTGGAACATAGGTGCCCTTTACGATTGAATTATATCAGGAAAAATGAAGAAACAGATGGAAAATTAATATCTCACACAGGAAACGTATTGGACACAAACTCCTTTTGCAGAAACGAAAGTTGAAAAAATTGCAACTACAAACGAAAGTCAAGAAACCCGTGGCTGTTAAACAAAGGATTAAGATCGGAACTGCTGTAAATGGATTAATCAAGATTATGGAAGCAGGAAGAAATAAGAACCTCGTATCCTGAATCCCAGTGCACAGGAAGTCACCTCAAATTGTTCAATTCAGTTTTTGAATAATTGGCTCTGTTTTTAATTGGATTGTAATTGGGTACTGTGATAATGTGGCTTTTATTGGATTTGTACTAAATTCATAAATAATATAAAATATTGCTTACAAGGCTGCGCAAATTCTTAAAACTGAAACCATTACCTTCTACTGAACATAATGGCTTGGATCCCAAAGTAAGGTCACGTAAGAACAGGGTGGATAAAAATCAATCATTTAAAATAAAATAAA
Source organism: Lacerta agilis (assembly GCF_009819535.1). Lineage (NCBI taxonomy): Eukaryota > Metazoa > Chordata > Lepidosauria > Squamata > Lacertidae > Lacerta > Lacerta agilis. The sequence goes on from NC_046312.1 coordinate 115,981,402, forward strand.
AATGGATTTTTAAAAAATTTAAATCTGATTCTTTTTATTTAAATCAGATTTTTAAAAATAAAATGCTTTTGGAGGAAACATCTTTCTAAAGATAGTTTCCTATTTAAGTTACATTATAGTCCAAAGGCTATTCATCAGGAAATAAGGATTTGTTTCAAGTTTTTCATGTGTGCTAAAACATGAAATCGTTTAACATCAGTTAACAAACATGGATACATATGCTATAACGTTATTGTTTTAGTTAAATAAATTGTTTAAATTGTTATTAAGGAAATGATTATTTTTCTCCTTCCAATAAAGTACAGCAAAAAAGTTGTCTGAATATAAACAATAATTTCACAATTATCTGTCTATGTATGTATTTCTATTAGTATAACCAAATCAGTAGTTTTTGATATAACTGTAAAAACTACTCTGAAAATTTATTATTCCAAAAATGAAACCTTCATCCGGTTGTAAATATTATGATTATACCAGCAAGGATGAGTCTTTCTGTTAAAAAATGATTTAAATTAAGTCTTCCTGACTAGTGATTTAAATCAATTTGATTTAAATCAAATCCACCCTGTGTGAGAAGCTCATAGACGTAGTTTTACTCCTCAACCTGTAGTTTTCTCATCACCTACAACCCCTTAAAGCAGGCACCCCCAAACTCGGCCCTCCAGAAGTTTTGGGACTACAATTCCCATCATCCCTGACCACTGGGTCCTGTTAGCTAGGGATGATGGGAGTTGTGGTCCCAAACATGGGATGGAGCACAGAGGAGCCGATGAGGGCAGGACCCACAAGACTCAACAAAACCCCCATCCCTGCTTTCCCTTCCTTTAACTTTCAATAAGCACCCATAGATTTACCTGTTGAATTTGATTAATGTTTCCAAAGTCACCCAGCCATCGTCCAGCTTTATCTTCTCCTGGAGAAACTTGTCCCGTGGCAAGTTGTGGTCACCAAAATAGTACTATCACGCAAGTATGGAGAGCAACACAAATATTAGACGCCAAGGATAATCTACTGCTTCATTTAGCACCGAGAAGTCAGCTCCCATGCACAGGAGCTTCCCGAAGCCTTTCTTAAGAGCGCCATCGGAATTTACGGCACACATTTCTGAGCGCCAGGTTAAAAACGTCCGGGTTTCTGTTCAACATTTTAAAATGCCTTAACCCGTACCCCTCAATGGTTTTATATTACAAACCGCTTGCCAGAAGCTTGATGGATGGAAAGTATCAGCACAGATGAAGCTACATTATTGAGTTGTGAGGCAATTGTGACACACAATTTGTGGGTGCTTAAAATTGTTCTGACAAGATCTCCTGGGCTGCATCTCATTCTCCTGGAGTGCATATTGTCCCTTGCTTCATCAGAACAAACGGAGAATTTCTGCAGCTGCAGAACCCTTCATAGCTTCTTGCCTGACTTTTCAAGGCTGTTTTTTTAATCTTTGTTATTACAAAAGTCTATTCGGTTTAAGAAGTATTGTACTTTTATCAGCGATCGGCCAGCAAAGCTGTGCGGATGGAGGGTCCAATTCCAACACATCTTGCTGATACAGGCTGATATTAGCAATAAAACAGTTCTAAGCTGCGGGGAACCCTCATTTTAAGTACTCAACCAAGACAGCTACACAAAGTTTATAACAGGCGTTTTGCATTAATGCTATGCACTTAGTCTCAACAAATATTCATACCTCAATCTGCTGGCACACCTTCCTTTCCAAGTCAGACATGTTTTCGCTGTCTCCGTTTTCGGCCATTTTCGCCGCCTGTAATCAGAGCAACATTTCGCATCATTTAGCAATAGGGCTCAGTTAAATGGTTGACACCCCACTTTATCAGCAATTGCCTCTAGTGAATTATAGAACATTCTTCTATTAAATCTGTGCTGGAAACACAGATATATAAACTAAGCGGCAAATGGGTTTACAGTTGCCAAAATGAAATGCCTAGTTCCCCCCCCCCTTTTGGGGGGGCCAGATGGCTCAAAAGTAATGCTTTTCCAACGTGACTTTTTAGCTCCTGAAATTGATTCTGATTGTGCAGACAAAACATAACAGGTTGAATTCTACAGGATGTGTTGCTAGTTTGTGAAAACAGTTTTAAAGTCTTCAAACAGTTTTATCATTATAGTATTATTATGCCATACAGAGAATTGGTACACCTTGACCATGAAAATCTAGCTGAGGAAGAATTAGCGAAACAGGGCCTTGTCCTGGAATTTATTTCGACTGGAATTTGCTTCAATACTATAATAATAAAACTGTTTGAAGACTTTAAAACTGATCTCACGCCTGGCCAGAGTTCTTGGATTCTTTAATTTTCGACAGTGTGTGAAAACAGGCAAGATCCAAGGATTCCCAGGCCAGACGGCGGAAACATCAGGCCCCATCCTCGCGCCCGGGCACCCTCACTTGGTCGCAAAATGCACCTGGCAAATATCGAACACTGTTGTAAATGTATATTGATTTCCAAACAAGTCTAAAAAAACATACGCCCCACATTTCCGATTTGAACCACCTCCTGGCACAGGTTCAAGACATCCAGCATCGCCTTGTAGTGCCTAATGAAAATAAGAAATTGCGCTATCTGTTACCCTTTGGCAGGGCCGGCCCAATATATTTTGCCATTTGAGGCGAACTGCAGAATGGAGTCCCCCCTCCCAGCCAGGGAAGTAGGTGCGCGTGAAGATCTACATCAGGATCAAGGGGGACAATAAATATCTACCTCGGAATCTGCTGCCTCTGCAGGTCCTGCCACCTGAGGTGGTCGCTTCCACTTGTCTCATGGGTGGGCCGGCCCTGCCCTTTGGGCAGCAGAGAATCATGAGCCAGTGTTAGAAACTCAGGTATATAAGCTAGGCACCAAACAGCTCCTTAAACCAAGATTACAGTCACCGAAACAGAATGTCTAGTTGCCATTTTGGGGCAAGACAACTCTAAATTATTATTTTCAAAGGATGGACTGATTATCAGTTAAAACACCTGGCAAGTTCTGGCTGACAACCTTGAGCTGGATGAAGAAATTTGAGAACTTAAAAGAAGAAAAGTCACTTTATCAAGGAACAGTCCACATATATACTAGCCTATCCCAACTTCCTTTTTCTTAATAGTGACACAGATCATTCATAACATGAGAACATCCTTCACAACTATGAGGAGGGCAACGGGGGGTGAGGTACCATACTTTTCCGTGTATAGGACTAAGTTTCATTATCTAAAAATCATGCTAAAAATGGGTTTCGTCTTATACATGGGTAGTGCATAGGGTGGACGTTTGATTGGTTGCTGCCGCGGCCGTCAGCAGCTATTGTGCGTGTTATTGGTTGCTGCGTCAATGGGTGGTGTTGATTGGCTGACGCTGCGGCAACTGGGTGGACTATTGTCAACTTCTGCCGGAAAGGGGACAGACAAAAGTCCGATTTTGCTACGCGTGCGGGTGAATAATTTTTGGCAACCCCACCTAAAAAAGCTGAACAACCCAGGGTAATCCCCCCCAAAAAGCTCAACAACTCTGTGCCATCTCCCCCCCATTTTCTTAAATTTGAGCCCCACAAAATAGGGGGAGTCTTATACACAGAAAAGTATGGTAAGTGCAGACAAGCTGCAACAATTAACTACAGCGTTGCTCACTGCTCCTGTTAAGGCTGCACATTGATAGCATTTTGGTTCCTGAAATTGTGTAGATAAGATATGGCTGATAAGAGTTCTACAGGATTGTGGGTATTACTGTGTGAAATCAGTCAAGATCCAACGGTCCCCAGGTGTGCACCTCCAGGTGGGTGATGTCAGGCGCCATCCTGGCGCCCAGGCATCTTCACTTGGGCGCACGTGGCCGATAGCCCGGTGCAAAATGCGCCTGGTCAATTTCGAACACTGACAGTGTTAGAATCTCAGGTTTATAAGCCAGGCACCCAATAGCTCAAGGTTACAACCGCCAAAATGGGGTGCCTATTTGCCATTTGGGGGGCAAGACTGCTCTAAAGTCTTATTTTTCAAATGATGGGTTGACCGCGACATCGGGCTGGTTCAGATGACAGCCTTGAACTAGGTTAAGAACTTTCGAGACCTGAAAGAAGAAAAAACCCCTCAATCCAGGGACAGTCCACATATATACTGTCCTATTCCAACCTCTCGTTCTTAAAGGTGACATGGACTGTTCATAAGGCGCCTGTGTACGCATTTACAAGCCCTCTCCAGGTGTTCTGTGGGGCCACAGAGACATTCAGTGCCCATGGACATGGTCCCATATCTAGACATTCAGTGAAGGCTGGGTATGGGGGAGGCACCATGGCTTTCACTGGAAACATAGAATTAAAATTCATCATATTCCCTCCTCCCAAAAGTTCCACAGCCCAGCTTTAGAACCAGAGATCAGTGACCATTTCCCCTCAGGTAGGATCATAGAATCATAGAGTTGGAAGAGACCACAAGGGCCATCCAGTCCAACCCCCTGCCAAGCAGGAAACAACATCAAAGCATTCTTGACAGATGGCTGTCAAGCCTCCGCTTAAAGACCTCCAAAGAAGGAGACTCCACCACACTCCTTGGCAGCAAATTCCACTGTCGAACAGCTCTTACTGTCAGGAAGTTCTTCCTAATGTTTAGGTAGAATCTTCTTTCTTGTAGTTTGAATCCTTTGCTCCGTGTCCGCTTCTCTGGAGCAGCAGAAAACAACCTTTCTCCCTCCTCTATATGACATCCTTTTATATATTTTTAATTTTTATCAAAGGGAGGGAGGGCAAGTAAGCAAAAAGGTAGTCTCCTTTAAATAATAATAATTTTAATAATAATAATAAACCTTCCTTTCTGATATAGAGGAACGCTATTTAGGGAGAACCAACAACATAAACACCACCAAAAAATGAAAATAAAAACTCTTCCCCCTCTTTTTTTCAGGGGTGAGGAAAGAAGTGTTTTCCAGTTCTCTGTTTACTTTGCCTCTTTGTCTAGCTGTGGGGGGTCCCTCCTGTATTATTAGCAGGCTCTGAATAATTTGCTGTGCTTTAAGTGGAAAGATGATTACTTAGCGGTTAGGAGGGATGAAGGAGAGGGCAAACATAGCTGAAGACACCATGCAAGCAAATTATCTGCAAAGAATCTGCAAAGTATCCTGCTCAGCTGAGCTACCCCCTGTCAAGTGTCCACCTTTTGTTCACAGGTATATTGCTTTGTTCAAACATTTATCACGTTATTTCAATACCAGTACTCAATGGTATGGCAATTTATTACCCAGCCCTACTAAACAGACTGTGCTGCTGGACCTTTACCTTAAACTTGGATCTCCAGCTGTTGTTGGACTACAACTCCCATCATCCCTGACCACTGGGTCCTGCTAGCTAGGGATGATGGAAGTTGTAGTCCAACAACAGCTGGAGATCCAAGTTTAAGAAACACGGGTGGCGCTGTGGGTTAAACCACAGGGCCTAGGGCTTGCCAATCGGAAGGTTGGCAGTTGTTCGGTCCCAACTCCTGCCCACCTAGCATTTCAAAAGCACGTCAAAGTGCAAGTAGATAAATAGGTACCGCTCCGGTGGGAAGGTAAACGGCATTTCCGTGCGCGGCTTACTCATGCTGGCCACATGACACAGAAACTGTATGCCGGCTCCCTCAGCCAATAAAGTGAGATGCCGCATGGCTGATATCAGCCTGGCCTCACTTTTACCAAATGAGATACTACAAAAAAAGATAGAGAACTCTTCTCTTGTGTATTACTCATGTGAGAAAGGGAAGCAAAACAAAAACCCGAAGAATCGGAAAGTCGAGCATTTGCCACTCCTCCGTGAGCATTTGCAGTAAAGGACTCTCAGCTGCCAATCAAACCATCCTCCACGTGGTCCAAACCTGCGCGCACAGAGCGCATCGTGGAGCTCTTCCTCGCCGGCCACCTCCAACAGGAAAAAGCTCCCTGGGCATTTAAAATGCAAGTTTCTCCCTTAAACACGTCGCCTGCGTGTTCCGAGAAGTTCCCCACTCCGCTTTCACGTGCATTAAAAGCAAAGCCAAGAAAACACACACGAAGAAAACCTTAAAGCGGGAAAAGAGACAGATTACTCCCCCCATCACTCCGAGCGGTACATCCGTGCTCCCCAAAGAGACCCCACGACCACCGCATTCCGCAAGCACCGCGGGGTTTGACCTACACGTGTAGGTCACTCCGGAGAGCGTTACAGCGAGCAAGCGCCCCGGGGAAAGAAATCTCAACTCTCCTGGGCTTTGAACCTCCAACATTTCCTTCTGCTGCGCGCACACGGGCCCTGTTTGTAGCTCAGCTCCTTCCCCGGGCTGGGGAAAAGAGCAGGCCTCGTCGTGGGAACCCGTCGCCGGTGGAGGAGCACAAGCAAGCCGACTCTCCTCGCTCCCCACCCACCTGCCCATCCAGCGCTGCGAAGCCCGAAATCCCACCCGGGGAGTCCACGGGAGCGGCCGCGACGCACGTGGGGACGTCCACCCAAGCCTGGAACGAGCTCCGGGCAGCCGCGCGCAAGGCAGGCGCTCCCAAAAAGCCCGGAGCCAGGATTACGCGCCCGCTGAAACGAACTAACCTTCGCCCAAGGCAAACCCCGGCCTCTCCCTCTCTAGATCGCGTAGGCCGCCGGCACCGCTTCTCCGTGCGCCTTTACGCGCTCCCGTCCTCCTCTCGCCGGGCAGCCCAGCAGCCTGTGCGGCGCTGGCCGCACCCCTTTCCCCGGCCCGGCCCGGCCTACGAGGGCTGGGCTTCCTCAGCGCCCGCCTCCTGAATCCGGCTCCTCGGAAGGGTACCCAGCGAGCAGCGGGTTGCCAGGCTGGTCTCGGGGCTTTGCAGAGATCTCTCCCTCCACTGGTAAAGGAGCAGGAAGCGGATGCGCACCCTGCAGCTCCTAATATGATCTTCTTGCGTGTGATTCTATGGCTAAACATCAGGAAGAAATTTCTGACAGTAAAAAAAAAATGTTTAGGGTAAAGCCAGCCATGTTTGGTGTTTTTTTTAGCATAGCCATAGCTGTTAAGTTTCGGATTTGAAAACAAGGGATCAGCACCCTCACCTGTCCCGGGGACAGTCTACGGGTCTCAGGGACAGTCCACCCCGTGGTAATCCCCCAAGGCTACAAATTAATTTACACCAGGCTACACACCATCTTTCCCCACATTCATATGTGGGATTTGAGTGGAGCAACACATGACTGGAAAGGTTTGCAGTTCCACAAACATAGGTGTGCACTGCCTCGAAATAAAAAGAAGTGAACAAAAGAAGGCTCACTAGGGGGGCATTGCTAAAAAAATGTCAACTTTGTAACCAGAGGTTCAACTGAATAGAATCTGAATCACATGCACCACAAGGCCTATGCAGCCTCAACTTAAGGTGGCTCCCGGCCTGGCTTTTTACAGGCCCCAGCTGACTGCACAACCTGGCCTTTGGAAAGGCCATATAGACAGATACCTTTAGCTTCTGCACCCCTCCTTTGCACACCTGTCAACACAACCACATAGGTGTTTTCCACAACAGCTCCGGGGCACAAATCCCTTTGCAGGCAGGCACCCGTGCTCAAGAAAAGCACTCCGCTCCCCACGTGCAGCATTTCCACGACCCCCCTCCTGACAGCACCACACACAGAGGGCAGGCTCTCACAGGAGCACACAAGATCATTCTTCATTTGGCCAATGGCCTAGGCAGGCCAGGTCGTCCTCTTATATACTTGCTGGGATTGAGAAGTCATGTGACCCTCTTATATACCTCCTGGGATTGACAAGTCACCTGACCCTCACCTGAATCTCATAGCTCTTCGGTAGCTGCCTCTGATGAATTATCAATTAACTCTTGGGGAAAATAATTAGCATCACACATGCCTAGAAGTTGCCAAACCAATTAACCAACCAGAAGGACTGCTGCTAATAACACCAGTTTTCCTATAACTTGATATTGCTGGATAGTTTTGATCAACTGCCAAAGCATTTTTAGTTTGCATTCTGTTGCCACACTGGAACTTTTTTTTATTAGTGCCACTTTTTTTGTATGATTCCTGGCAAATGAAGGAAAACAACTTTTCTGCTTGTATACATTGATAATATAATTTTGGTTACTGAGGACAAACAAGATTGTACAAAAACAAGATTGGGTGCAGGCCATGCTGTAGTGTAGTGCTTATGCAACTGTGAATAAAAGGTGGCTGGGCTCACTGTTCCCCCTTTTAGGCTTATTCTCAGATTGGGAAAACCTGATTTACAAGTGAGAATGTGTGAGATAGGGGCCGAGTGGTGAAGGGCATCATGAGGGCATTGCTAAATAACAGAGACATAAGCAACCTTAAATTCCCATTAAACTCCAGTGTGGACAACCCCTCAGAGAAAAACATTGAGTTGAAACCACACTGGGACAACCAAGTTCCTCACCACTCCTTTTAAGGCAGGCCTCTAGTCTTCTGCCTACTACGTAGACCAAACAATATGATGCTTAATGTCCTCCCAGTGCTATTTTTCTAGAGAAAGAGGTGCCAGAACTCACCAGGAACAAATCTAGGGGTGGGGGTTAGAGACCCACCGGAGGAAGGAGAGAAAGCTCTCTACGTCACCCCATCAAAAAAAGGCCTCCCTTGCAGTCTCCTCCTGTCTCTGCCTGCTTTGCCCCCCCTCTCTTTCCCCGGATGAGCCACGCGGCTCTTGCTGTCCCTGCGAAGATGATGGGGGGGGCGATGGAGCAAGAAAGAGGCATGCGCGGGTGGGGTGGGAGTTAAAGGTCCAGGCAGCTTCACGGGCAACCCAGAGCCCACCTCTTGGTGTCTTTTTTCCTGCACTGCACAATAGCTTGCTTTCAGATCCAGAACTTTTAAGGGTCTCTGACGTGGCTCTCTCCTTGCTCCTCACACTCGGCACGCGCTCGGCAGCCGGATGTTGAGGAACGTGGGGCAGGAAGTTTGGGGAGCGTGGCTTCTTTCCCTAGCATGGTCCTCCAGCTGCACGGGCAGGGAGGTGGGTGGGTGGTGGACTCTCCTCTTCCTCCTCCGGCTCCTCCTCCTCCCTCAGTGGCGCTCTAGGATTGCAGAGGGGGAGAAGCTCTGCTCTCCCCGGACTCTCAACTCTCCTTCCCGGACACTCAGCTTGCTGCCCGGCCCTGGTTTCCCATGCCACTGGCACCACAGGGTAGAGACATGCCTGGGGAGAGGAATATTCCCTTTGAAATAAGGGAAATTTGTGGGATATAAAAAATCAGGGATAGCAGTGGGAAACGGAATGGAATAAGGGAGTTTCCTGCAAAAAAGGGGAGACTTGACAGCTATGAGTATAGCATAGCTAAACTATCGATTTTGTTAAAGCGGGAAGTAAGTGCTGACAGCCTCGCAGCCCGCATTGGAAGCTAGGTAATCAATTTAAAAAGTAAATAAATAACACCACCTCTGAACATGTATGAAGTACATTTCTCTGATTATTGAGTGATCACAAGCTGCAGCACCCGTTTGGCAATCGGGTACAGATTTGGGCATAACGTATCTAATTTGAGCTGTGATGATTAAGCACAATCATTGCCCTGCTTTTCAGCTGCGGGTTATTATCCCCTTCCTCAGGTCAGTCAAACAGGATTGAACTCTTACCAGTGGTGTGAATTTTCATAAATTTTCCATAAATGGGAAAAATAAAAATGTTTCCATTAATATCAGATTGGTTATTGGAGATTTGGTATACTTAACTAGTCAGATAACATTCACTGAGAAATGGGGTTTATTTATGCATTGGAACCAGAACATACAAAAGCACTATGGCGTGCTATTGATGTACTGTATTGCGCAGTTATACCCCACCCCACAAACTGTAGCCAATGATGTATTTATTTGATCACTTCTTGCAAGCGTGTTGGCATGCTTGAGAAAAAAGTGGCCGAGGTTACTTCAAGGAAACGGTATTCTTCCCTCTTGGTCCTAAACACATTTTCAGATGTGCTACGGACAACTCCCATTTTAGGCACTACCAATATGTGAGCAATCGTGCACATGCGCACATCACCAAACCCTGAAGTGACCCAGGGTGAACAGGGGTGGAATAAATGGGGTGTTTGCAGGCTTTTTCAATTACACACTATTTCACGGAAGCGAGCGATGACCCAGAATGCAAGTCCTGACAAGTCGGGGGGGTTGCCTGTGTTTTCAGTGGGATAAGATATTAGTCTTTTATTTTTTCCTCAAAGTTAATGAGCACATCTTGAAAAAAGGGTTTCAAGTAGTGTATTCCTTATAATTTAGAAAACAGTGCAGCATTTTGTTTACTCCTGAAAGTAAACCACCTTTTACAAATATTTATCAAACGCACAACATACTTAATGTGAATTAAATATAAATTAAATATAAACAACAATAAATACAATTGTAACAAGAACCTGAAAGCTCTACATTCTAATCCTTTTCCGCTTCTATAAATAATAATGTTCCAGGTACAGTAATAACTATGAAATCGTGACCGGAACAGTGGCACTCGCAGTTTGTAAACATTTATGCTGATGTCTCCTGCATTGTCATCCTGAAACTGTTATGGGTGGGTTCCTTTTCTTAGTATTTGCTATCATTGTGCTGGTGAAGCATCTTTTTTTGGAAATAAGGAAAGTACCGAAGTGATATTACAGTGCTGGTACTTTTGAACCAAAATCCAAATAGTTAGTAATCCTTGAAATTATTGTGACTGCTTTGCTCCTCACCCTCTCCATTCCTGTGGTTGCCATGCTACCAGGAGCCAATGCATTAGCATTATGAGCAAACCCAGACACATGGTTTGTCTTGCTCAAAGCCCCGCAATGAGCTGTAACCAAGGTTTGTGCTTGACTTATCAGGGGAGACATACCATGAACTCAGGTTTACATGTACAGTAATGCTAAGTCAAACCATGGTATGTATAGGTGTCTGTAGCATGGTAGCAGCTACAGACAGGGTAGGGGTGAAGTGGCCATGACTTTCTAGATGCACACTTGCTTGTTCATGGTAAGGCATAGTTTGGCTTAGCATTTGGTGCTATCTAAGCCAAATAAAGAAAAGGAGGCGACGTTTTATAAGCAGCTGGTTATCGTCAGTGGCCTAGACCACAAATTCAATTGTTTACATTTTTAAAAAGTCATTTTTAGATCGCCATTCTGAAACACAAACACGATGTGCAAAAGTTAAGTTTTACAACTATGAAAGATAAACAATACATTTCTAGTCCAAAATGCATTTGAAAAGCACATTGTTCAAATTTATAGGGTAGCGAGATATGCAATGTACAGAAAGCGGGGTCTTCTGCCCAGTCATATCCAAGAAAGTACCACTGCCTAACCCCGTATGACCCTAAAATTAGGGAGTTGTGCTCATTTCCACACACCCCACCTATATTTTATTTTGATCGCTATTGTATCGTTCATACATGACGGCAACACAGTAGTACCATAAAATTAATTAAGGAGGTCAAGCTGTAGCGTAGATGCCACCTATTGATTAGACATAAACTGTAGGCAGTGGTGTCTGTCTCTCAGACAAAAATCCAAAAGCAACAGTAGCACAATAACTATTTTAGGGCCAATTAAAAACATCACAAAATGGTGACCAACCTGCTCAGTTCACCCTAACCCTTTACAAGAGCTTGTATGTTAAGCCAAACAACTTTCCAAATGTCAAGGGCAGAGTGGAAAAGGGGGGGGAGAGAATTGTGGTGGGTATTATGAGAAGGCCAAGTCTGCAGTTTGCTATGGTCCTGAGATAAAATGGAGATGTTGTACCACAGATGGAGAACCTCTCCCAGATGCTCTGGACTACGGCACCTATCATCCATGACCATCAGTCATGCTGGTTGGGACGGATGAGACTTGGAGTTTAGCAATATATGGAAGGCCACAGCCTCCTCATCCCAGTTTAACATGGGCTTTAAGATCATATTTGGTGCAAAAAAATAACTTGGTTTACACACACACACACAAAACCCCAGTGTTTGTCCTCCCTTTAGAAATATAAAACCCTAACCCAGGCATAGGCAAACTCCGGCCCTCCAGATGTTTGAGGCTACAATTCCCATCATCCCTGACCACTGGTCCTGTTAGCTAGGGATGATGGGAAGTGTAGTAACTCCTATGCCTGCGGCCTAACCCCCCAACAGTTAATCAGATCTGGCTCGGGCAGCAATCAAACATTCACATTGCTTGTAGGGCAGAGAACAGTAGTAACAAAAGAAGCGGTAGCCCTTGCATCAACAGTGTTGGAGCTTAACTGGAGTTGATGCACTAGGCTTAGTGTCAATAAAAGCCAAACGGAATAGTGTTCCATAGTGACTGAATAACATGTTTCTTCCATAGGCTAAGTCCCATCATTAGGTGGTGGGTCACCTTCATCTAGTTTTGGGCTCCCTTATATTATTAGTTCCTCGTCCCATAAGTGGCATTTTCAACCTCTAGCACACTGTACAGACAGACACAGCCATGCGAGCGCATAGAACTGGGGAGATTCCCCACAATTTCCCATGTATCGCATTCAGGATCGTATTTCTCAATGTTCTGCAAATACGACCCTTTGGAAGAGGAATAGCCTCCCGTCACATAGATGCATCCATTCACGACGGCAGCGCCGCACTCCATCCTTCTTTCTATCATATCAGCCTTCTGTTTCCACACATTCTGCTCGGGGTCATAGCAATCCGTGACCGTCGATTGTCCACCCACAAGGTACAGCTTGTTCTCCAGTGCAATGGAACACAGCCCATATTCTACAGGTAAAACAAAGAGTACAGTACCAAAAAACACTGAATAAGCATTTGAAGAAAAGGAAGAAAAAGGGCAGGCAGCAGGATAGCTCAGTTGGTTAGAGCGTGGTGCTGTTAATGCCAAGGTTGCAGGTTTGATCCCTGTATGGGACAGCTGCATATACCTGCATTGCAGGGGCCTGGACTAGATGGTCTACAGGGTCCCTTCTGTGGGAATGTTCAGGGAGGCTGGAGAGGATATATTGTTTATTAATATCCCACTTGCGTTAGCAAGTTCTATAATTTAGCAGAGTTTTAACATTCCCCTTTAAATGCACAGTGGGTAGCTGGTTGCAAGCTAGTTTAAGCTTCTCACCATAGATTCCTGGTAAGATCCCTTATTTCTCTCTTAAAAAGAATAAACAGGCCACAATCTTATTTAAGATATATAAAAGTAGTTTATTCACATCATCAGTTCACAGTTGGGTCCCTGAAGGCAGACTTAGTTACAAAGGTATACAGTGGTACCTCAGGTTTCAGACGCTTCAGGTTACATACTCCGCTAACCCAGAAATAACGCTTCAGGATAAGAACAGAAATTGTGCTCTGGCGGCGCAGCGGCAGCGGGAGGCCCCATTAGCTAAAGTGGTGCTTCAGGTTAAGAACAGTTTCAGGTTAAGAATGGACCTCCAGAACGAATTAAGTTCTTAACCCGAGGTACCACTGTATATACATGTGGATATACCCCATATGGGGGGGTTAACCCCAGTGACTGCAGACTGGCAGTCACAGCAGCTGACATGGCGAAAGGAAGATGGAGAAGGAAGTGATCTTAACAGGAATCTATAGCGAGAAGCTTAAACAAGCTTGCAACCAGATACCCGCTGTGCATTTAAAGGGGAATGTTAAAACTCTGCTAAATTACAGAACTTGCTAGCACAAGTTAGGAAGGATATTATTAATAAACAATACATCCTCTCCTGCCTCCCTGAACATTCCTACACCATCCAACTCTACAATCCCTAAATGGTAGAAATACAGCAGGACCAGAGTTTGGGGGCCATAATACAAAAGCACTGGAAAAAACCTGAACAGGCAGAAACAGCAAAGGGGAGCAGCAGGTTCTGTGAGTCAGCAGTGGGCTCCCTGCAAGGAAGTGGGTTGCTCAACAATGCCTGTTAATGCCCTAGTATTGCTAGCTGGCTGTGAGCTTTTGAATGTTAATGCGTGGGTGCAAATCAGCAGAGTGGCTGCAGATATTTTTTTTTAATGGAAGAAAAACAGGCAAATTGCTGCTTTTGGTAGGCAATTATTCAAACCACCGAGTGGAAGTAAAGCTTACCTGGATACGGACTGGTGGTGATGACATTCCATTCATTAATATCAGAGTGGTAACTTTGAACTTTGTCGTAAGTGCAGCTTCCCCGATAACCATAGTGACCTCCAGTGACATAGATAACTTCATTCAAGACACAGGCTGTGGCATTCCCAACCCCTAATTAATAAAAACTGAAATTGTTAACAAGCTTTAAAACGGAGTAACATTCACCATCAAGTTAGTAATATAACTAATATATAAATAATGGTGCAATATATAAGCAATGGTATAATGGTACAGAAATACAGAACTATAAATTCAAGATTTTAAATGAAATTTTATTATGAAATTTTAAATGATTTCATAATAAATTATACACTAAAGGCTTTTTCTGGTTTATCTTGAAGTTTTTCTGATAATTTTATATATGTGCATTTGATCACAGAGCTAATTTGTTCAGTGCTCAAGAAGAAACAAGGTAGGTATGGCAATATAATCTGCTGATCAAGCTTTTAAGTGAAGCTTTTAAGCAAAAGTCTGTACATTTTCATTTGAAATTTGTTGAGGAAGGCAACACAGGAACTTCAAATGATTTAACAGAAGACAACAATATCCAAAATATTAAGAGAAATGTGCTCCTGATAATGTCCTTAATTAAACCAGGAAAGCATAACTTGTGTTCTTGTTACGCAACAAGTTTTGTTTCATTTCTCTCAGTACTAAATTTGTGATAGGGTTCAGCTCTCACCACCTGTTTTTAAGACCAGGACTAATAATAATAATAATAATATATTACTTATACCCTGCCCATCTGGCAGGGCCTCCCCAGCCACTCTGGGTGGCTCCCAACAGAATATTAAAAACATGATAAAATATCAAGCATTAAAAACTTCCCTAAATGAGTTATGAACAGCTAATAAGCACAATGAATGCACTTGAAGCTTAAGCAATAGTGAAAGATTGTGTTGGAGCAGAAATGCCGTTGTAATAATCAAACATACCGTATTTTTCGCTCCATAAGATGCACCTAGTTTTTAGAGGAGGAAAGGGGGAAAGCCCTGCTTTTTTGAGGATCAGCTTATCTCTCTCCCAATCACTTGCTGAACAGCTGTTCAGTAGCTTCCTTTCAACACCCCCTTCTCTCTTTGTAAAAAAAAGAGCACTATCTGCTTTTGGCCCCTAGGCAATTCAGCACCAGGGACCATGCATTCGCTCCATAAGACGCACAGACATTTCCCCTTGCTTTTTGGGAGGAAAAAGGTGCGTCTTATGGAGCGAAAAATACGGTAATTTCTAAGCGAAACATGCAAGTGACAATGTTTCTTCACTCAAGCATTTCTTTTCACGGGCAGAAGGTTGTTATGTTATGATCAGGCTGTATTTTAAAAGTTTGAACAAAAAATAAATTGTGTATCCTTGGGGGGGGAGAGAAAAATCAGGGCACTGTCATTAGAATATTCATTGATGTTTTAAAAGCGACATGTGAAAATACAAATAAGCATGTGCCACTCACCTTTAATCATGTTTGCAATAGGGATCCATATCTTTTTTAAAGGGTCATAGAATTCTGCTTCTTCGGCTGGAGCCCCTTTTCTGTAACCCCCTAAAGCATAGATGCAGCCACTCAAGGTAACTGCGCAGTGGTAGTACCTCGCATTAAGCATTGGGCAGCCTTCAACCCATTCATCGGCTTCGCAGTTGTATATCCACATTACATCAAGGGATTCTATATTGTCTGTTCTATAGCCGCCTGTCACGTAAATGTTGGGTCCCAGGCTAGCAACTGCGTAACTTTCCCTCGCGTGGTCCGGCATGTCAGCTCCCTGGATCCAGACATTGGCGACTGGATCCCATGCATGCACCTCAGATAAAGGATGCCAGTAGTATCCTCCAATCACGTACATAACAGCCGTAGACCTCGTAGGAACTGCTTTTGGGTTGGGGCGCAGCGCGTTGTGTATTAGAGACCGGATCTTGTTTTCATTCAGCCGGCATTTCTTGTGCAAGCTTAAAGCTGACCTCAGGTACATTTCATCTAAATCTGCTTCGAGGCAGCTCAGCAGATCGTAAATGCACTCGGCTCTTTTTTCCACGTCGTAGGCTACCCACTTAACAATGGGTTCCACGGCTGCCTCCTCTTTCCAAAGGCCGAGGTTCTTTCTGGAGAGAATAAACTGGAGCTTCTCGCTGCTGATTTCCAAAAATTCTTCCTGCGCCCACACCTCATCAAATCTCGATAGCAATATCCTTCTAGATTCCTTCTCCAGCTCTGAGCAGACGTGGTGTTCTGCAAAGGAGTGCATTCCTAGGCAGTTGTCGACATCCAAGTGCCGTATCAGAAACCGCTCGCAGGCTTTTTTCACCGAGGCAAACTGAAGGAGGTCCGCTGCTTGGAGAAGGCTTTGGACATTTCTCTTTGTTATTTGGATCTCTGATGTGTAAGCGTAAACCACCAGGGATTCCAGTATTGTCGGACTGAGCCCAGAAAGTGCGACCTGGTTCTTAGACTTCTCTTTCATGTCAGAGGTGAACATGGCCTTGAAATAGTTGCTGCAAGCAGCTAGCACAGCTTTATGGCAATGGAAAACCACACCTGATGCACACTGAAGGGCGATATCAGTAAATACACCTTCAAGGTAGAATGTTCTGAATGCATCCAAGAACTCCACAGGATGAGAGCTGTCTCTGTATATATAGGTATATTCCTCCTGCTCAGTCAATGCCATCACTGCAATAAAATGTCAAGAAATGGTGAAGCAATGAAGCTAGTAGAGCCTGCTTATTCAGAAGTAAGCCCTACTGAATTTATATACTGTATTCATTTTGGGCTCATCCATACTGTTGTTTAATGGAGACATTAAGCTTCCTGTATCTCCATTAATTCTCTGTTGTCCATATGATGTTCTCCCCCAAATCACTGTCCTCCCACACTTCTCCTTCAATCCAGATTTTCTCATACCAGGGGTACTCCAAAAAAGGAGAAGGTATAAGAAAATCCACAATATGGTAGAGTCCATAAGGCGTAAAATACAAAGAGCTAAGTCTAGTGTTAGGTATCAACAAGTAAATGAGGTGTAAATAAGTAAATGCACACTTATGGAAGAATGACCTAAAAATCTTCTTCTTTATCTAGTTTTAGTATAAATTGCCTTATCTGGACATCATCTCAAGGTCTTGCCATATTTTAGATAAAGGTTTGTTTTTACCCATAACAAACTGAATAATGCAAACACACTGGCATTGGCAATAACCAAAGTTCCTTTAGAAACACAATTTACAGAGACTCATAATTTTTTTGGGCTCCCCCCCCCCCCAAGACAGTGGGGCCCTTAGCTATACTGTAGCTTGTTTAGCGTATACATAAATGCGAAACTGGCGCCTGCAGAGAAAAGCCAGCAATTTCTTCTTGCACCTGCAGCGAGACAAAAGCGAGACACGGGAGCCAATTCGAAGTCACGCGTTTCGTTCTGCGCGCTCGGGAAGAAGACTAGGGGGGAAAGCCCCCGCCTTGCCTGTCGATAAGAAACGGGCGAGGAGGGCTCTGTTTGGGGAGCGAAGGTTGTCGCCTCCTCTCTCCAGACATTTCCAAAGGCCAAGAGCGCGACACAAACAGGACACCCCTCTCGCTCGCACTTGTACCTCTCCACCCACCTACCCATACACACACACACGGCGGCGCGCGGTGCGGAGACCCACCTGCTCTCCACACGCAGCTCGGCGGGGCGAGCTCGGCTGGAGGGGAGGTGCGCGCCCGGTTCCCGAAATAAATAATAAAAAAAAGCGCGAGACAAAAGGCGGCCGCGAGGAGGGGCGAGGGAAGCGAAGCAAAGGCGGCCCCCTCGCCGCGCGCGTCTATCGCCTCAAGCTGCTGCACGTGGAGCGCGCGCGGGCGCTCCCCTCAGGATGGCCCTTGTGCGCGCATGGAAAGGGGGGGGGGCTGCCATCATGGGGGTTGCTGGAGAGACCCCCGGCACCAGTTCCCCTCTCTTGCTGCTGCCTCGTCCTCTTTTCTGACCAACGCCGCCCGAGGGGGACCTGCAAAAAAGGTCTCCACGCTGCGCGCCGGCTGCTGCTACCGCCGCCTCTGCCCCCGGGCGACCGGTTGCAATTCTCCCGCGCGTGTCAGAAGTATTGGCCGCGGGTCTATCCGGAAAAGCAAACGCGGCGGCGGCGCTTCTTTCCTCAGGCTCGCAGCGGCAGCAGCACCTCGCGCGACCCTTTGACCATCTTTGGCAAGGAAGAGGCGCTCATCCATGGCGCTGCTGCTTGCCAAGCTGTCCGCGAGCAGATGGCCTGCACGGCAGCAGAAGCACCGGCAGCAACTCCTATTTTGGTGCCTCGGCTGCCTCTCCCTCCGCCCCACAAGGTCGTCCCCACCCGCTGCTCCCTGGAGGCCGAAGGCAACGAGGTCCCTTTAATAGCTTCTGCCGCCTCAGGCTTCCCAGGCTGACTTGGGAGCGTGGGGCTTGAGGGGGCCTGAGGGGTGTGTGGCAGTGTGGGCTTGAGGTATAAGCTGAACAAGCTATAGTTTAGGGCCCCACTCTCTTGGGGGCCCCCCCAAAAAATTAAAGAAAAAACAAAACCTGGATGTACATTTCCAAAATATAAGATTGAAAAAAATAAAGTAAAACTTACATAGGGCAACAGTGTTTTGTGTTGTGTAGGCTCCTATGATGTAAGTCATGGGCCCCTGCCTGCTAGCCTGCTCCCTAAAATATCACTGGTTTGCTCATTTCTATATATAGAGTGCCTACATTCTGCATGTGCAGATGGCTTGAGATACTCATTAGGTCAATAAATTACCATATAGCATATAGGCTATTCAACACAAAAAAGAGCGACAATTTGTTGTTGACAAAGGACAGCCGGACATATAAAGGGCCCCATTACCTTCAGTAGTTTAGGGCCTCATCAAACCTAAATCCGGCCCTGGGTGTGTGTTTTGCCTTGCCCAGTCCTGGTCCAGCCGGGGACCACATTGCAGGCTGCTTGCTGCTGCACAGAACTTAATGGGAGCCCCCAAGAACCAATGATATAGGAAAAATAAGGGTGGCTGGCTTTTGCTGCCCAATGCCCCAAGGGAATGATTCCCCTAAGTCCATGATCGGTCAGAGATGAATGGATGGAGGCTGAATGCAGCGAAAACAAGGCAGATATTTATTTTTTTCTGTTGCGACAGAGTTCCCTCCCCTGCTAGCAAGGGGGAAAGAGAGACCCAGAACCAAGAAGAAACATCTCTTTTAAGGGTTTGCATTTTGGCGTGGAGAAGGAGCACATCCCATCTACAAATGGTCAGAAATTACATCACACATAAGGTGGGGTTACTGTGGCTCAGGCGGGCCAAGGTATGATATTCCTGAGGATTTAGCAAGTTTCACATAGTTACAGACACAGTTTACACAAAACATTTAGGGGAGCGGGTGGCATTGTGGTCTAAACCACTGAGCCTCTTGGGCTTGCCCAGGGGTAGGCAACCTAAGGCCCGTGGGCCAGATGCAGGCCAATTGCCTTCTCATTCTGGGCCGCGGATGGTCTGGGAATGCATCTCTGGGTTATTTGTGGGGCCTGCCTGGTGTTTTTACATGAGTAGAATGTGTGCTTTTATTTAAAATGCATCTCTGGGTTATTTGTGGGCCATAGGAATTAGTTCTCCCCCCCAAAAAAAAAATATATTCCAGCCCCCCACGAGGTCTGAGGGATAGTGGACCAGCCCACTGCTGAAAAAGTTTGCTGACCCCTGAAGTAGATAAACAGGTACCGCTGCGGCAGTAAGGTAAAGGCGTTTCTGTACACTTTGGCACTCATTACGGTGTCCTGTTGCACCAGAAGCGGTTTAGTCATGCTGGCCACATGACCCGGAAAACTGTCTGTGGACAAACACCGGCTGCCTCGGCCTGAAAGTGAGATGAGCGCCGCAATCCCAGTCCCCTTGACTGGACTTAACTGTCCAATCAGGATGCCCATCAGACATCCCTCAATGCAGAGCATCTGGGCAAACAATGACAATTAATACAAAGGAGGTTCATAGATATAGGAGAGGAATCCCTTCAGGAACTTCTCCAGATTGCTATCTGCCTATCTTTTCTCAGGCAAGGGGGATTAAGGAGGCAGAGGAAATATTTACCATATTTTTCGCACCATAGGGCGCACTGGACCATAGGGCGCACCTTGTTTTTAGAGGAAACAAGAATTTTTTTCTGGTTTTCCTCCTCTAAAAGCTGTTTTTTTGAGGATCAGCTAAAAGTTTTGCAGCTTTTTTTCAAAGAGAAAAGCCCTGTTTTTTGAGGATCAGCTAAAAGTTTTGCAGCTTTTTTGCAAAGGGAAAATCCCTGGTTTTTTTGAGGGTCAGCTAAAGGTTTTGCAGCTTTTTTTGCAAAGGGGGAAAAGCAAAGCTCCTTTTGCAAAGGGGGAAAACCAAAGAGGAAAAGCCCCATTTTTATGGGGTTCAACCCACATTTCTGCAGCTTCTAAAGGAAAGGGAGCCTTTTCTACAGTTTCCAGACAGATAATCTAATCAGCAAGTCACATGTCGCTGGGGAAACAAACAACCTCCCTCTGCAGCACATTCAACAATGGAGGGCGGGGCTGAAAGGGAGCTGGTACTCTTATCTCTCTCCTGATCTCTTGCTGATCAGCTGTTGAGCGGGGTCCTTTCAACACCCCCTTTTCTCTTTGTAAAATAAAAAGCATGATCCTCTTTTGGCCCCTGGGCAATTCAGCTCCAGGGACCAGCATTCCCTCCATAAGATGCACAGATATTTCCCCATACTTTTTAGGAAGAAAAAAGTGCATCTTATGAAGCGAAAAATAAGGTAGTCTTTAGAAAGCCCAGATGGCTTTTGGATTGCTGCTCTCCAGTTCTATTTTAGACTATTTATATACTTATGTATGTGTATTTACCTTGTGCAATTATCGTTTATTCTATATTTGAGACCTTATAATTCCTATAACATCCTGAACCTAAACGTTCGCTTCTCCTACGACCTTATCATGTAAGGAGTTTACACTGAAAGTAGCATGCTACAGCAGAGCAAAAAAAAATTCTGAAAAGGGAGCATTCAAGGATAGGATAACCTTTCCAGAACTTATCAGCAGCTTGGCAATGACTCGCAAGTCGTTTTCTGTGGCAGCACAACTTTGGAACGCCTTACCTGCAAAACCTGACATTTTCATAGTTTTTAGTAGGTGGAAATGTTATTTTAGAAGGGTTTCGGGGTGCTGACTGAGGCCAGTTACAGGTTATTTGTATTAGAGTTGATTCAATGGGATTACTGCCATTGTATTTTTGTTCTTTCACTGTCAAGAGTGCAAAAATCTCGAGTATCTCTGTAATATCAGATCTGTTTATACAAATGTAGGTTGCTTCTGTTTATTTCCACTGCAGCAAGATTTTACATTAAAGCAAAAGACATCAAACTGTAATGTAGTTACTTAATAAAATATTTAATTAAGTATTCTTTATATAAGCATGAATCCTTAAATACAAAACTACAAACAGGATAAATTAAATTTATATCTTTCTTATTTTTAAAGAATATACATACTCCAAAAATCGCAGCAGGCACATTGTATGCAGACAAAATAACAACTGGGCAAGAAATGGATCTTCAAGGAAATCCACTGATCACTGTACCTCAATATTTGAATTTTAGCAGATTGCTAAGTAAACTTGTCAAAGGGATGTTTGCCACCAAATTACTAGAATCTGGAAGCCTACCAGGTTATGCTCTTTACTCTTCGTGTATGCTTTCAAAAACTGGAAGGAAAACCAATTTATCTAAATATTTTTTTCCACATATTAAGCAAAACATTTTAACACAATCACCTTTCACAATAGGGTAAAAGTTTGGTCAACACAATACTGTTTATCAATATATGCCACTTTTCAAACCCTTCATTTCAGACACACCATTCTAATGCTAATAAAATGCCATAGGAAGATGGACCACAAACTCCTGGGTAAATATCCTCAGAGGTATTACAAAGAGGTACAAAACATGGTGTCTCAGTAACAGGAACTTTCATTAAGATGCATCAGCATCAGATTGATACATTCTCCTTTCCAACATTATCATACACAGGACACTTGTTTTAGCAAAACTGACTTGTTTAAAGGCTGCAATCCTATGCACACATACATGGAAGTAAATCCTATTGAAATTACCGAGAATTACTTCCAAGCAAACATGGAAGGCTGCATTAATATGAAGCACCTTTTTTACCTGTTACAAGGAGTACAGGTATCATTCCATCATCTCTTTTAACTTATTTACAAGGCATATGCAATTAAAGCAGACACTGCATGGGCACGTGAAGTCAGACAACAGGAAACCTTCAAGCGTTGCTCACATTTATTCCTTGTTAATGCTGCCTACACACGGTATCAGCTTTCACTTTGTGATTAGTGGTCGATACTGAATTACGCTGGCTGTTTGCTAAATAATGTAAAAGAGCCACGTTGGGATGAGATGTGCGTGCGACAAAATTAGCCCCCGTTTCTAGGCTGATTTTGTGACTAAGGGAAGCAACTCTCCCTCAAGAAAGAGCTTCAGAAGGTTATACAGAAATGGCTTGTTACTCACATAGTGTGGAAGTTTTACGTTTCTTGCAAATAGCAGCTGAATTGTAATGGTTGCAAGGCGCTCCGGGTGAGGGATGTTCACAAGACCAAAAGCCAAAGCCACAACTCACATGATATTAACAATCTTTTAAAAGTTAGCTCATAGGGATACCTATCATCTTAAATGGATAGCTGTTTCTGAACGTGGCACTGAGGCACCACAGTGCAACGCTAGCTATAGCTCTTGCTAAATTTCTCCTCTCCATCAGATAATTAGAGGGGAAAAAGTTTCTACATCTCATGAAACATACCCTACCGACAGCTTATCTCATTGTAACATAGCTATTACATGGCAAGTACATTTAACGACGACTTCCAGTGCAATCCTATACATGTCTACTCAGAAGTAAGCCCTCTAGGGTTCAACGGGACTTGCTGGTAAGTGTCTATAGAAATGCAACCTTCGGCATCTGCTGCTTTTGATGAATTTCCCTCCTTTCTCAGGAACCCCACCCCACCGAGTTTGCACAAGGGAAGACAGTGAATCAAAGTAGCATAAACAAAGTTATTTTTTTCTAACATTCATAAAGAAACGATTCTGCTGTAAGATTCAGAAAGCACCACCCAGTATTAATTAGTTCTATCCTTTTGTAAGTACTTCTAAGTAGGCCAGTATCTCAAATCCAGATGACCAGACGACAACCGATGCCTCCATGGGAACAAGATTCTGAGACAACTGAGAAATCAAGCTCTCCAACATATACCCTTGTCTTGGCATAACAACATCGCTTTTTTTCAAACACATTACTGGGCACAGGTCATTCCCACCATCGCCTATATATATAACTTGTGAGTATTTCACCTTGGGCTTTAAATGTTCTAGGAAGTCTTCCAAGACTTTTCTCTTGCAGAGGTTTACAGGACACTTTGCGCAATCATGAGCGTGACAATTCTGCACAGTGAGAGAGCCACCGTCATTGAAACTGGCGGGATTTGTAAACACTTCATCAAATACTTGAGATACATCAGCAGCTTTTAAAATCCAATCAATAAATATTGCATTGGAATCCGATATAATTATGCAGTCAAAAATGTCTTTGTGCTTGCCAATAAAATCTAGCAGCTCTTTCATTCCTGCAGTAAAAGGGATTGCTGTCATAGCTCTTTTCATCTCATCTTCTCTTATGCCAATGTCCCACAGGTATCTGAAGACTCTGCCCATATATTCTGTCCAGTATCCTTTTCGATAGGAATTTTTAATTTCATCAGGAAGCTTGGAAGCTGGTGCACATTTCACAATCCAAGTATCACTGTTTTCATCTACAACTGTATGGTCAAAATCAAAAACCAGAAGGACCTTCATTGTTGTTGGATAAATATAAACCTGGAAATGAGAAAGAATTATTTGCTTAAGTATGCTATTACTGTATTATATTAATATATTATAGTTTGACCATGATCTTAGAAATGCAATTATGCCGGGGGGAAATATTGTCTCTTATTCAGAAATCAGGTTGTGTATGGCAGTATTTAAGCGTGCTTTTGAAATTATTACAATCTACAATATCCTATGATATGAAACCCATTTGGAATATGCAATTATTTACCATACCCTATAGCAGGTGTGGGGAATTTTTGACCCTTCAGCTGATGTTGGATTCCAGTTCCTTTCAGGAATTGTAGTCTGGCAAATCTGGAGGCCATAGGTTCCCTATTCTTGCCTTATAGGTTTCAGATACAAGTCTGATAGCAAACTATAGTTTGGTGCAGTTGAATGAAACAGAAAACTGCAGTTTATAACAAACCAGATTCTCAGATTTTAAGCTCCTCCCCTCTTGTGTGAGGGGAGATGACAAAGGAGGATAGAGCTCAAGCATCACTGCAGATTATGCTCGTAACAGACAGTTTGGGCCAGTGCTCAACATCAGAACACTATTTACCTTGTCCTGAGGGGAAGGAAGAAAAAATAGGAGACAGAAACAGCCTGGTAAGCTGCTCCACTATTCAGCTTCCGCCCAGCAGTTCCCAAGCAAGCTGCCGTCTGAAGCTTTCCATCGCTGCCGCCACAGATCTAGTTAGGAAGAGAGGAAAGAAGAGCCAAGGAAATTCAGGTGAGAGCATACATGTGTACATTTAAGCCTATGAAGGCAGATACTGCTTTCTCAGCTCCCCACCAGCTGAATCGTATTCATAATCTTTACAACATACATTGCCTTGCATGCCTTTTTTTTTTTTTTTTTAAGGGAAGGAGCAATTCAGTGAGGCTGTTGACAAAGTCCCCCATGTTATTCTTGCAAAGAAGCTGGCAAAGTATGAGCAAGGTGAGGAAACTGTTAGGTGGATTTGTAGCTGGTTACCCGACTGGATCTGAAAGTGTGCTCACTAATGGTTCCTCATCATCCTGGAAAAAAGTGGCAAGTGGGGTGCTGCAGGGTTCTCTCCTGGGCCTGTTCAACATCTTTATAAACAACTTGGATGAGGGTATTGAGGGGATGGTCATAAAAGTTTGCAGCTGACACCAAACTGGGAGTGGTAGCCAATACCGCTGAAGGCAGAGTTGGGATTCAAGAGGACCTTAACAGATTGGACAACTGGGCCAAAACTAACAAAATGAATGTCAATAGGTTCTGCACTTAGGCAGGAATAATCCACTGCACAAATATAAGTTGGGGGACACCTGGCTTGCCAGTTGTGCATGTGAAAAGGATCTAGGGGTCTTAGTGGACCACAAGGTGAACATGAGTCAACAGTGTGATGCAGCAGCAAAAAAAAGCTAATGATATTCTAGGCTGCACCTGCCTAAGTATAGTGTTCCAATCAAGGGAAGTCATAGTCCCGCTATATTCTGCCTTGGTCAGACCACACCTGGAATACTGTGTCCAGTTTTGGGCACCACAATTTAAGAAGAACGTTGACTATCTGGAACGTGTGCACAGGAAGGCAGCAAAGATGATCAGGGGTCTGGAAACTAAGCCTTGTGAGAAACAGTTGAGGGAGCTGGGTATGTGCAAGTTGGATAAGAAGAGAGGAGATAGGGCAGCCATCTCTAATTATCTGTCACATGGAAGAGGGAACAAGATGGTTTTCTCCCGCTCCAGTGGGGAGGACCCCCGAACCAATGGCTTCAAATTACAAAGGAAGGAGAACTGCCTCATAGGGTGATATACACATTTAATAAGTAAGTAAATAAACAAAAACAAAAGGACATCAAGAACTTTCTGACGGTAAGAGCTGTTCCGACAGTGGAACAGACTCTCCTTCCTTGGATGTTTTTAAAGCAGACGTTGGATGCTTGACTGGAGATTCCTGCACTGCACGGGGTTGGGCTAGATGACCCTCGGGGTCCCTTCCACCTCTCTATAATAATTGGGCAAATATTTAATCGCAGCCATTAAGAGTCCCACACACGGCAAAGTGAAAAAGCCTGCGGGGAGACCCTGTCCCCGTTCCTTCCCCTCAACACCCCACCCCACCCCACATCCACCCAACCCGGACCGTCGCCCTACGGCTTGGGGCCGCCTGCGGGCCGGAGCCCGGCGGAAGCGCGGAGGACAAGGCAGAGGGACCGGCTGAGCGGCGGCCGCGCACGCGCGCGGAGGAGGAGAAGGGGGGGGAGGTAAATAGCCGCAATAGCAAACAACAACAACAACAACCGCTGCCGCCGCTGCTTCAGCAGCAGCAGCTGCAGCGGCTCGACTCGCCCGGCCGCACTGACCTGCAACGTCTCCTTCGAAGCCGGGTCACGTGAGCGGCGCGCGGACAACTCTCGCGCCGCCGCCTCAGAACGTCGCGTCACTTCCCTCCCTTCCGACGCCGCCGTCCCGCCGTTGCCTGGCAACCGCCGCACGCGCGCTAAGGCCCCGAGTCGCGTCGTCGTCGGCGTCGTCGTCGTCGCGCGTCGGCGGCGGGTCGCCTCCCGCCATGAAGGCCGCCGCCGCCCGCCAGGCCGCGCTCGCCAGGAAGCGCCGAGAGCAGGAGCGCCAAGCCACGCGTGCGTGTGAAGGGAAGGAGGCGCTGCCTGCTTGGGTGTCCGAGGAGGAGGAGGAGGAGGAGGGTGGCGGTCCCGGTTGATGATGCGCCTGTTGATGATGCTGCCAGTTGAGCTTCCTCATGAGGGTTGACGCCTTCGCCCTGGCAAAATGCGGGGCGGTTGGGTGGGGGGCGATTTTTCTCTGTTGTCTTTCTATCTTTTCTCTTAACTGCTGGGTTGTTGGTCAGTCAAAAGAGATTCAGTGAAATCGGAGTCGATGGGTTTGTCAGCGACACGGCATACAAGGAGCTTTGTACAGTGCAGTGTTGAAAACATTTTTTAATTGAAGAAATATTATTATTATTATTTATGTATTTTGTGTTTTTATCGTGTATTTTTATGCTGTGAACTGCCCCGAGATCTCCGGGCGGAGGGGCGGGATACAAAGCGAATGAATGAATGGGGCTGCCCCTGAAGACGGAGATTTCAGCTTTGCTGATTGAATTTAAAAGCTGTAGTTAGCAGGAAAATGACACTTCGGGTGCTGCCACTAACCCAGATGGGGCCTCCCCTATCCTCAGAGGAACTGTGGCTTAT
Organism: Lacerta agilis; assembly: GCF_009819535.1. Taxonomy (NCBI): domain Eukaryota; kingdom Metazoa; phylum Chordata; class Lepidosauria; order Squamata; family Lacertidae; genus Lacerta; species Lacerta agilis. The sequence continues at coordinate 116,008,499 of NC_046312.1, forward strand.
ATTCTAAGCATTTCATTTTTGCCCTGCTTCCCGGCTATCGACATTTTCATTTATGTGGCCTTAACTGTGGTAGGCTTAAGGTGGGGTGTCTTGGAAAATATTAAATACCTTATTTCCTAAACAGTCTTCTACCCCCTCATAACAGAATCCTAGATAGGGACTTTTTGCCACTTCTGTTTTCAGGTCTTAACTTCCTTCACATAGCCAATCGCCCCTGGGAAATGTCCTCGATGTTGTGGTTATTCCACTATGAGGAATCCATACGTTGACTAAGGCTGAAATCTTATATTGCTGGGGTCACCGGTGTGACGCCTGTAGGCATAGTGACACCATTTGGACTTAATTCCTTGGTGGCTGTGAAGCCTGTATGCACCCACAAACCCTGTAATGAGGAGGAGAGGGTAGCTATCTTCGAACCCCCTGGTTGGAAAGTAGCAGGAATGATTGAGCTGGAGAAGGGAAGATAAAAGCTATCAGAGAGGGTGGTGCCCATGGCACCCTCCCAAAATAAAAAATGTACCCAATGGCCCCAATATTTTGACAAATCCTGTCCATTGTCATTTATCTGGGAATAAGTCCCCCTGAACTCTGAAGTGTTTGCATCTCTGCAGACCTATAAGGCTTTAATCCTATGAACGTTTTACTTGGGAGCATTCTCGCTGAAACCAGAGAATGAACATGTTTTTAGGGTTGCAGTGTGAAGATATCTCCATCATACAGCGTGTCCAGGGCTGCTATCTCAACCTGGTATGAAAGCATGATTGTTTTGCCCAGAAGGTGAAAGAGTCATAAACGGCATTTGACAGAAAACTTTTTTTTTTCATATCTAGCAAACGAAGATGATCTTGTGGAGGGAATATTTCTTCCGGTGGGAGTAGATCTCCGCCAAATAACTATACTCCCCAAAAAAGAATGGGAGAGGATTCACGATAGCCTCACTGCCCCAGCAAGAGAAGCAGCCCGGCTTCGCGCTGAAAGGAAGGAGCGGAAAGATCTGCACTTAAAGTCTCAAGCACTTGTGAAAAACTGGCATAATACTATTGCGGTAAGTGACACACATACAGTTCAATGTCTGTGGAATGTTTATGACAGTCCTGGTTGTATTCCTATCCTTTTTCTTACTACAGTACTGGGTTGGTCAGTCAAAAGAGTTTCAGTAAAATCAGAATATATGTGTTTATCAGCAATAGATTATTGCAACATGATATACATGGGGCTGCCTCTGAAGACGGTTCGGAAATTTCAGCTGGTGCAGAATTCGGCAGCCAGGTTGCTCACCGGGGGAGGATGGATTGAGCATATAACAACAATCCTGGCCCCTACTGTACTGGCTGCCAATCAGTTTCCTGACCCAATTCAATTTGCTGTAAAGCCTTAAATGGTTTAGGACCACAATGCCTCAAGGGGCACCTCTCTCCATATGAACCTACTTGGACCCTGAGATCAGCTTCTGATGCCCTTCTTCATATGCCTTCTCCATGAGAGGTCTGGAGCGAGGCAACACAAGAATGTTCCTTTTCTGCAGTGGTTCCCCATTTGTAGAATGCTCTCCCCATTTCATTATTTATCTTTAGGTGCCAGCCAAAAATGTTTCTTTATAACCAGGCCTTTGACTGATTAAACATTCTATGGCCTTTTAAATATGTTAGTTGCGCAGGGGGGGTATTGGTTTGATTTTATTTTTTATTTAGTTATCTTCTGTTCTCATTTTGTATTTTTATGTTGTAAACCTCCCTGTGATCCTCAGGTGATTTAATTAATAATAATGATGATAATGATAATTTTATAGTGTGAACTGGGAAGTCCTGGGTTCAGAACTCGTTTCAACCATGAATTTTTCAGGTCAACTCATATTGCAGTAGATAAAAAATAACACTGATTTACCATGCAGACTGTTGAGCACTATTTACATGTATAGGTCCCACTCCTCAACCAGAAAAGCTTCCAGAGGAGCTTACAAATTGATAAAAATAACACAGACCCTGCCCTCAGTTTGCAGACTAAAAACAAATAAATGACAAAATAGGAAAATGGGATATTGTGGGGGATCAAAGAAAAGTCACACACTCAGGCGCCATGATCTTAAAGGTACAAGGTTTTTTAAATCAACAGATTGGATGGAAATAGGCTGATCATTGTTTGTTTGTTGGTTGGTGGCTCCTAAGAAATAGCCTGGCAACCCAACCTACCTGGAAGTGACTGCAGTGCAGCAGAAGTTGTTGACCTTACTAGGTGGGGCCTTCATCTCCTGGGGCCTAAATGAAATCTGCCAACACTTTGTGGCATCATAGCAGGTAGGCTCATGGCTCATAGACACCCAGTAGATACCGTCATCCTCAGATCAGATGGTCCTGCTCCTTCTCACAGGACAAGCCTCTGTGAAGGGGAGGGGAGGAGTCAGGCCAGCTGGCGAAAACAGCAGTGGCTGATGATGGCAGATCCTTGCTCTCTGCTGCTCATTCTGCTGAGTATTAGTGTCATTGATGCTAGTTTAAACAACAACATTCTGATCCTCAACATTGACATTGTATCTGCAACATTGGGTGCCTTGCTTGGTGTCATAATGTGCAGCATGCGTGTGCCAGAGCAGTGGGTTATATGTAAAAAAAAAAAAATGTTAGTAGTTTATAAATGAACAAATGCCTGTTTACTACTCTAGACCAAATGTCTTAGTTGAGTACTTTATTACAATGCATCATGCAAGGAAGTTGGGTGCATAGGGTGTTAGGGGAGGGGTAGTACCTCTGGTGGGGTATGCGCCATACTCCTTCTGGGGTAGTTTCTCCACCCTGCCCTCAGCTTTCACCTGTGACAGCAGCCATTCTCTGGGAGCGGCTTCAACTAGCTGGATAAACCAGGTGTGGGTAGCTGATGGGTCTCAAGCCCTAGGTGAGGTAGGGTTTGCAAAGACAGGCTCTGGCGGATTGAATGGATGAGACTAATAGTGGGTCCAATTGTCAAGAAGGCAGTTTCTATATGTGCTATAGAGGGATGTGATGACAGATGGGGCTTGTTAACCTGGGAAGGTAGCCCATCTAGGAGAAGGGAAAAACTGATCCTAAACCTCTACTGCCTTGTGGGATATCTTCAACAGAAGAAAAGGCTAAGAAGTAAACCGTGCACAAAGCTGGAGTGGAGTCCCTAAGACGGTGCCTTGTATGATTCTTTCCGGCAACTCTGCAGCCAAGCTGGTGCCAAATGTATCACTGCTTTTCTTTGGACCAGATCAGCTAGGCTGAGAGGGGGTGGGTCTTGTTGTCTGGGCAGCACAGGACCTCTATACATACTGCCCAGGCTTGTGCCCTGAGGAGGTCACTTTGGTGCTGCTAACACATAGGTTTGACTTCATCACCAGAGGTGTACTCCATTTTTTCTCGAGACAGACAGATTGCAACAATATTGAATGAATGAATGAATGAATGAATAAAATATTGCATTGCAGGGTATGGCACATGCGAAAGTTGTAGCCAAGAAAGAGCGTCTGGAGAGGGAAGAGGAAGAAAAAAGAAAGGTTGACCTGGAAGAAGCAAAGTATGAAGCACAGAAGCGAAAAGAGGCGGTGGAAGAATCCAAACTCTATCAGTACTATCAGAATGAGAGAGTGAAAGACTTCCATGTAACATTTATAATTATTATTATTATTTCACTTTAATGTGGGGCATATGTTCAACATAGAAGCTGTATTAAATGAGCGAAATAGGCACAATCAAAATGGCTGTTAATAAGCTTTGCTTGGGATCAGCAGAAGCTGAGAGTAGCTGGAAAAACATTGTCTAATTATACAATAAGCAGTGGGGGACTAGCATTCCCATCAGTAAAAAACTGCTATCAGGTAGCCCTCTTTACAAATTTGAAAAATTGGTTTCATTGACACAGATCATTAATATTGGAAGAGGTAATAGCTCTGTGTGAGGCCATGAGAACCAGCTTATGCCTTTCTTTGCAAAGCAGGCCAGTCACATCTCAAACTGTCCAGGAATCGCTGCCACCCCCCACCTCGTCTTAATGTGTATAGGCCCCAGACAGGAGCGGATTCCAAGGCTATTGAAGAAACACTGGTACGGGGACTCTGAGATAGCATCCTGTTTACTTGACCTTCCCCAGTTGAAAGAAACTTACTTTCCTCCATCAACTTGTTTGATGAAGCAAGCAGAGGCAGCACCCAGCTCTCTACCTCTACCCAGAAATCAGAGCAACCTGCTTTCACCTGTCAGCTCCAATCCCTATACCTTTGTGGCATGAACCAAGTGACTTAGGCTCATGGTTCCCCCCCCCCACCTTGTGAGTTGGCAAACTTCTCTAATTATATAACATTTAAACTTACATTTCAATGGTACTTTACACTATCAAGATTGAACCATATATCTAGGACAGTGATGGCGAACCCGTGGCACGCGTGCCACAGCTGGCACGCAGAGCTCTCTCTGCTGGCACGCCAGGGGCGGGGAAATGGCGCCGCCGCACTGCTCTGCTCATGCGTCCTGCCAGCGCAGGCGCAGCAGCAGACAGCAGCAATTTCCCTCCTTGGCGCCTGTCCCAGTGGTGTTTGGCTGCTGCTGCTGGGGAGGATTCGACGCGAGGCGACGAGGTAACAGCAGCGGGGGCTGGGCCAGGGGCGGCGGGTGAGGGGGAAGCCCTCCTTTTGAGCGCTGCGAGCGGGGGGGGGGGAGCCGCGCGGCCCCTCCAGCGATGCCATCCCTAAGTAAAACGGCAGTGCTATGCATGTTCGGGTGGAAGGAAGGATGGAAGGAGGCAAATGTGGAGCTCTTTACTCAAACATGTGCACACAGGGTTGGTGCATTGGAGGAGTAGGCGGCCACCTCCGCTTCCATCCGAGCGGTGTTTGGGATGGCGCGAAGAAAAGTCTCGCTAAGACCCAAGCCGCCAAGGGGCGCGCGTTCCCGCGCAGGGGTAGGCGGAGCTGTGCAGGAGCTGAGCGGCGTTTGCTTCCCGCCTCGCACTGCCGCGTGGGCTTTTCTTCCCAACCGCCTTCACAGTCCGGGAGGCGCAGTTGCTGTGGTGGCGGCTCTTGCACGTCTTTAGCTACCTCCTCCGACTGCCCGAGCGCTCTCCGGTAAGGAGGAAGTCAAACTTCTCGAAGAAAGGGCAGGAGCTGCATTTGGGAAGGTTTGGGATGCAACCGCTATGGTTCCTCCCTTTGCCCAGTTTTTGCAAAACAAAAACAAAACCCCCACACATAAATAATAATAAAAAAACAACAGGTACTACCGGCGGGCGCTACCGATCAGCTGTTCGCCGGATTCTATAACAACAAAAGGTTCTGCGGGGAGCGCAGACTGGCCGGTGTAACAGGGCTCGGGGCGCCCGCAGGAACAGCCTCCCCGCCATCTACCTCACTCCGCCGCCATGGGCGTACCGAGGGGGGGGGCAGCTGCCCCCCCTAGAAGCCAGCTGCCCCCCCCAGCAAAAATGATTGGCGTCATGCTGAGGAAGAAGCGGGGCGGGAGAGAGGAGCGGAGAAGAAGTGGAGGCGGAGGAGGTTGCTGTCCCCGCCGCCCAAGTTCCTCCCTTTGCCCCCCCCTTGCCCAAGGCAGCTCCTGTCCCAGAGGCGAAGGAGAAGCGCCTGTCGCGCGCTCACAGCAGCGGGCTGCGGTGGAGACGCCGCTGCTCACTGTGCTGCTGCCTGTCAGGCTTCGCTCTTCCCTCCCTGCCTCCCTCCCTCCATCCGCACCCGGCCGTCTCTCTCTCTCTCTCTCTCTCTCTCTCTCTCTCTCTCTGTTGCCCCTCCCTCGGGCACCTTCGCCCCTTCTCGCCCTTTTTCTCTCCCCTCGCTCCTCATATTCCCTTCCTTTTGCGCTGCTGGTCTCCTTCAGCCTCCTCCTGATTCTCATTCGCTTTCTGTCCCTTTCCCTTCCTCCTTTCCTGCTCCTCTTTGCGTCCTTTCCATTTCTTCCACTCCAGCCCCAGATATATTTCCTTCAGCCTTCTCCACTCCACTTTTTTCTTTTCTTTTCTCCCCTCCGCATTGCATATTCTCCTGATGGGATGTGGGTTTGCATTGTAAAAACATCTCTTCTTGCTGGGGGCAAAAAGGATATTTATGAAGGACACAGCAGGCATGGAGAGGCAATTTAACCATTTCCTCCCATGCTGCAGCCCTAAGGACTGTTGCTCTTCTGAGGTAAATTCCTAATTTGCTTTGGAGAGAGCCTCCCGTGTTAACATTTGGATTTCCTACCAATGCAAATAGCAATTTCAAAGGACCACAACAGGTGATTATTATCAACTGCCCCAATTGATGCTATTTGCATTTAAAACAATAACAGCAAGCCAGCACACTGGATGCAAAGACACATTTAACATCACATCTTGCTTGCCCCTAGAAATGCTTGTAAGGAAAAAGAAAAAGAAAACCTTTTGGAGCAGCACTATAATCTCTATCTGTTACTGCTATTCAGAGACTGTGCATAAGATGAGTTATTTCCACTATGCTAACACATATATCTGCCTGACCTGCAGCTTAATTTTAGCACATATTCTGTTAAAGTGATCCATTTATTTATTTGATATAAAAATTCTGTCAATGTTCTAACTAAAAACCTCGATATTCAGGTTTAATTGCAGTGTTGGCACTTTGAAATAAAAAAGTTGGTTTTCCGCTGCAGTTTGGGCACTCGGGCTCAAAAAGGTTCGCCATCACTGATCTAGGACAACAAGCAATATATGCTGGCTATGTAAAGCAACAAATGCAGATATGTATAATATTTTTTGGACTTGTCCCCAAACAAAGATTCTTTGGATTGAAATATATAAAAGAAACTGATGTTAAAGCAGGGTATACATTTCTAATGAACCCACATACCCAATATTGTTTAGGTATGTGAAAGTTCGCGTTTTAACAGACAATAGAGAAATGGTCAAAAATTTATTGATTGTTGCTTGTATAACGACTAGCACCTAAGTGGAAAGAAGAAAAAATTATCAGCAGAGAACTGGGTAATCAAAATCTGGGAGGTTGTAAATATGATAAAATCGACAAACATGGTCATTAGTATAATACTTACATCACTGACAAAATCGAAAATTCTTTCTAGTAGCACCTTAGAGACCAACTGAGTTTGTTCCTGGTATGAGCTTTCGTGTGCATGCACACTTCTTCAGATACCTACTTACATCACTGGTGCATCATTTATTGTTTTAAAATATTGTTTGTTTAATTAAAGCAATAAAAATAATCCCTATCAAACATTGCAATTTTATTTTGCAGAGAGCCCTCTTACTTACCGAATGCTTAAAAGAAAGAGATGCTCAGATTGAATTTAAAAAGGTAAAAGAAAACCTGTACCGCTGCAGAGATGCAGAAGTAGAATGTGAACGTCAAAAAGCCATACTAAAAGAGGAGGAAAAGATTAGAGAGAACCGTAGGAAGAGAGTGCAACTCAGCAAGGATCAACTGGAACAGTAAATATAATTAGCAGAGCTCTTTTTTCAAGCCCGCAGAATAAAGTAAATGTGTCATTTGTGGCGTAAGCACATTTGCCCCATAAAGCAGCAACAAAGAAATTGATCTGTTTTAACATTTATTGGGGGATGGGGCAGGAAACCCTACTTGTTCACTGTTATTCTTCCAATAGTGTTTGGGGAAGGTCCGTAGCTTATGTTTTGCGTACAGAAGCTCCCAGGTTCAATCCCTGGCATCTCCAGAGACAACCCTGCCTGAAATCCTGGAGAGAGCAGCGGCCACCACTCCACGTAGACCAGGATTCCCCAAACTTTGGTTCCCAGCAGCTTTTGGACTACGATTCCCATCAACCCTGACCACTGGTCTTGCTAGCTAGGGATGATGGGAGTTGTAGTCCCCCCAAACAGCTGGAGACCCAAGTTTGGGAAACCCTGGTGTACACAGTCCTAAGTTAGATGGACCAATGGTATGACTCAATATAGCACAGCTTCCTATGTTCCTAAAGGAAGATAGCTCTTGTCCCTGCGGTACTTGATTTTGACAACTACTGCTGCATTAGTGCCTGGGGAGATAAATATGAAAGAGAGACGGTGATTTAAGAAACCAAAACATACCATATTGGACCACGTTCTGAATTAGCAGCTGTAACTCCTTACTCCTTCTCACTGCTGGAAGGAAGGTGTACTCCAAGTACCATTCGCCCTGGGACTCCGGAAGTGAGGGGAAGGCCTCTGCCGCTAGTCAACAGAATAAGGACCTTCACGGGGATGCTGCATCTCCTCTCTTTTAGGAAGAATACAAGTGGCAAGTTGAAGGCCAGCCTGGCCTCAACCATTGGCCAGACAGTGGTGATGGTGATGGTGATGATTTATTTATACCCCGCCCATCCGGCTCCCAACAGATTAAAAACATAATAAAACATCAAATATTAAAAACCTCCCTAAACAAGGCTGCCTTCAGATATCTTCTAAAAGTCAGATAGTTGTTTATTTCCTTGACATCTGATGGGAGGGCGTTCCACAGGGCGGGCGCCACCACCGAGAAGGCCCTCTGCCTGGTTCCTCCCCCCCCCCTTAAATGAAAGAACACTCAGCTCCAACTGCCAATTGATCTGAGAGCTCAGAATTAAACAGCTAAGGACCGCAATACCTCAAGGACCGGCTCTCTCCATTTGAACCTACCGGACCCTGAGATCATCTTCTGAGGCCCTCCTTCGTGTGCCTCCTCGAGAGGTCTGGAGGGTGGCAACACGAGAACAGGCCTTCTCTGTGGTGGCTCCCTGTCGGTGGAATGCTCTCCCCAGGGAATTTCACCTGGCACCTTCATTATATACCTTTGGGCGCCAGGCAAAAATGTTCCTTTTTAACCAGGGCTTTGGTTAATCCGATTGACATCCTATACCCTTTAAAAAAGTTTTTTGTTGTGGGGAGGGGGGCTGTTGGGCTGTTTTTGTTGTGGGGAGGGGGGCTGTTATTTTATTAGGTATTTTGTGGTTTTATATCTTGATTTTATTCTGTGAACCGCCCTGAGACCCCCGGTTGTAGGCCAGTATATAAATTCAATAAATAATAATATAATAATAATTGAGAGGAAGGCTACCCTAGCCTCTGCTTATCAGCCAGAGGAGCAAGGGCACCAGTAATATTTTTTATTTTTCGAACTGTTGTTTTAAAAATCATTTTGGAGATAATTTGATTGAAAAGTGGGGTACACCTTTTGAGAGAGAGAGAGAAAAGAAGTCCTGCGAATAACCGCGATCCATCTGTACCAGTCTTCTTGAGCATCCAGAACTTCTGCCAATTGTAGAGGAACTTTAGACATGGCTTATTGACCAATCTTTTCTATGTTTTAGGATAAAAGAGCATGAACGTCTAGCAGAACTGAGCAGGCTGGAAGACAAAAGGGAAAGGGCAGAGATTCAGGAGCAGGTCCGGCTAAATCAACAGGAAGTGCTGCAGAAAGAGCAGGAGGAGCGTGAAGACAAAATCAGGCGTAGACGGGCGCATCAGGTATGAAATGGGAGGTAGTAGCCAAATGTATGGAACTTAGGATCTGAAAAAAACACATTTCAGTTTCCACTCCATTTGGACTTCGAGTAGGCGCTTAACTTGGGACAAATTACCAGTCAAATTACTCACAGGCCTGCTTATAACAAACGGAGGGGAAGTTGGTTTCTGGTGCTTAGGCCAAGAGCTTGTGTCATTGCTTTTCAGAAATGACTTTTTAGGGGAGCCTTTAGTGCAAAGGTCAGGAGAGAGAGGCTACCTCCATGCACAATTTTGTTTGGATAGGTGGTTGTTAGGGATGTGATAATTCAGCAGTTGTGAGGCTCACACAGATGATGGTGCTCTCTACTATTCCAAATGGCAGATTGGAAATTGGCAATACAGTCGTACCTTGGAAATCAAACAGAATTCATTCCAGAAGTCCGTTCGACGTCTGAAGCGTCGGAAACCAAAGCGCGGCTTCTGATTGGCTACAGGAAGCTCCTGCAGCCAGTCGGAAGCTGTGGAAGCCCTGTCGGACATTCAGTTTCCAAAAGTAATTTGCAGCGTTTAGGAGCCAAAACGTTCAAGAACTAAGCTGTTCAGAAACCAAGGTACGACTGTATTAGTGAAAGTGGTGCAGTCTAAAACTGCTATAGTGTCAAACCAGCTGTTGACAAAGCTGCCTTCTGGGCAAAATCTAAAGGGCATTTCCCATTCATGTTTCATCACCTGTTGATATCTTGGTGGAACCTGCATATGAAACAATACCAATAGTCTCCATACTTGACAGAAATTACTTCTAGTTAGGTACACAAAGGGTGGGGATTTGTAAGCAGCACAAAAATTGGAGTTCAGTCATATTTTTGCAGTGAGTTGTCTGTATCAGGACCAATACAAGCCACAAGGTGCACTTTGTGGGAATGTTTAGGAGTGTGGATGAGTATATATTATTTTATATATATCATCCCAGTTTGTGTGAGCAAGCTCCAAACTTAGCAGAGTTACATTCCCTTTTAAAACACAGCAGAAAACGGTTGCATAGGCTTGCTAAAGCCTCTGTAAGAAATATATATTCCTGGTATATTCCCCTTCTTCCCTCTTAAAAGTAAAGACACAACAAAGTACTGATTATAAGATATAAAAGAGTTTACTTACATTCATCCATGAGTTACAATACAGGCTCAAAGAGGCAGATAAGCTTAGATAAATATATTTACATGTGGTGAAGCTGATTCCATAGGGGAACAGGCTTCACCTCTGCTTCTCTCAGCTTCAAGCTGAGAGAGAGCATCCTGCTTGTTCAAAAGATGAGGCAAAATGGAGAGTGATCTTTGGGATCTTGTTCCCAGGTAAGACCACACCTACTTCTGGTTCCTGTAACTCAGTCCAGGTAAACAGGAAGTTAAGCCTGGAGGACTGAGTTACCTTCATGTCCACTCTAGCAGTGTTGTGTTTGGCTGCTCTGTGTTTACATCCCACACACTTTTTCAAGGACGGTGTCAGGAGCTCAATAACAGCTACACAGCTCCAACATTGGTACCCATGTTTACACGAGATGACATTTAATATGCTGTCTTATATTTGCACTGTCACCACTGCTTCTTGCTCCTTTAACGTAGAAAACAGGAACAAATCCCTATAAACCTCCTTCTTCCAGCTCTGTACTTTGCATAAATATATAACGTTCTTTTCGTGATCTTTTCTGTCATCTTCCATAGCTTGGGCCTAATTGGTACGAACGCAGTGAAGCCTTGTGTAGAGATTCTGCCCCACCCCTCTGCGAACACGCACCTGGAAAGAGTTAAATTTTTTTTTTATAAGAAATTTATTGGTATTTAAAAAGAATACAGAAAAAGAAAAAGGAAAACTACATAGACAATACAGACTACAAAATACAAAACAAAAAAAGACTTATACAATACATAAGACACACCTAAAACAACAAAACACCTATTTAATTATCTTAATCTTATTTATAATCTTACTTGGGGGACTTCCTCACGTCCTCTCTTCTGCGTTCATTTCAAATATACTGTAGTAACTTTATAACCCGGAAAGAGTTAGGTTTGGGCAGAAGTGTCATTCCAGCCCCAGTTTGCCCAGTGAAGGCACAGGTCATTGGAGAGCTACTGCTGGTGCTGCTCCCACTAATGGTAGCTGGCCCAAGCCCTTGATACAGGGTGTTTGGTGTCTTGTGTGAAGCAGGGCCAGCCAAGGATCAGCAAAAAACAAAAATCCACAGGAGGCAGCAGGGCTTCTGAAGTGGAGGTGGCTCTACTGCTCCAATTATCCTCCAGCCAGTCGACTCTATAGAGTGCTCTGCGCGACACTTATTTTGGTCAACAAAACACACATTCTGAGTTTTTCCGTTGTTTTTTTTTTTTTAAGGCGCATGTTGCTGACCAGGTGACTCTCAAGGCTATCGAGAAGCAAAAAGAAGAGGAAGAAGATGATAAAGTCCGAGCACATTATAAAGCAAAGCAAGCTATGGCTAAGCTGACAAAAGCAAAAGAAGATGAAATGCACAGGTAGGCAGCATGTGAGCGGGAAATGGAAACAAATTACCCAAATAAAACAAGGTACAGTGGACGCTCGGGTTGTGAACGGGAGGCACGTTCGCAACCCGCAGCGTTCGCAACGCACAGTGCCGCGTCTGCGCACGCGCGGGTCGCAATTCGGCACTTCTGCACATGCGCAAAGCACCAAATACCCGGAAGTAACCCGTTCCAGTACTTCCGGGTTCAGCACGGTGCACAACCTGAAAACACGCAACCTGAAGCGGCCGCAACCCGAGGTATGACTGCACAGCTTTCTAGCACTGTGAGTTATTACGGTAGAGACCCCATCTTGCACACAGAGATATTATGAAAGGAAAGTAATACTGCGGCAATTCTTGCTTCTGTGCCAGCGTTTCCGCTGGCTTGATGAACGATCCCCCCTCCTCCCCATCATATTCTTCTGGGCGTTCTTGGTCCCAGCAAAGCCAATTTCAGGGGGGGAGTCCTGTTGCACTAATGGAGGTTCTTGGTTGGCCTCTGCTAGCAGGACATGTTTGTTGAATCCTGCCCTGTGGGACCAAGGACTCTCGATACATTTTTACTCTGCTGCAAACTCTTTTTATTTTATTTGACTGATAACATTTGCGTCCTGCCTTTCTTCCGTCACGGAACCCAAGGCAGCATACATGGAGCTGCCAAGCAATCTCCCAACCTTGAGATCACTGATTTGAGATAATGTTTTAAAACTGTTTTTTAGACTGCCGTGTCTGCTGCCCTGGGTGGAAGGGCAGGATACCAACCAACCAAACAAACAAACAAATGTGCCCACAGACCTGCCTAGGGACCAATATAAGAGATGAACATTATACAGAGTATAATAAGGCACGGATGGGGAATAGGATGCAGCCAGTGGGCCAGATAGTTACCTCGGTGATGTATTGTGGGCCATTCTGACAGGTGTCAATCACCCGACGTCACAAGTGACTCGTAAGCAAACTAGAATTCCTTTGCAGGTGCCACTTGAACTGCAACCACAGAGAAATATTCTATCACCAGCTTCAATTCAAGCCGGCCCGTCAAACAGATACTTGCACTTACAGCAAACTGTGTTTGGGGCTTGCTGCAAGTGCAGATTCCAGCTAGCTTGCGAAGCCCACTTCAGGCAAGCACCAACTCCATAGTACATCTGACCCCAGTGGGCTGACTGTAAGCACTAGTCAGCTGATTGATGCTGACCGCAAGCCGACTTTGGGTAGAAACCAACAGGTCGGGAACACTCTAGTGCAGATTTATTTATTTATTTACAGGCAACTCCCGATTTGCATTCTGGGTCATCACACACAATGGCAGAGTGCACATAAGCCCTCCTCCTTTTCCGGCCACATGCAGGTCGCTGTGATGTGCATGTGCACAGCCGTGCACCAGTTGGACGCATGTAAATCAGCTGTTGCTTCTATTAACTTTCCATTCTGTCCTTCACCTGAGGATCACAGGGCAGTTTACAAGCGTTAGGCTTGCTGTCACCACCAATCAGCTGAAGATCGCTGATAGCAAACCTCCCTCACCGAGGAACAACTGGGAGCGTTTTAAGGCTTCTGATTGCTCCTTGGCAGCCAGCTCTCTACCTGTCTGGCACCTAATGTCACATATGGGTAGAGATACAGAGCATCAGTCCTTCCTCTGATTGGCATAGAGGAGTGTGGTTTCATCCAATTTGGTAGTTTAATCAAGGCATGCCCCAGGCCTCCACTCACAGCACGCAGTTGATGAATCTTGGCATTTATGGCTGAACCATTGCAGGTTAATGGAGGAGCACAGAGACAACATTACTAGCCGCCTCCTGGCTCATATGAAAAAGGAGGCTGATGATGAAGATGAGCGTATCGCTAGGGACATTGCAGAGACAGACGCGCAGCTGGCGAGAGAGCGCAAAGAAAAAGAAGAAAAGAACAATGCTGAACTGAAATCCATCAAAGAGCACAGAATGAATGTGGTAAGAAAAAAATTAAACACGCTTTTCTGTTTTACCACTTCTTATTTATCAGTTGGGATGGAATCCAGCATTGGGTTAGCAGAATTCTGCTCGTATAACTGGATTTCACTTTTACCTTTTCCCCCGTGCACCCCATAATAGGCTTCGGAGGATCCCCCAGCCGTGTAGAGCAGATTTTGAGGGTATGGGGGAGATCACAAGGGAGGGAGAGAAAGGTGAAGTTGCGCTGAGAGAGCAGAAGTTCAGTTTGCGAGTGGACAGTGTTGGATTCAACCTTTAGTCTAAAAAAATAGACTTCTTTTACAATGGCACTGTGTTCCTGAGCAGCTTTCATGAAAGGAAGTTCCATTAAAATTAGTGGGACTGGCTTACACATAAAAGTATTTAAAAATTGGATGCCCAGAATATCAAAATTGCATATATGTAACTCTTAATGTTAGTAGCAGGTTAGAGAGTCATCAGATCTTAGGCTTTACTACCACAGGATAAGAACTGGATTGTGTTGTTATAGATTAAAAGGAAAGAAGAGAAAGAAAAACAGGACAGACTAGAGGCTCAAGAAATGCTTCGTGGACAAATAGAAGCAGATCGGATTTACCAAGAACTGGAGAAAGACAAGAAACATAGAAATCATTGTGCAAACTTAAAATTGCAAGAGACCCATGTCATGCAAATAGTAAGTATGGGCATTAAGTTTACAAAGTAAACAAAGGGCGGAAATGGAATATGACTTGTACATTTCTGTCCAGTGCTTGAGAGGGCAGTCTTGAGTGAGAAAACTGCCCTCTGCACCTGCAAATGGATGAATTCTCAGAGACAGGCTTCTTCTGTCTCCAGATGACAAACGCCTTAGAGAAAGGAACCTGGCATCCTGTCAGAAATCAAAGAAAACCGGGAGCATCATCACTGTAGTGTAGTAGACAGGCTTGGATCCTGAATATCATGAGCAGAAAACTCACAGAAGTATCCTTCCTTCCTTCCTTTCTTTTTCCATCTCTGTCTCTCCCTCTGCATGCCAGTCCTCTCCAGAAGGTTATAGGGGGTCCTGCACAGTCTTAAGTTTCCGGGACATTGCCAGAAGAAGGGGGGAATTTCCCAAAATCAGATGAGGGGAATCTTCCATGTTTTGGAAGTTAGGTGGTATTTTAAATATTTAAATAGGCAAAAACTGACAGGTTCCCTGCTCCCAAGTGGCAAACAACAGTGGCAATGAATGAAAGAGACCAAGGAGGGAAGAAAATAGGCAAATGCCATTACAGATACTTAAAGCTTTGTTTCACTTGATTAAGCTGGGATTCTCAGAATGCCGAATTTTACATTCAGTAGTTAATGCTGTGCTTGTGTCCCACTCACAATGTTTATTGACTTCATAGAACAAGGATTACACCCACACGATATCATTTATCCTAGCTAGTGCTTTTGTCGTGTGCTTCTTCTTCTTCTGGGAATCAGGACATCTACAACTTTATAGTTTCAGTTTTAATATATTATAAAATTATTGTTGGATATACTTAGATTTCCCTCCTCCCTTCCAATGCAGGTTGAAAAAAGGTTAAAAGAAGATCGTGAGAAACAAGCAGAGACGGACTATGTCAGACAAAAAGAACGCATTTTATTATACAAGGAGCAGGAATTCCAGAAGTATGCAAAGAAAATCATTGATGAGCAATCCAAGACTACTCGGAATCTTTACCCTCTTTTGAAAGCACTCAATGAAGGTGACTCAGGTATAAACAGACCAGTTTATAGAGAAAATGAACAGCCATGTGAGAAGCAGCCTACTAAGCTGCCGTTTATAGGTGACACAGCTCAAGAAATGAAATGGTTAAATGAATATGAATATGGGCACACTAAGGGTCGGCTAGGTTTTTCATGGTAAGGAAAACCCTTCCGAATGCTACAGTGAAAGTCTAATGCATTTTTAAATAACCCCAAATTGTAGTGGAAAATTAGCAAGTTTAAGATGCCTTAATAAAGGTTGCAATCATCCAAATATATTTACATATAACTTTGAAAATCCATGGCTCTAATGATGTGTAGCATTTAGAAGTTCCAAAAAAAAAAGCCATTCACGCCTTTCTATTGAATTTTATTTCAGGAATTTCTACTCTTTTATTCCTTAAGTTTCTGCCACCTGTACGAACACCAAAAATAACACACACTTCGGGAACAAACTATTTGCTGTACCTCTTCCGTTTAAACTTCTTAGGCTAAAAGCACTAACTAGCCACTTAGTTCTAAACACAGGATTCCTGATCAAGTATTTGCCTCTTGATGGCCAAAATGTCACCCATGGCTATTTTTCTTTCATTAGCCAGCAAGCCACTCCCTGGTCCTGATCAAGACTGTGGCATTGTGGGGAGGTATATGCAATTTAACCCTCGCTATGCTCTCAGTCTGGATTGGACTCCCCCTCTCCTGCTTTTTGCACTTGAAGCGAATGGACATTCCCCTGGCGGCCCTGTGCACACAGCAGGCAAAGTGGGCAGTGATTTGGATTGGGACCATGATGGAAGAGGGGCAAAAAGAGCTAGAGCCCACCTACCCTCTGTTGCACTGGCTATTTGTGAAAGAAAGAAGCGTCATGCATTGAGGGACTGTAGGGAGCCATATGCAAGGAAGTAACTGTAGTCGGGAACAGCGGTGCTTATCCTTTCCCTCACCCCCTTGACTGGGAAACCTCATCTTGGGCCAGACAGAATATAAAGTCGTTTGGGCTGCAGAATAAATGCAACAGGAAGACAGCATCTCTCCTGCTGCCTTCTGTTGTTCCCTTTCAACTGCCCCCTTGCTGCTTTGCGTGTCAGATTGGGAAGTGCCATCAACTTGAAAGATTAAAAGGATGTTGAGCAGTGGCTAGTTTTCTACACAAAGTAGGAATAGTTTGACCCTTAGTATGAGCAAGTCATGGACTACGTACCTGTAGATCTTCTGTCACCCCTTCTTGATCAACCATCATCTAGCCTTTAAGCAATATTTTAATCAACAGATAACTAAGACCCCCGTATAAGTGCCTCTTTGTTGAACAGTGAAAAGAAACAATAGTTTATCTTAAGTGTGAGATGGCTTACAATCTAATAAAGGATTATTTCCAGCAATGCACTGTTTACTTGTAATAAAAACTTTGTTATGAATGACAACATTTTGCAGTTTTGTAGTAGACATAGCGCCCAGGGAAGAATAGTTCAGTGTTGAGTTTTATAAAGCAAGACTGTTTATAGAAATGCATTGGAAACTTCTTTACCAAAAATGAATAGCAGTGGTTTATTAAATAAAATAAAAACAAACTGCAGTATTTATTTATTACATTTCTGTCCTGCTTTTCCTCCAGGGAGCTAAATGCAATAAAAATGGGATCCCGAAATGGTTTTTTCCCTTCCAGGTACTGACCAGACTCAGAGCTACTTAACCTTAGCGTAGTTCCTGTATCATGAGCTTCACATGCTGCTTAAGGCCAGTTTAAATGGGATCCCCCTAACCCAATTAGTGTCATACCTCTGGTGTTGCAAAGGAGATATGCACACAAAATAAGTTTTCCTTTCAGATTTGGGAATTGCTTGTACAAGGTGGGTGCAGATATACAACTGGCACTGGGAATTTAGGCATCTAGTATTTGCACTGCATGTAGGTAATTTGTTGGTTCCATGTCTCTCAGTAAGGCACAATATGAGGCCACCTACAGGCAAGGTAGGGGGATCTACCTACTGGGGAACTCCCCTGGTATAAAGGGATACATTAGTTTGTGGTTTTAGTGATGTCACCCGAAGATAGTAGCTTAGCTTCAGAGTTCTATTTATTAGCAGCTGCCAGAAGGCCAACCAGTTCAACAGCAAAGTGCCCATGGAAAATGGTGATGCTGAAGCTGGGGTACAGGTTACATTCCAGAAAACACCTCTCCACAAAGGCTGGGATTCAAAATCCTATTTTGTAGTAAAACAGGGTCCTCTGGGGATGCAGAACCCGAGACATGCAAAGTGACATACAACAGAGACCAGGCCTGCAGTGCAGCCTATTGCATAGATGCTTGAGACGGCAGCAATTGTGGCTGAGACGTTGAACCACTTCATATAGCTGAAACAGGACCTTGTTACCGTTACTTAGAATCAAAGTGTAAGAACAAAAAATTACAGATATGGCTGCTAGTCTGAATAGGACTTAATTTAGAGGCAACTCTTTGGATCAGAAGATTCATGATCTAAATAGAGAGAAAATTAGACAAATAGGATCAATTATATATATCAGCTTGCAAGAATAACTTGTACTGCCGTTTGACTTCCCTAGCTAGCTGCATTGCTGTAGACCAGGGCTTTCCAAACTCTTCATGTTGGTGTGACACACTTTTTTAGGCATTTCATGACACAGTAATTCAGTTTTACTAGCAAACCAGAGGTTAAACTAATCCCTTTCCAGCCCTGGGAAGAGCACAGGGAGCGTTTGCGCACACGTTTTAAGTTTAAAGCATGTAGTTATATTCAGGACTTACATTTCTCCCCATTAAATCATCTGGGCAACAGGTTCCAATCTACGTGTTCCATTTCTCTTTCTTAAATTACATATCTCTGAGCATCATTTAAAAAGAAAGAGGGTACACACACTGAAGCCGACACACTAACGTGTCCTAACACACAGCTTGGAAAGCTTTGCTTATAGACTGTACTGCTGCTAGCTTCTAGTATCGGTGTCATGTTTTCTACCATGAGCAATGTCAAGCCAGCCCTTGCACATAACAGCCAGTTTACTCTATAGCCAGAAATATCACGTGGCATAGCTTTGCTGGGAGTGTATCGCTTCCACTTCAAGTTGCGGGTTGCCTACTAGAATACACATCCCTGCGTTCAGAAAACGAACAAATCGGGGGAAGCGAAGGCAGTCCTTTTGTACATGCGAGAAGGTGTTTGTTTTAGATAAGGAAATGAGGGAGGGGAAACACAATACCCACTTGTAGTGTGAGTTGATAGGGTCTTAACAGTGTGCCACTGCATGATGATTGAATGTGCAGTGGAAATTCTTTCAGAGAGGGGTTTAAAACACTGCTATTGGATACAGGTGCTTACTGTGGGATTAATGCTTCCCATGCAAAAAAGGTAAAGGACCCCTGGACGGTTAAGTCCAGTCAAAGGTGACTGGGGTTGCGGCACTCATCTCACTTTTCAGGCCGAGGGAGCCAGTGTTTGTCCACAGACAGCTTTCCGGGTCATGTGGCCAGCATGACTAAACCGCTTCTGGCACAACGGAACACCATGATGGAAAGCAGAGCACACAGAAACTTGGTTTACCTTCCTGCCACAGCGGTACCTATTTATCTACTTGCACTGGTGTGCTTTCAAACTGCTAGGTTGGCTGGAGCTGGGACAGAGCCATGGGAGCTCACCCTGTACTGTGGATTTGAACCTCCAGCCTTCCAGTCAACAAGCCCAAGAGGCTCGGTGGTTTAGACCACAGCTTCACCCACGTCCCACTTCCCATGCAAGCAAATTTAGGGCAGCGTTTATTTAGGATTTACTCTTTCTGAAAGGGGAGGCTCGGAGAAGTTTTTATAACTATTGTCAATGACCCATTTGCAATATCTCAACAACCTGTTGCAAATTAAGCCATCCAAACACCCTCACTGAGTGATAAATCATAGAATTATAGAGTTGGAAAGGACCATAAGGATCATCTGCAATGTAGGAATCTTTCATGCAATGTGGGACTTGAACCCATGACCCCGAGATTGAGTCTCATGCTCTGTCCTTTCGTATATCGCAGTGAAGACATAGGTGCTTCACATAGTTTACGGCAGCCAAAGCAAAAATATATGAAGAAACGATTTGGCTGTATATTTGAGGCTACTCAAAATGTATCCTGTTTCCCTTTCTCTTCTAATTTCCATTGCAGTTATTACCTTCGCTTCCAGTAATTTCAGTTTTATGAGGCGACTCAAAGGAAACGGTGACAGTCATTAGATGCTATGTAAGTCCACAAAGTACATGGAGCCATCAAAGCAAAAATAGAATTATCATTCCATTGTCTTATTTTTATCCTAGAAATACTCCCCAGGACAAGAATATGGAAAACCTCACAAATAATTTTGCAGAAGCATATGTAAAACGCGTGTGTCCCATTACTGCTACATTTACTTACAGTAGGACAGGCAAAATACAGTGCCACCATAAGTCAGATACTTAAAATATTTTACATACTGTTGGTTTAGAATAGGAACAGCCCTATATATATTCCTAACTGCACTACTGTTTGGTTCCATTTGGTGTTTGCATTTGGTTTTCTTGTGGTCGGTACTGACCTGACCTTGAATAAAAACCAGATGGCTGTCGGTCTGTCTAGCAGCCAGCCAGCCAGCCATCCAGCCAGCTTTTAATAATAAAGATCAACACTCTGATCCTATGCGTATGTGAATAAACGGCTATAATATCCCTTATCTGGAACCTTGGAGAGCCACAATCAGCCACAACAACTAGACAATACTGAGCTACATGAATCAGTGGTCTTGACTCAATATAAAGGCAGCTTCTGGTGTACCTGGAAGAAAGTCCCACCGATTATAATTGTTTGACATTTAAAAATGCTTTTAAAAGTTTTTGGAAGAGGATAAATACAATAGCTCACATCAATTTATTTTGGCACTGTGCCGTGCCAGAAAAAGTGTCATACAGCTGATTACCAAAGAATATATACTGTATAAGTGTATGCAAGACGCTGTCTTTCTTTGGTCTGCATGCTACTTTGGACTGCATTGACTAGGCGAAAGTGTACAAAAGTGCTTATCTAATGACATTTTGACTGACAGTTTTGTTTTTGTTTTTTAAAAATCCTAAGTAGGGCCAGCCCTCATAGTCAATTTCCTCCAGCAATATCTGGTAAGGATCTGATAAGGCTATGCAGTTTTCCATAGATCGCGGGGCACCGTCTTCAACTTTCTCGGGCAGCCAACAACAAAGTCGAGCAGATGTTATCGCCATCGCACAGGAAACTCTGTTCCCGCTTGTGTTCAGCAAAGCACAAACGCAGGAAGAGTGTCGTGTTGGTTAAAACCTAATGAAGGTTTGCTGAGATGTATTCAACTAATAACA
The DNA here is from genome assembly GCF_009819535.1 of Lacerta agilis. NCBI lineage: Eukaryota > Metazoa > Chordata > Lepidosauria > Squamata > Lacertidae > Lacerta > Lacerta agilis. The sequence continues at coordinate 116,029,471 of NC_046312.1, forward strand.
TATCATGTGTGCAATAAGGTTTGACAGCTAAGGTGCCACCCAACATGTGGCACGTGAAGAAAGCATCGATCTACTCGGATATTCTCCATGTGTACAGTTAGCAAGTGTAGGAAGGAGGAGAACCATGCTGCTAGACCCATCTTACGTCCAGCTTTTGCACGTAGATGTAGCATAACACAATGGGTTGGGCCGCTGTGTGAGTTCGGCAACAGGGCAATGAGACCAGGGCAAACTATTCTCCCTCTCCTTTGACCTAAGAAGTTACCAAACTCCAAAGCAATTAACTCAACAAACAAATACATTCAGGTAGGAAGCCAACTGGGGTATACATTGAAGGAGCATCTCCATCCCCATCGTTCTGCCCGGACACTGAGGTCCAGCTCCGAGGGCCTTCTGATGGGTCCCAACCTGTGAGAACTGAGGTTACAGGGAACCAAGCAGAGGCCCTTCTTGGTAGTGGCGCCCACCCTGTGGAACGCCCTCCCATCAGATGTCAAGGAAAGAAGCAACTGTCTGACTTTTAGAAGACATCTGAAGGCAGCCCTGTTTAGGGAAGTTTTTAATGTTTGGTGTTTTATCGTGTTTTTAATATTCTGTTGGGAGACGCCCAGAGTGGCTGGGGAGACCCAGCCAGATGGGCAGGATATAAATTTATTATTGTTATTGTTAATTGTTATTATTACATTGCATTGTACAGAATGTGACCTACACAACTGCCTGCCTGCTGGACAGAAGTCATAATTATGTGCTCTGTGCAATGAGCTCCTCACTCTGATGGAACAAGTTTGCTCCTATGAGGCAAAAGCTACTGACCTGGAGAAGCTGAAAGAATCATAGAATCATAGAGTTGGAAGACACCACAAGGGCCATCAAGTCCAACCCCCTGCCAAGCAGGAAACACCATCAAAGCATTCCTGACAGGTGGCTGTCAAGCCTCTGCTTAAAGAGCTCCAAAGAAGGAGACTCCACCACACTCCTTGGCAGCAAATTCCACTGTCCAACAGCTCTTACTGTCAGGAAGTTCTTCCTAATGTTTAGGTGGAATCTTCTTTCTTGTAGTTTGAATCCGTTGGTCCGTGTCCGCTTCTCTGGAGCAGCAGAAAACAACCTTTCTCCCTCCTCTGAAAGGAAGAAACATTAGTGGACAATCCAAGGCTTTTGAAGACGTGATTGTGGTGTCCCACTTTTAGGGGGACAGCTTCTCTAAAATGTCATGGAGAATGAAGGTCTCAGGGAATGAGGACATCCCTGAGGAAGAGGAACCAATTGTGTTGGTGGTGGTGGTGAGGACACAAACACCTTTCCTCTTGTGCTGTGGATGCTGTTCCAGGATGGAAACAGGGACACAGGTGGCACTGTGGTCTAAATCACTGAGCCTCTTGGACTTGCTGTTCAGAAGGTCGGCGGTTTCAATCCATGCATCGGAGTGAGCTCTCATGGCTCTGTCCCAGCTCCTGCCAACCTAGCAGTTTGAAAGCATACCAACACAAGTAGATAAATAGGTACCACTGCAGCGGGAAGGCAAACGGCGTTTCCATGCACTCTGGGTTTCCATCATGCTGTTCCGTTGCGCCAGAAGCGGTTTAGTCATGCTGGCCCACATGACCCGGAAGGCTGTCTGTGGACAAATGCCGGCTCCCTCGGCCTAAAAGCGAGATGAGTGCTGCAACCCCATAGTCGCCTTTGACTGGACAACTGTCCAGGGGTCCTTTACCTTTACCTCTGGGATGGAAGCATTCTGATAGTGGATAATGTGACCATTAGGAACATAGATAGCTGCCGGTGCAATGGATGTGCAAGGTGAATTGCCCACCTGTTAGTGTTAAATATGTCCTTTACCTAAATACCCCTTTGGGAAAAGGCTCAGTGGTTAGAGTTTGCTTCACACTCAGGGTCTGATACCCAATTTAAATAAGCTTCTGTTAGACGTTCTGGTGATAATGACTTTGACAGTGTCAATGACAATACTGGGTGGCGGCCGCGGGGACTAAGGGTACTTCAAGACTGTTGCTTTTTAGGAATGGGATTCAATCACATACCAGCAAATTCAGGTTGCACAAATGAAGTTGATTGATTTGGAGGGTTTCCACAACACAGCCACTTCCCCAAACGATTGGGCTTTTTGCAGTTAGGAAAGTGACAGGAAAATGCAATGGGGAGTGTGCCGTGTCATCTGCCCTCCTTGCTGAAAAACTCAGGATGAAGGCTCAGTAAACAGGTTTTGAGGAAGGGGCATAAATTGTAAGCAACCCTTTCCTTATTCTCATGAAATATAACCCTCTTCACGAGTAGCTTTATATCGGGGTCATTGTTTCTGTATGTTTCTTTATTTGTACATACCCCTATAAAACACAAATAAATTCAACATGCCACGGCTAAGAAATGAAGCTCTTGAAAAGAAAAAAAGGGGGGGGAAGGATAAAATCTTTTAATATGATTAGTGGTAAATTAAATTTTGAGGATTCTTTTGGCAAATCGTCTATAATTCATAAATACTGTCCCATAATGACATTTCAGCTGATAGCAGCTGAAAGTTTGATCACCGACAGGCGCAGTGTCATCCAACCCAGAAAGACCACTTCAGCGGAAATAAACAACCATTGATTTTTCTTCCCGAGCACTGAAGGGGCAATTTTCTTTTTGCTGATGCACAGGGAAGCAAAGTTGTACGCGGCGCTGTTTTGCTCGTGTCAATTACATTATCTCATCTAGGGAGGACACTTGGATCAATGCTCCATCAGTTGGAGGAATATATTTATTATTGACGAAGTAACACATTTATCCCTGCACAGAATGAGCTGCGTTGAGACACTGGCTCCTTCTCTTTCGACATCCATGCAAACTGATTGCTTTCCTAGGTACGCAAAGTGCACACACACACACACAACTGAAGATGTCTTCGGAAGCTTTTGTGCCTCTTAAGGCTTGCAGAATGGAGGGTTGGGAGGTGCATATAAATGTATTGTTTATATAGCTCTCTGATATTTTGCATTGTTATAAAGACATAATAAAAGGAGAAAAAAACAATTGCCAGAGATAAGGCAGTATTTGGGGTGTGGGTGAGTGTTTAAGTCTAATAATAATAATAATAATAATAATAATAATAATAATAATAATACCTTTATTGTCAATGTACAACCTGTGTACAATGAAATTAACCAGGCCTCCTTCCCCCCCACCACAAACACTCAATCTCATTGCACTTTGTGTGCTTGTCGCACAACACACCAACCCCAAAAGTCAGTTGCACTATGTTATTTTGCCATTCAGCAGCCTAACAGCCCGTGGATAGAAACAGTGTTTAGCCTGTTTTTTTAGCCCCATATAACCCAAAACTCCCCCCTTCAAGTGAAATGATGGACATTAATACATAGCATGTGTTAATATTCCATCAAATAAAATAGGTGGACCAAGCACCAGGTGTTTCCCTTCATTCTTATGGTCTGAACACAGGCCCTTTGTTCCTCTGCACCTGGCTAGAATGTGTTGCCCAAAAAACATACTTGCTTTCAAAGCTGCCGCAGCTGCGACCCTTGGCATTGTTGTGCCAGGAGGAAACATTGGCAATGGCATGGTCTGCAAGGAGAATAGACCCTGGCATTCTCACGAGGGTGCCAGGGACTGGGCAGAGGAGGAGGGCACTGGAGACGGGGGTGATGTCAGGGGCTGGGCAGAGGAGGAGGAGGAGTGGTGGAGACCGCCTCGCCATCCTGACACTTCCAGGGAGGAGGAAGAGTATAGATTTACAACAGGAGGTCATAGCTCAGAGACAGATGAGGGGGAAAGTTGGGAAATCATGGGAGAGCCAGAGCAGCTGGCTGATGTGTTGTCACTAGAAAGCATTCCAGACCCTCCATCTCCCAGAATCTGGCGAGACTTGAAAGTAGGAAAGCAAAGAGCTCAAAGACAGAGGGCACTTAGCATCACACGTAGAGGAGGTGATGAATGAGGAAGTGGGAGAGATGGGGGGGGGGGTGGAGATTCACTCGGGACAACGCCATTATCCAAGAGGCTGGGTTCCATAGCCCCTCTCTGCAAAGTTTGAAATAAAAAGGGACTGTAAGGAACTTCTCCTTGTCTTTATACTTTCCCAGGCAACTAGCCAGGAGCTGCTGACAGCACCCTGGCAGAGGGATAGAGAAGTATTTGTGTGCTATGCCTGGAGAAGGCAACATTTCCCCAAGGAACTTGGTAAATTGACACCATGGTGGAATCTACACACATATTTAAAAAAAGCAACGCTGTGAAAATGCTTTAAAAAAAAAGGTTTCAAAAAATACATTGAGTTTGCCATAGCTCGCTGTCGCCATCTAGCGTCAATTTGCATATTGCACTTTGCAAGACACTTCAAACGTTTTATTTGAGGCTGTATAGCTGAGTCCCATGTCACTATATGTACTGACTGTCTATGTTTACCTTTGGCACCTGTGTTGAACATTGCACAGAAAAGATGCAGCAGCGAAACAGGATTCCTCCAGAGACCTGAGTCTACACAGTTCCGTAGAGTTGACTTGGGGAGTCACTTGCTACTCTGTCAAGGAGATCTGAGGCTCTTCTCATCGTGAGGTTCCTATGATGCTTCACCGTACAGCATTCATCACCCTCCAAAATGCTAGAGCCACTTCCCCCTTTCCTCAGGGTATCTCCACACCTAGGACTGCATAGTTGCTGCACTCAAAGGCCTCTGTTTCAGCCCTCCACGCTAAGTCTCCTTTTCTCTTAGCTGCCTCTGAGGTACAATCTCCCTCCCTCCCTCTCTCTCTCTCTCTCTCTCTCTCTCTCTCTCTCTCTCTCTCTCCCCTTCATTGTCTGCCACTACTGTGTTCTGTACTGCCATTAATGAAGCAGCCTACATCGACTTTACTCTGGAATCTTTGCTGCCACTAGACCGCAACATTTATTTGTATCTATTTCCCCCTCTCAATGCCACAGAGGATGGCTATTGGTATTTTGTAAATCGACAAAGCATATTCGCTTTGCCTTAGTTAGTCACAAGAGGGAACCAGAGATCTTCGTAGTACAGTACAGAAAAGTAAAAATTCTTGCAGAGCACTCTTCCCTTTCTCTGCCCATGACTTAGGGGGGAGCATGCAATAATAATAAAAAAAAATAGTCCAAGCCAAACTGGATCCCTGCTGTAGTGGGCAATCGGTTTTTGTTTCACTTTAAACAAAAAAGAAAAAAAGAAGAAAGAAGAAAGAAGAGCCAGTGTGGTGTAGTGGTTAAGAGCGGCAGACTCGTAATCTGGTGAACCGGGTTCGCGTCTCCGCTCCTCCACATGCAGCTGCTGGGTGACCTTGGGCTAGTCACACTTCTTTGAAGTCTCTCAGCCCCACTCACCTCACAGAGTGTTTGTTGTGGGGAAGGAAGGGAAAGGAGAATGTTAGCCGCTTTGAGACTCCTTTGGGTAGTGATAAAGCGGGATGTCAAATTCAAACACTTCTTCTTCTTCTTCTAAAGTGCTTTTATGCTGCAGGGAACCTAGAATCATAGAATTGTAAAGTTGGAAGGGACCCCAATGCAGGAATTTTAGCTAGATCATACAACCAACCTCAGCTTAAAAACCTCCAAAGAAGGAGAGTCTGCCACCTCTCACGGGAGTCTGTTCCACTTATGACCAATAAAATAATAAATTGTAAACATGTGGTGTAATGTATTTAATAGATATTAGCCTGTCAGTTTGTTTGTTTGTTTGTTTGAAGTTTAAAGCATGGGACTTACATTTCTCCCCATTAAATCATCTGGGCAACAGGTTCCAATCTACCTGTTCCATTTCCCTTTCTTAAATTATACATCTCTAAGCATCATTTAAAAAGAAAGAGGGTACAGGGAGAGCTCTGCTCCAAGACTTTTTGGGTTGGAAATTGACCTCGTTTTCACTTTTCACTTTAAGAGTCAGCACTGATCAGCTATGACTTTGTTTTCCATGTGATACTGCCTTGCCTTTCAGGGCTGATGTAAGGATAAATGTCTTCTGAAAGCCAGATAGTTGCTTGTTTGCTTGATATCTGATGGGAGGGTGTTCCACAGGGAGGGTGCCACTACCGAGAAGGCCCTCTGCCTGTTTCCCTGTAACCTCACTTCTCACAGTGAGGGAACCGCCAGAAGGCCCTCGCAGCTGGACCTCAAGTGTCTGGGCTGAATGATGGGGGTGGAGAAGCTCCTTCAGGTAAACTGGGCCGATGTGTGCAAATGATGTTGGGAGTTTGTATTGAATAACAAAGGACCACCATCAAAACCTTAGACTCTTTCTTCCAAGACAGCCTTCCTTTGACCAACCCCTTTGGAAACTCAATCGAAGATGAGTTTCCTTAGGAGGGAAAGAAGACTCAGGCTATAATGATATATGTTTCAGGTATGGAGGGGAGTTTGTTGTTGTAGTTGTTTAGTCATTTAGTCGTGTCCGACTCTTCGTGACCCCATGGACCAGAGCACGCCAGGCACTCCTGTCTTCCACTGCCTCCCACAGTTTGGTCAGACTCATGTTGGTAGCTTCGAGAACACCATCCAACCACCTTGTCCTCTGTCGTCCCCTTCTCCTTGTGCCCTCAATCTTTCCCAACACCAGGGTCTTTTCCAGGGAGTCTTCTCTTCTCATGAGGTAGCCAAAGTATTGGAGCCTCAGCTTCAGGATCTGTCCTTCCAGTGAGCACTCAGAGCTGATTTCCTTCAGAATGGATAGGTTTGTTCTTCTAGTTAGTCCATGGGACTCTCAAGAGTTTCTTCCAGCACCATAATTCAAAAGCATCAATCCTTCGGCGATCAGCATTCTTTATGCTCCAGCTCTCCCCAGATAAAAGGGGAGGACTTTTATCTAAACCTGCAGATCGATAAAGAACTGCAGGGGTGTGCTCACGGCGAACAAAAGCAGGAGGGGTATATGCTAGCATGATGGAACAAACCAGCTGCTCCCTTCCTTCCTCCAGAATCTAACAAGCTCTGTGTCTGCCAGCTCAGGATGCTTCTGTAAGCTTCAGTTTCCGAGCAACAAGTCCGGCCAGAACCAAACTGACTGTGCCAACACCCCTGCCATCTGCAGCTCCGTATCAGGTTATTTCAGGAAGGCCTTTGCATTCTTCTCAGCTGGACACCCAAAACAGGTTTCAAGAGGCACTTTGCTTCTGCTGGAGATACCTGGTAACTCTCTGACTTGCTCCCTGATGCTATACAGACCAGCTCCGCTGATTTCAATTGAGGACTTGCTTCCAAGTCATTGATGGTGCCTAGGATCGAAAGCTAGTCCGTCCGCCCCCCCCCCCCCCCGATGAAAATGATGCGCCGTTGGTATTTAACTCCTAGTCAATTAGCAAAAATGTGTAAAAAGGGGTCAAGTGTATGCTGGAAATGTAAGGAAAAAGAAGGCACCTTTTATCATATGTGGTGGAAATGTAAGGTAGTAAAAGAATTTTGGGAAATGATATACAATGAGTTGAAAACAATGTTTAAAATAGCTTTTTATTTTTTTTAAAAAAACCAAAAGCCTTCCTTTTAGGAATTCTAGGTGCTGAAATCCCAAGGGAGCAGAAAAGACTATTTATGTATGTGACCACAGCTGCACGGATGTTATTGGCCCAGAGATGGAAAAAAGATAAAGTCCCTAACAGAGAAGAATGGCAGATGCAGTTGCTGGATTATGCTGAAATGGCAAAAATGACTTGAAGAATCAGAAACGAGGAAGACCAAAATTTTAACAAGGAATGGGGAAAATTTATAACTTTATCTTAAAAACCATCGTAAACAGTTAAGATCGTTAGTAGGATTGGAATATCACTTGTAGTTTAATGGTGAATTTTGGACACAATGGAGAGGTAAAAGATTTGGATTATTATAAAAGATGCAGGAGGAAATGATTAACAATAGGACCCACAAAGGGGAGAAGGGAAGTCCAGGAGATTCTTTGGAATCTTGTTTCTATGTTGTATGTTGGATATGTGACTGTAAAATTTTAATCTGAAAAACCAAATAAATAACTTTTTTAAAAAAAGAAAAGAAAGAAAGCTAGTCCCCCCTGAATTGTCTTATTTAACTATCAATGTTTCATCTCACTTTGTAGAGTATTCTTATTCAGTCCAGTGGAAACATCTGACTGTACATTCCAGGAATCCTTTTGTATCTGAGTTTAAAAAAAGAAGACTTGGAGAAGTGGTTAGACTCTTTGAGAAGAAACTAGTTGGACGTAATGAGCCACCGTGTGAGCAGTTTCTTAATAAATCTCGCAGTTGGGTTAGATCTTATATCCCGGCAGATATTATAAAAACGTCACACAACAACTTAGCTCAGAATGAGAGGGCTGAGCTCAAACAATGCAGGAGACACAACCCCAACATTTAGGGCAGATCAACACCACGTATTTAAAACAACTGTCTCCCCCACCAAGAATCTTGGGAATTGTAGTTTGTTAAGGGTGCTGGGAAATGTAGCTTCCATGAGGGGAAACAGGTTTTTTGAGGGGGAAGCAGTGTACTTTCATTGTACGTCAAATGTTCTAGGCAGTGGTGATGGTTTTATGTATTTGCATTTTGTAACATGCCGTGGGATCCTTTGAGACGAAAAGTGGGCTATAAATAACCTTAACAGAATGCAACGATTAAATAAAACCATCAGGCTAAAACAGGCATGGGCAAGAAGGAAGGAGAAAGATTGTGTGCGGAAGTCCACATCTATTTGTGTGTGTGTGTGTGTGGGGGAAAATCTAACCCCTTCCCCCAGGTCCTTCTGGTTCTAGGAAGGATTCATACATGCCTCTTTGAAGTGCTCTTTCTTAAGCCTTTAATTCTCGCAGGGGGAAACTTCCAGAAGGGTTTGCTCAGCCATGTGTCTGCTATGTTTTCATAACATTTCATACTCCGGTCTGTTGGCCTGCCCGGGAGCAGGGTTCCTCTTGAAATGAACTCGGCCATGTCGGACTGGTTCAAGTTTCATATGCAGATGGCAGCCGTTCAGTTCCTATAAATCTTCAGATAGACCCCCCCTGAAGCCACTTACATGCAGAGGCCTTCATTCATATTTTCGGTCTAGGATTGTGTTATGTACTGAGTTGAATAGGATCCAAAATGCAGCAGCCTGATTGGTCCTAAAACAATAGGATTGAGATTGCAGCAGTCTGATTGGTCCTACAACAATAGGATTGAGATTGCAGCAGTCTGATTGGTCCGCAGGAGCCACCCAATCCAGCTCCAGGGGGAAGTGAATCCGCAACCTGATTGGCATACAGGAGTATCCTGGAATTAGCCAATCACGTGGGGCCCATTGTGTAAATAGTGTATATAAAGCAAACGTTTTGGGGGAACTGCATTCCTCACTACTATGAGCTGAATAAAGAGCATGAAATTCACACTTGACTCCGAGTATATTTCACTGGCGACGAAGGTGGGATCCCGCTGAGCTGACTGCCACACACAGCACCGCAGCACCACCACCTGCCGCACTGCTGCCTCGCACCGTGTATCCAGGCTTCAGCTCCGGGTCCCAAGGAACTCAAGATGGCAACTGACAGCAGCTTCTCACCGTTCAACCCAGCATCAGGAGACTGGGAAGGGTACGCCACCCGTTTCACCTTCCTTCTAGAAGCTAAAGGGGTCACCAACGATGCCAAGAAGAGGGCGATATTCTTCAGCGTCTGCGGAGAGGAGACATTCGAAATCGCCCGGGCTCTCCTTGCGCCTGATGAACTGCTCTCCTTGGAGCCTCTAAGTGTCCCTATTTTCCAGGGACAGTCCCAGATTTACAGAAGCCATTGCGGTTTCTGATTTGATCCCACTTTTCCTTAGGACGTCCATATTTTCACCGGAGAAATGCTGGAGGGTATGGAGTTATGCGAGTCCTGAGCCGAGGAGATAAGTAACTGTACAACCTTTAGAGGACATCGGAAGGCAGGGAAAGCAGGACGTTCCGGGATCAAATAAAGAAACTGGAACGATCAGCCAACCAGTAGCAGCAGTAGCATAAAACATGGTGTTCTGAGAAGAGAAATAAAGGATGAAAATGCTGTAGTCAGATGTAGTTTATGGTCAGAGACGCACCATATATTTTAAGCACACCTAATCCACATTCAAAGCACACAGCTTCCCCCAAGGGATCCTGGGAACTGTAGTTCGCCAATAGTGTCGAGAATTATAGTTATGTTAGGGGGAAACTGCATCTCCCAGGATTCTCTGGGGGAAGTCATGTGCTTTAAATGTTTGTTGGAAATAAGAGGGGCAACTCCACAGATGAGCCTTAAGCATAGATTCTGTTTCTTTTACCTCATTATTTTGTTACAGCAGTGGGAAAACCTCATGGGAGGCCGGTGGAAATTGCATAAGCCTGTGAGCCAGAGACATTTAAAAGTGTACTTATTTTTCCATGTGTTTTGGCATCATGCATTAGAAAATTCTCCCCCTTTATAATACAGTTGTACCGTGGATCCCAAACGCCTTGGTACTCGGACGGTTTGGCTCCCGAACACCGCAAACCCGGAAGTGAGTGTTCCGGTTTGCGAATGTTCTTTGGAACCTGAACGTCCATTGCGGCTTCTGATTGGCTGCAGGAGAGCTTTCTGCAGCCAATCAGAAGCCATGCTTTGGTTTCTGAACGTTTTGGAAGTCGAACGGACTTCCGGAACGGATTCTGTTCGACTTCCTTTTTTAAAAAAATATATATAATAAGAATTTATTGGTATTTCCACATCTGTTCGACTTCCAAGGTGCGACTGTATTGCTTTTAGCAGGATGGGTGGCGCTCAGAAATCAAATTGGGCATCTGTGCAGGAAGATACCCCAATTTTATGAGCTTTGCAGTACACTTTGTCCCTGGGAATGCTGTGCAGAGGTCATACGAAGTTATGCCACCTCCCAGCACTCTTTAGATTTTCCCACACTCCTTCCTTTTCCCACACTAGCGTGCAGTCTTATTCGTACCAAAATCTACTGCTTTAGACTGAAGTCAGTTGTTGGGGCTGGTCTTACAGTACAGACAAAACAGTCGCTTTTGCCCCCCCCCGCCCCCCCATTGGGAGCTGCTGTCCGCCATCTCTCTGACATCGCCAGTCCATCTTCTCGCAAGACGCCTTCTGGGTCCTCAAGTTATGAGCTGCTTTTGGAAAGAGCCTTGTAGCGGAAGAGTCATTTAGTTCTGGGAACGTGCTGTCACCCCCTGCTCAAAATCCTCAGGGAGAGCTTGAGATGAATACCGAAATCAAGGAAAGAGGGAATGTTATAGTAACGGGTGACTTCACCTACCCTCGCACAGACCGGCTGCATATGTATTCCAGCCACGGCAAAGTGGTAATCTATCTAGATACCTTAAATAAATACATAGAAGTAGCTTTAACTAAATTTGGATCTCTGTTAGATTTTATAAAATGGGTTAGCCCAGAGATGGAAAGAAGATAAAGTCCCTACAAGAAAAGAATGGCAAATTAAACTGTTGGACTATGCCAAAGTGGCAAAAACTGTCCAAAAAGCTGAAGAAGAAGAAGAAGAAGAAGAAGAAGAACAAGAAGAAGAACAAGAAGAAGAAGAAGAAGAAGAGTTTGGATTTGATATCCTACTTTATCACTACAGTCTCAAAGCGGCTAACATTCTCCTTTCCCTTCCTCCCCTACAACAAACACTCTGTGAGGTGAGTGGGGCTGAGAGACTTCAGAGAAGTGTGACTAGCCCAAGGTCACCCACCAGCTGCATGTGGAGGAGCGGAGACGCGAACTCAGTTCACCAGATTACGAGTCTACCACTCTTAACCAGGGGTGCTGGGCGGCAGGGGAGGGGCCAGGGAGTGTCGCCCCCCCTCCCCTGGAACCCGGGGCGCAGTGCCCCCTATGCTCCGCCCCTTCCTACACCACTGATGATGGACACTGTAGATATAAATTTTATAACATGTATAACATCTGTCAGAAAAGATGCCTATTTAAAAAAAGTTATAATGAAATGCACTTTTGGTTTCTCGGCCAAAAACATTGTGTCTTTTTAATCTTCATTGAATTAAGAGAAGAATTCTTGTGCCCCTTGAATTTCTCCAGCTTTTGAGAACAGCTGCCAAAAGAGAGTGTCCGGAGGTCACAATATTCCCATCAAAAACTCTCTGAACCAATCTTCAGCTGTTCAAATAGCATAGTTTTGCTTATAGCCTTCCCGCTGAGCTTATACTTTATGAGCCTAAAGAAACAAGTGCCGTATAGAAAATGAATAAAACCTCAGATGCAAAGCCCTTATTTTGCAAAAACCTTCCACCTGATTTTTGTTTGTGCGATTGTCTTGAAGAAAAAAGCTATTTGTCCAGTTCAGAGCCTCCTGAAATTTCTGATGTGTGCACTGGGTTTTTCATTGGAGAGCATGGTCATGAATTACCATGGAAAAGGCAACACTATGTACGCACATCTTTTGGGCACAAGGCACCGCAAACACACTGGGCCCTATAAATCATTTCTTTCCAAGCCAACCTTTCAGCCCGAGAAACTTGTTGCCTTGCCTTACCTGGATAGGAAATTTTGCCATATGTTGACTATTTGAATCCATTTATTTAGTTATTACATTTATATACCGCTTTTATCTTCTAAGGAGCTCAAGGTGGGGCACATGGTTCTCCTCCTCCCCATTTCACCCTCACAACAACTCTTTGAGGTAGGTTAGGCTAAGTGATGGTGACTGGCCCAAGGTCACCCAGTGACCTTCATGGCTGAGTGGGGATTCGAACCCTGGTCTCCCAGGCCTTAGTCCAACACTCTCTCCGTTCAGTTTTATTTCTGTTGCCTGCTTTTGTATGCAAGTGTACTATCACCAGAAATACAGTCATACCTCGGAAGTCGAACAGAATCCGTTCCGGAAGTCCGTTCGACTTCCAAAACATTTGGAAGCCAAAGTGCAGCTTCTGATTGGCTGCAGGAAGCTCCTGCAGCCAATCAGAAGTTGCGGAAGCCCCATTGGACATTTGGCTTCCAAAAATAGTTCACAAACCGGAACAGTCACTTCCGGGTTTGCAGTGTTTGGGAGCCAAAACATTCGAGAACTAAGCTGTTCGAAAAACAAGGTTTGACTGTAGATCTGTAAAGGATGAACACCATCCAGCAGACATACCCTCCAACATTTCTCCAATGAAAATAGGGGGGTCCTATTTAATAATAATAATAATAATAATAATAATAATAATAATAATACCTTGAACATCTGACTGGGTTGCCTGTCATACTCTCCAGCATTCCTCCGGTGAAAATAGGAATGTCCTATTCCATAACCATAATCATAATAATCATAATTTTATTATGTATACCCCACCTATCTGACTGGGTTTCCCCAGCCACTCTGGGTGGCTTCCAACATATACAAAACCATAATAAAACATTAAACATTGAAAAAATTGTCTATATAGGGATGCCTTCAGATGTCTTCTAAAGGTTGTATAGTTTCAGTGGTACCTTGGTTCTCAAACAGCTTAGTTGTCTAACAAATTGGCTCCCGAACGCCGCAAACCTGGAAGTAAGTGTTCCCGTTTGCGAACGTTTTTTGGAAGCCGAATGCCTGACCCAGCTTCCGTTTGAGTGCAGGAAGCTCCCGCAGCCAATCGCCTTGGTTTTCAAACCATTTTGGGAGTCGTACGGACTCCCGGAACAGATTGTTTGAGAACCAAGATACCACTGTACTTATCTCCTTGGCTCGGGGGTCGCATGACTCCATACCCTCCAACATTTCTCTCATGAAAACAGCGATGTCCTAAGGAAAAAGCAGGACAAATCACAAACTGCAATGGCTTCTTGAGAGCCAGTGTGGTGTAGTGGTTAAGAGCAGTAGACTCGTAATCTGGGGAACCAGGTTCGTGTCTCCACTCCTCCACATGCAGCTGCTGGGTGACCTTGGGCTAGTCACACTTCTCTGAAGTCTCTCAGCCCCACTCACCTCACAGAGTGTTTGTTGTGGGAGAGGAAGGGAAAGGAGAATGTTAGCCGCTTTGAGACTCCTTCGGGTAGTGAAAAGCGGGATATCAAATCCAAACTCTTCTTCTTCTTCTTCTTCTTCTTCTTCTTCTTCTTCTTCTTCTTCTTCTTCTTCTTCTTCTTCTTCTTCTTCTTCTTCTTTCTTCTTCTTCTTCTGTAAATCCAGGACTGTCCCTGGAAAACAGGGACACTTGGAGGGTTTGCACATATGGGCAGCTCTTGCTGTGTTGAAAGAGGAAAAGCTGAGCTCCCAAGCGAGCCGAGAATCTCTGTTGATGCCACCTGCCAAAAATATTTCTAGTAGATGGTTAGGAATGGAAAATTATCCACCGGAAAATGCAATTTTTAAAGTATTCTGTCCCACATCACTGTGTGAAGCTCTGGTTAAGTGTGGCCCGTATTTTGCCAAATCCTGGTGAGATGCTGTAATGAATCAGATCTAAGTTAAGGGATGTTCAGAAACCCACGGTGTTTTAGGAGTTAATGGGCACCCCAGTTTGAGTGGCAGATACCCCTTGGGAGGCGGGACATTCCGCTCTTTAAAAGGAGGGAGCAGCCGTTAGAGAGAGGAGAGTGGTGACTGGAAGAAGGAGGGTGTGGGGCCAGGATAGTATCGTTGAAGATGTGTATATGTTGCTGAAAGAAAGAGTTTACACTGTTATGAAACTAAGTTTATGAACCATCACTGAAACCGTTACGTTCTGTAAGAAATAAAGACCTCTTATTGTTGAGCTAAGAAAATATCGTCGTTCATTTGGTCCAGCGAGTTATATAGGCTCTTGAGGAGGTGAACTCAGGAAAAGGACAAAACTAAACTGAAAGGTGATAGTTTGTGTCTTGGAGTTCCCTCAGGAGGGGCTAGCGGGCGGAAACCCTGGTATTGTCACAGAGTTGCTAAGAGGGCTTAGTCAACTGATATAGTGAGGGGATCTAATAAAGAGAGACCCCGAACTGTAGGCAAGGGAGAGGTTAACCCCTGAAGCCCAGAGCAGAGGATATAACCGGCCACGGCCGCTGGACAGGAAAACTCCTGTTACTAAGAAATTCCCAGATTATTAATCAAAGGGAAGTGAAATAACAGACGGACCTCAGAGGGACAGGTGGGGTGCATTGTAATTTGACCCAGAACACCTGATGAAAAATTCACTTAGTAACGAGGGGAGAGTCTGAAGTGGAGGTTCGTTGCAGATGCCACAGGTATGAGTGGAAATTCTGCCATCAGCAAAGCTGCGACACTGTCAGATTTCAGCAAGGCAAGCAGAAGTTGCACACATGGTCCTTGAGCTTGGGGTGGGGGAACCAATTCACATGTGTGAAATCCAGTTGGGGTGGGGGAACCAATTCACATGTGTGAAATCTAATCTGCCTGTAGCTCTGTTTTCTTTTGCTTCGTTGTAACCATATAACCCAGCAGCGCTGCCAAATATAACATTAGACAAAGACAGTTGGACTTTTCTCTGAAGTAAGGTTGCTGTACTTTCCTTATGCCTGAACTTCTCTGTTACTTCTATCGGCTGGGTGCAGCTCCCATCCCACTGGAGTCCTTGTTTTAAGTGCTGCCGATTTGTAAACAAGCCATACTCTTATGTTTCTCCAGTGTGAAAGGAAAAGGGATAGATAGTTGGATTCTGGTTCTTTTCTTGGATGCGTAAATAAGACTGCCCACAGCCAGATCGTGTGCAAATAAAGGAGAAGAAGAATGTATTTATTTGGGTTTGGGTTCAGGGCCTCAGGGTTCAGGCTAGATGAAGGCTCTCCATCACTCCTTACAGCTTCCAGAGTTTGACCCATATATGCCTGCCCAGATTTCAAAATTATCCACTAATGCCAGCAAGCAGGGCAGCATTCATGACTGTGGATAGTTCCGTCAGTACAGCATGAAACTCTTAATCCGAGGGTCATGGGTTCAAGCCCCACATTGGGCAAAAGATTCCTGCATGACAGGGAGTTGGCCTTGTGGTCCCTTTCCAACTCTGCAGTTCTGTGGTTCTGTGACTGGGGTTGTTTTCTTGCTGGTAAGAAATTGACCAAGTACTTTGAGGAGAAATGATTTCCTGAAATAGTTTCCCCAGCGTTGTTTCACGACAACATTAGCTTCGCCAAAGGGGTTAGCAGGAGTACAGCATCTCCTCTGCATTCAGAAGGTTCTAGGTTTAAGGTAAAAGGAAAAAGGTAAAAGGTAAAGGACCCCTGGAGGGTTAAGTCCAGTCAAAGGCGACTATGGGGTTGCGGCACTCATCTCGCTTTTCAGGCCGAGGGAGACGGCGTTTGTCCACAGACAGTTTTCCGGACCATGTGGCCAGCAGGACTAAACTGCTTCTGGCGCAATGGAACACCGTGACAGAAACCAGAGCGCATGGAAATGCCGTTTACCTTCCCGCCACAGCGGTACCTATTTATCTACTTGCACTGGCGTGCTTTCGAACTGCTAGGTTGGCAGCAGCTGGGACAGAACAATGGGAGCTCACCCCGTCATGGGGATTCAAACCGTAGACCTTTTGATCGGCAAGAAAAAGAGGCTCAGTGGTTTAGACCACAGCGCCACCCGCGTCTAGGTTTAATCCCTGGTTCTTCAGGCAGGAGTGAGAAAGACAATGCTGTGCAGATTCCTATGTAGAACCATAGAATCATAGAGTTGGAAGAGACCACAAGGGCCACCCAGTCCAACCCCCCGCCAAGCAGGAAACACCATCAAAGCATTCCTGACAGATGGCTGTCAAGCCTCTGCTTAAAGACCTCCAAAGAAGGAGACTCCACCACACTCCTTGGTAGCAAATTCCACTGCCGAACAGCTCTCGCTGTCAGGAAGTTCTTCCTAATGTTTAGGTGGAATCTTTTTTCTTGTCGTTTGAATCCATTGCCCCGTGTCCGCTTCTATGGAGCAGCAGAAAACAACCTTTCACCCTCCTCTATATGACATCCTTTTATACATTTGAACATGGCTATCATATCACCCCTTAACCTTCTCTTCTCCAGGCTAAACATACCCAGCTCCCTAAGCCGTTCCTCATAAGGCATTGTTTCCAGGCCTTTGACCATTTTGGTTGCCCTCTTCTGGACACGTTCCAGCTTGTCAGTAACCTTCTTGAACTCTGGTGCCCAGAACTGGACACAGTATTCCAGGTGAGGTCTGACCAGAGCAGAATATAGTGGTACTATTACCTCCCTTGATCTAGACGCTATACTCCTGTTGATGCAGCCCAGAATTGCATTGGCTTTTTTAGCTGCTGCATCACACTGCTGACTCATGTCAAGTTTGACAGTTTGTACCTATTTTGACAGTTCATCAGCATATACACTTGGGAGTGCGTCCTACTGATCTCAGTGAGTCTTGCTTCTTTTGGATTAGGTATGCCTGGTGCTGAATTGTTACTCTCCAACCCCACCTTCAAAGTCCTCCCCTGCCATATCCTTGTCTTTGTTTATAGCTCTACTACGCAAAGGTGAGTCTGTCCCCACTTAACTGGCTTTCTTTAAGGCAGGATGAGGAACCTGCCACACTCTCCGATGGCGAGAGACTCCAACTCCCATCAGCCCCAGCCAGCAGGGACAATTGTCCAGGATTATGGGAGTTGTAGTTCCAACAAAATTGGTAGACCTGCAGGTTCCCCATCCCTGCTTTTAAGGGATCATATTTGCTCGGAACTAGATTTTAATCTCATATAAAGTTGTCTTGCGCTCAGACGACTGATTCACGACTCCTGTACTGTCGGCTCTGATTGACGGCAGCTTTCTAAGGTCTCGGGGAGAGGTCTTTCTCAGGGCTTCGTTTTCCCAAGCTTTCCAATGTTCCCTTGGGACCTTCTAGATACAAAGTACTGTATGTGTTCTGCCACAGCCGGTTCACAACTAATATGAGAATGGTACTCTTGTGTGCCTGTTTAAGTAAGCAATATTTTTTTGCAGGCAACTACGGCGTAGCATTTTGGAATTGAACGTTTGCTAGCTGCATAAAGAAATTAGCACAGCTTTCTAGACACCATGATCTCTCTACTGTAAAGAAATTTCCACCGAGAGCTTCATGATTCAGCAGAATCGGCTTACTTCACAGTGAAAATGCGCAGTCAATAGCTTTATCTCAACTTCAACACTATCCCCTCAAAATAAATATCATCGGTGGAAAAGGGGTCATAGGTGCCTACTGTTATGAGATTTTAAAGTTCAAATGTTGGATACACTTTCATAAGCCCTATCTTCCTTCCTACCATAGAAAATTTGTGAGAAAAGCTTTTTGTGGAGCTATTTTTTGCCATTTACTTAGTTGTGCATTATCCTTGCCAGTGGAAACACCCTTTTTGGATGTGGGAAAGGAATACCCTTCTTCTCCGCAGACTTTTGAGTGCACTGATGGTATCTCTAGGAACTACTGAACAATGTCTTTATTTCTGGATTTCTTTTTTTAAGACCCAAAATGAATGTGTAGTGTTTGTCTGCTAGCTTTTCCTTGCCCTTTTTATTCATCTAGATAAATATCAGGCACTAGGGGTGTGTGAAAGGGGAAGGAAGGAGAAAATAAAAGCCTCAGGCAAGCAGATTTATATCTGTTCCTGTATTTAAGTCCAGGTACTGTAGTTTACCAAAATACATGCCTTGTTTCACATGTGGCATTTACACCCAGGGGTGGGTTTTGGTCTTTCAAATTTCAGCGGTGCCGTGTGCGAGGCGAAAATTGGGCGCCCCTCGCCTCTGGCTTCCTGTTCTGCACAATTCACTATGTCACAGTTGCAGCACCCTGCAGCGCCCTTTAGGCTCAGTGCCGGGTGCAGTAGAATCAATCACACTGCCCTGAACCCGCCTCTGTCAAAATGGAAACCCAAATCTCCAATCCACTGTGCTGGAGGGAGTCTGGATGATGCAGAGATGCCTTTTGACCCAGCGCTGCCAGCAGGGAGAGTCGTGGGGTTCCCCTCCAGCACAGAGAACCTGCCCAAATGGAGCCAGTGTGGTGTAGTGGTTAAGAGCAGTAGACTCGTAATCTGGGGAACCGGGTTCGTGTCTCCACTCCTCCACATGCAGCTGCTGGGTGACCTTGGGCTGGTCACACTTCTCTGAAGTCTCTCAGCCCCACTCACCTCACAGAGTGTTTGTTGTGGGGGAGGAAGGGAAAGGAGAATGTTAGCCGCTTTGAGACTCCTTCGGGTAGTGAAAAGCGGGATATCAAATCCAAACTCTTCTTCTTCTTCTTCTTCTTCTTCTTCTTCTTCTTCTTCTTCTTCTTCTTCTTCTTCTGGTGGGTGAAAGCTGTAGCTAACTACCAGCAGTAGCCTCAAGAAACTCCAGAAATGAGGTATTTGTGGAGCAAAACGGGAGCGAAACTGGCCTAGCTGTCCTGCTGCCCTCAGCTGATGGTACTGGTTCCAATCCAGGCCTCTACCTTGCACCAGTCTTGGAACTGGAATTGGTACCTAAGTGCAGTTCAAAAGCCTTGTCGTGAGCTGTTTCTGAGATGGTGCCTGCCCAACTGCTATACAAATTGCTGCCGCAGTATCTCCAGGTACCACTTGTGGGATATGTCAGTCAATCCAACATTCTAAGAGAGGAGTAGCTGCCTCTATGTGACAGTCAGTTTGGTCCATTGGTCAGTTAGGCTGCTGTTGATAGAAGTGTTAAGTAGTAAATGCTCTGATGGAGTCTTTTTAGGACTCACTAATATCTAATATAGGGACGCGGGTGGCGCTGTGGGTTAAACCACAGAGCCTAGGGCTTGCTGATCAGAAGGTCGGCGGTTCAAATCCCCACGATGGGGTGAGCTCCCGTTGCTCGGTCCCAGCTCCTGCCCACCTAGCAGTTCAAAAGCACGTCAAAGTGCACGTAGATAAATAGGTACCGCTCCAGCGGGAAGGTAAACGGCATTTCCGTGCGCTACTCTGGTTCGCCAGAAGCGGCTTTGTCATGCTGGCCACATGACCCGGAAACTGTACGCCGGCTCCCTCGGCCATTAACGCGAGATGAGCGCCGCAACCCCAGAGTCGGACACGACTGGACCTAATGGTCAGGGGTCCCTCTACCTTTTAATATCTAATATACAGTTTATATCTTTTGTAACCTAATTATGTACTCAATGAATCTGACAGTAAACTGGTTTATTTTGTTTTCATTCAGATTCATGTGTATTTTTCTTTTAAGAGGGACAAAAGGGATTAACAACCCAGAAGGCAGTAAGGTAGAAGACATAATTATTAAAAAGGACTCAAATGAGTCAGCAATCTGCTTGCTGCTGTGTAAATTTAAGTAAGGAAACGTTTAACCCTGCTATATTATATATAAATGTTCCTACACCACTAATGCATGCTAAGAAAGGGGTGGTCAACGTGGTGACCACTAGATTTTTTTGGGCTCCCAACATGGCCAGAGGTGAGGGATGATGAGATAGAATACCAGCCTCTGGAGGGCCATAGGTACCTCATCTGGCCCTGCACAAAGATTTATCTAGGCAGTTATGTACATAATCACATGGTCTTCATCATTGTGCTAAGACAGGGCTGCCGTACGTCCGGAAAATCCTGGACATTGCCAGGATTTGGCTGCCGAAAGTCTTGTCTGGGCAGAAACTGTTTAAAATGTCCAGGAAAACCTGGGCGTATGGCAACCCATTGTGCTAGTGGGTTTTTTTTTTTGCCTAAATGCTTTTGAAATTGCTTAAAAACTGTTTTTTGGGGGGGAGATTTTGGGAAGCTCAACAAATTTCACACACACAAAAAGAAAAAGCAGCTCAACAACTTTTGTGTCCAGATTTTAACTTCCAGAAATATGGCAACCCTAAATAAGCACCAGTGTTTTTTTTTTAAAAAAATTTCCATAGCTAGATTGGTCTGTACTATTTATATCAGACATGAGGACTTCTAAATGCCTTTTAAAAAACAACAACCCAGACTTTATTTTCTGTCACTCATGTTGCCATCGTTTTCTCTCTCATGTAACTCCTACGCTTTTAACAAAAGCAAGGAAAAATGCCTAAAGTTGGCCATTAATTCTAAGTGGAAAATCATCTCTGTGTTTATGATTTCCTTCCATTTCTGTGTTTACATTCAAAGTCCCTTTGACTGCCGACACACATACACTTAAGAATGCTTCAAACAGTCTCACTGACTCCCGGCCGAAAAACATTTGGAGTTCCACTCTGTCAAAGACAAGCAAAAGCAACACATGTCCTATCTACAAATGGAAGGGGGGGGGAACGTTGAAAGGCTTTATAAATATATGTTCCAGCTCTCAGGAAGAATGTCATTTTCACTTCACGTGAAGTCTTTCTGCAATGTTGGAAGCCTTGCTACATTTGTCAGCTCCTGTATTTTAAGAATGCTACATGCTGTTTTTGCAGAAAGTGCTTGACATAACACAAGTATGAAACCCGCAATTCATGAGTTGTTTTTCTTTAACAGCTATATAATCCCATGGCAGAACAGGAAAATTGCCTCTCTGTCTGAATCCTAGTGACAATTTTGCAAAGCTGAATAATGTTTGCTAGGTATTGACCACACTGTGTTGCAGGGATGGGAATCTGTGGCTGGGCAGATGTTGTTGGACTCCCATTAGTAGCAGCAGCCAGGGATTATGGGAGCTGTAATCCAACAACATATGGACGCCCACAGGTTCCCACCCCTGCTGTATCACCATACAGTCGTACCTTGGAAGCCAAATGGAAACCGTTCTGGAAGTCCGTTTGTCTTCCAAAATATTTGACTTCCAAGGTGAGGCTTCCGATTGGCTGCAGGAGCTTCCTGCAGCCAATCGGAAGCCTCAGAAGCCGTGCCAGACGTTTGACTTCCAAAAGAACGTTCGCAAACCGGAACACTCACTTCTGGGTTTGCGGCGTTCAGGAGCCAAAACGTTCGACTGCTAAGGCGTTCATCAACCAAGGTACGACTGTATTTCCATTTCATTGCTTTTTATTCTGCTATCAGGCAAGATTTTAATTGCTCCTCTTTTTAACATTTTATTTGAATTGGGCTGCAATCCTAACTCCATTTATCTAGAAATAAAACCCATTGAATTCAACAGCCCTTAGATCTGGGTAGACTCCCAGAGGGACTTAGAGGTTAGTTTTGCTGTTTGTTTGTTTTGCTAAAGCCAGGGAATCCCTATCTCAGACCCTCCAAGTGTCCCTATTTTTCAGGGACAATCCTGGATTTACAGAAGCCATCCTGGTTTCTGATTTGATCCCACTTTTCCGGCTTAGGACACCCCTCTTTTCATTAGAGGAATGTTGGAGAGTATGGATCTATGCAACCCCTGAGCCAAGGAGATACAACCTTTAGAAGACATCAGAAGGCAGCCCTGTATAGGGAAGTTGTTTAATGTTTAATGTTTTATTATGTTTTTATATATGCCGGAAGCCACTGACAGTGGCTGGGGCAACCTGGTCAGATGGATGGGTATAAATAATAGCCACAAATTAATTTCGTCCTTCTGTTTTGCAAACAGAGCCACTTTTCAAAAATGCCATTCTGAAGAACAGATGTGATTTCACCATAAAGGGTACCAACAGCTATATATCTGAAATACCAAGTAGTGATGATTTAAATGTCAGCTATATAATTATCTTTTTGTTGTTGTTTTATGAGCCCCTATAATGGCCAATAAAAAAGGAATTAGCTTTGTGGGTGTTATTCTTTCATCTTACAGCATTTCTTCAAAAATTGCCCTGAATCTCTACATACATTTCACAAAAGGCCATCAATTCCCAAACAGTTAATAAGATGTGGATCTTTTGCCAGTTGTTAACCCTTATCCCTAAAATTGCCTAGGTGCTGAAATACACTTTAATTATTCTCCCCCTTCCCAGCTCATTATTTCAGAGGCTGTTCTATAGGAAATAGCCCTGTTACGATTACCATTCCAATTATAATAGTGTAAATGGGTGGTAGTTTGTAGCTTTTAAGCTTAACAAAGTCCTTTCCAAATGCCACAGCGATTAAGGTTGCATCTTCTGCAGGGAGATGCAAAGCATGACATGAAACAGGGGTGCCATCTTGAATAAAATATTGGGGGTTGGGCTTGCCTTGCATAATTGATCCTAAGACACAGCACACACACACACCCCATTTGAAAGGCGATGCCCATCAACTTTGTGCGGCCCCTGGCCCCCTCAAATATTTTACTAGGGACCTTGGCCCCTAGGAGTTGGCTCCTATGGCAATGAATGAAAGACCAGTTGAGGCTGGTTAATTAGGGAAAATGGGTTGCTGCCCCACCAGCTTCATTCTGCCCTCAGACAGCCCCCTTTTCCTCCATCCGTACTTATAACCAGTCCAGGGAGTGGCCTGGCTGTCCGCTTCCCCTGTTCCTTTGTAGGACATAGCCGGGAAAAGGATGGCAAGAAAACTAGAATTTGTTGGCTCCGCCAAAAGCGGACACTTACAGTTGTTTCTACGGCCAACACACACCTGTCTAGTGTCTAGGCAGCCATTCCAAGGGCAGCAGTTGCAGCAACAAAGGACCACTGCCTCTCCAACCATTTATGTACGTCTCCTTGACGGGCTGCACACACGTAGCTGGAGACTAAGCCTGCCTGGAATCTGCCTCTGCTCTTCCCTCTGCAGTCCCCTCCCGGTTCTGGGTGGCAGTGGTGCAGAAGAGGGCAGGGAAGCACCCGACCCTTCACTTTTGCCTGACCCACTTCTTCCTCCTCTTCTTCCGACTCATCCTGTGCTCCACCCTCCAGCTCTGAAGTTTCCCCTGCCTCCGACTCTTGCCTCCGACTCTTGCCTCTTGCCTCCTGACTGCTATATTTCCCCTCAAATCGCTGGCCCCACAAACTCCAGCACACCATCCCCTGGTGTGCACTCATCAGTGTCCTGCCAGTCCTGGACATGGGTTCTAGCTCCCCCTACTGTTAGCCTCCCTGCTTCCCACTCCACGAGTCCCAATGGCCCCTGCTATGGATTGGTTCATGCCTGGGTGTGGGATCATCAGGGAACCCCACCCAGGCTGACTTGAGTTCCATAATGGAAGAGAGGCATGAACATAACAAAATGAAAGAGGGCTCAGAGATAGCTTACCAAGGCATCACATTAAAGGCCATTTGGCAGCTGCGAAATCACCTATGTGTAGACAGAGGGGTTGTGGAGTTTGGGTGGGGAAGAGGAGACTGGGAAAAAGTCTCATTGTGTAAGTAGACCCCGTTTTATGCACGCAACTTAGTTGAACCCTTCTGTTCTGCTAGTAGAAGCAAAGATCCCCAGTGTTGAAGCAATGATTCTTCAGCATCAAGTTCGTTGGACTGGTCATGTTGTGCGGATGCCTGATGACCGTCTTCCAAAGCAACTACCCTATTCCAAACTTAAAAATGCCAAGTGTAATGCTGGTGGTCAACAAAAGAGGTTCAAAGACCCTCTCAAGGCAAATCTTAAAAAATGTAGTATAAGTGCTGACAACTGGGAAACACTGGCCTGCGAGTGCTCCAACTGGAGAACAGGCTTTACCAAAGGTGTCATGGGCTTTGAAGATGCTCGAATTCCGGACGAAAGGGAGAACTGTGCTAAGAGGAAGACACATTTGTCAAACCCTCACCGTGATCAGTTCCCACCCAGAAACCTATGTCCCCACTGTGGAAGGACGTGTGGATCCAGAATTGGCCTCCACAGTCACTTACGGACTCACTGTTAAGACCGTGTTTATGGAAGACAATCTCACTCAGCTACGAGTGATCGCCAAAGAAGAAGAAGCAGCCGTTCATGGAAGCCAGCACAAGGGTTCCCGCTAGAGCAATGGGTCTTGCCCCCTCGCCTCCCCCTGTGCACCCCGCAATCTGCTTCAAGGAGTCAGGAGCACCCCAAGAATAGTGGGAGAGGGGAGAGGGGAGATTGTTCTGTCGGGCACGTAGAAATACTTGCACCAATTTGACATTCTCATTGACTTCTACCCATTTTATGCCTCAGCAGTAAAAGAAACATATATAATCCTTGTACAGTAGAAAACTGCTGTGTAGACCTGTTGAAATTAATGGCCATGACTAAATTTCGGTAGGTCTTCTCTGAGTAAAACATAGTTGGCGGAAATATCAAGTCTTTCATTGTTGTAATCAGACCCATGGGAAAGAGGACAGATTGGTGAGCAGTATTTAAAGGTAAAGGGACCCCTGACCGTTAGGTCCAGTTGCGAATGACTCTGGGGTTGCGGCACTCATCTCGCTTTATTGGCCGAGGGAGCTGGCGTACAGCTTCTGGGTCATGTGGCCAGCATGACTAAGCCGCTTCTGGCGAACCAGAGCAGCTCACGGAAATGCCGTTTATCTTCCCGCTGGAGCGGTACCTATTTATCTACTTGTGCTTTGATGTGCTTTAGAACTGCTAGGTGGGCAGGAGCTGGGACTGAGCAACAGGAGCTCACCCCGTCATGGGGATTTGAACCGCCAACCTTCTGATCGGCAAGCCCTAAAAAAAGCCCTAAAAGGAGCTTTTTTTAATAATAAGAAAGAGAGGAAAAAGAAGGCGGCGAATGAAAGGTACAACTAATTAGTTTGGGGTGACAAAATCTCTGCTCAAATGTTTGCAAGACAAAGCACTGGATAATTATACAATCTTATTAAAAACAAAACAAAACCCTGATACTGCTAAGAGAGTTGATACTGTATGTTCTTAAGCTGCTACCATCATACTGTTACTGTTGATTATTATCTTTTGTGCCCAGTTCCTAATGAGATGTCACGACTCTTTGCCTCTCTGGCGTAAAAACAAAATATTTCCGTTTTACAATGGAAACCTGAACTTTTTTTTTTTTTTTAAGGAAAGCTATTGTGAGCTATTTTAAAGAGCTCGGATAGTTTAGTGCAGGCACGTCCAACAAGTAGATCGGGTTCTACTGGTAGATCACTGGACATCTGTGGTAGATCACTGGTAGATCACTGGCTCCCCCCAAAGAAGTTCAACAACATTGGTTTCCCTAAAAGATGCTCAACATTTTAGCCCTTCACCCCCCCCCCCAAAAACAGGGCTTTCCTCCTGCCTCAGAAAATCTCAACAACTCTGACCTGAACCCCTAAAAATGGGCCTTCCTCCTCCCTAAAAAAAGCTGAAAAACTTTGACCTGAACCCCCCAAAAGGGGGTAGATCACTGCCAGTTTTTAACTCTGTGAGTAGATCGCAGTCTCTTCGGAGTTGGCCACCCCTGGTTTAGTGCAATGAGGAGGCACCTTAATGTCAGGCAGGGCCGTCTCATCCATAGGGGCTGGTGGCGCGACGCACCAGGGCGCCGGGCCCCCCAGGGGCACCCCTGCGAGCCCACCGGCATACTGGGCTCCCCCTCCCCAGCGTTGGAGCTGGGGCTCCGGGAGGCGAAGGCGGCCGGCTTGCAGCCCGCCCGCCGGTGCGCGAGCGCCTGCTCCAATGCCATGCCCCTCATCCCCTGCTTGCTCACCCCCCCTCCTGAGGGGCGGCCAGCGTGGGAGGGAGGCGGGCAGAGAGGCAGCAGGCCGGGGGCGCCGAGGGATCGCTGCACCACGGCGGCCGATCCCTCTAAGACGGCCCTGATGTCAGGTAGTGTTTTCTTAAAAGCAGTCAAAGGCAGCCTTCTCCATGCTTGAGAGGAGGCTAAGGGAGATGAGAAACAGGAAAGGAGAACAAGGCTATATGTACACATTAGGAGCTTGAAACACAGCAAGCTTATCCTAGCTCAGTTGGTTAGGGCATGGTGCTGATAATGCCAAGGTTGCAGGTTCGATGCCAGTAAGGGACAGGTGCATATTCCTGCATTTCAGGGAGTTGGACTAGATGATCCTCAGGATCCCTTCCAATTCTATGATTCCCCCCCCACCCACCCGCTGCATTCCAGATTGCATTTTCACTTGTTGTACATACCAGCATAGGAACTGTTATCCAGGCATATGTGACCCAGAACTGACTTCACAACTCACCTCCATAAACGATCTCCAGATAAAGAGCCACTATCAACAGCAGGTTCATGCAGAGGCACTACTCTGACAGCACATTTATCTTCCTTCCAGCTCAACGGCATGCTGGAATTCATATGGGTAATGTTTGCCCAATACCTCTATTTAAGTTTGAAATATTTCATTTGTGCCTATTTTCGGACTGACCCCCAAAGATCAAACAAGAGGTTTTTGAATAGCTTACCTGTGCTGTTGATCAGTGCTACTGCAAGGAACAGGCGTACAAAGGACTAGGTAAAAGAGGGCTTTCGTAAACCACTTTGAGGTTGTTGTTTTTTAAAAAAACAATTAACCCCAGCCGTCAAGAGGACTCCTCCACACTGCTGTTTGCCTTGAGATTTCTAGGCACAGGTATGAGAGGTTTTTTCTTATGTCCCTATGCTTTCTCTGCGAAAATCTGTGGTTTACAAATGTCAATTCTACAGGATACGTGGGGAAAATTGTGGGACAAAGGGACATGGGAACGAGTCCTGTGTGTATCAGAAGCCAGAGGTGGAAGTAGGTGAGCAATAAAACACCCAATGTTTATTCAAAGAAACCAAAACAGCGCCGGCCTAGTGGTCGCAGCAACTCTTCCCAGTAGGTCTTGCCCCAATGAGGCAGTTGTGAGGACTGAAGGTCCTCACCTTCCCACTGCTCTCCAAGACTCTTCCCCAGCAGCCTATGGCTCCGCCACCTCGTCTCTCGTTGCTCTGCTCTCTTCACTTCCCTGCATGTTCTGCGAGACCAGGGCGAGGGGAGCTCTTCTTGCCAGGGAGCCTGCCTCAAATCTGTCTCTTCGCCTCCCTCTTTTCCAGCCTCCGCTTCTGCCTCCGCTTTTGGACTGTTCTCTTTCACAGCCTCTTCCTGCTCACGAAACCCTGTCGCCTCTTCAGCTTTCCAACACCTCCTCCTCCCAGTCTGCCCCTTCCTTTCCATCTGAGCACTCATCATTGTCCTACCACCACTCCCCTGGCTCTGATCCTTCTTCCCCCGGGGGTTCCCTTGGGGGCTCCCCTGGCTGGCACCTCCCACCATTTTTCTGCATCTAGCTAGTCCATGACACTGCCTTACTATAAGAACAGGCTCTGCCACAGGTGGTGGGCTTGAATGCAGCAGAGTCATCCTCAAAGAGGGTGACACCAGAGGACATCAACACTTTGGGTCATCACTTTGGGTCATCCCATGGTCATGGGTGCTCCCCTGTCAGTCAGGATATGGAATCAGAATCAGAAAGCTAGGCATTGTGGGAGACGGGCCTGCAACCCAGGGGCATAGCAAGGTAAATTGGTACCCGGGGGCAATTTTTTTTGGTCACCCCTCCCCCAGGCATGGGAAGGTCAGGTGGTACCCGGTGCAGAAAATTTCTTGTCAACCCCCCCATTGATTTCCCCCCCCCCCCCGCAAAAATGGCTTTATGTTATTTCGTATTTTCTTACAAAGGAATAAAAACAAGTAATTAAAAAAAAACTTTTATTAATATCCCACCCTTCCCGGCCAAAGTCGGGCTCAGGGTGGCTAACATCAGATACATAACACTGGTATAAAATCAAACAATAATTAAATTACCTCCTGAAAACATCTCAAAATCAAATTAAAGTCTAATTAGATGGCTTTCCACAGGGTTAGGGTTGGGAACAGTAAGTGTTCTCTGAACTGAAATTTCAGCCTTCATGACATAGGAAAACAGCCAAGTGAACAGCTATTTTGGTGGAGGAGGGTCAAGATATTAACCGATATGCATGAAATTTCATATATAGCTACATAATCCCTAGTATAGTAAGATAAGACCTTCGGAACAGGCTTTTCCAAAAATAAATTTCAAAAAAAAATGTTCCTTGGTAATTTGTCACCTCCTCCATTATGGAACCCGGGGCGGACCACCCCCCACCCCCCTTGCTACGCCCCTGCTGCAACTCTCACCCGGGGTGACTGAACCTGGAAGAAGGCAAGTTTGGTTTGATGGGGTTCCACTGGTCTAGCCCTGCTATTTCTCTCAGTCTGTTCAGCTTCTCAGTCTATAGATTTCTCATTTTGTAGGTTCTCTCGCTGCTTATTTCCAATCACGTCTAGGCTCTTCAGGCTGCCTTTGCCTTCTGTCGCAACTCAGTCAATGGCAGCCAAAGATCCTTCTATGTGCCCCTCTCCTCTTTACAGCATCTCGGACACTCGCTGCCAAAGACTTCACCACAAAATCCCTCAGTGTATTACAGGATTGTTTCATTTCCCCTCTTGCCTCAACAAACGAAGTTCGGGAGAGCCTTTGTGTAGTGTCAGTTTTCCTTGGATTCAGGATAGAAGAAGCTTGGAGGAAGATTACTCCCAAGTATTTCCCAAGTGGCGCAGGAGAAAGTGTTCCTTGCTTGTTATAATATGGCTAAAGGGTTCATCTGCAGAGACAGACCTGCATCATATGGTCGGAAGTTTATAGCAGGTTTTTTTTTTTTTTTTTTTTTTTTTAAAATCATTCTGGTAATGTCTGTTATAATGCAAAGTTATCCATCTTGGTTGTCAGCTAGAGTGCATCAGCCAAAAACGTAATGGTTGCTAAATATCCATTCATCATTATGTTTGTATCCATCACTGGGTGAAAGTATTAATCCTGATTGCCAGACTTGTGTTGTGTCAAAAGGTTATGATTACTAAATAGCCCATAATCAGCCTTCCTTCTCCATCTTCTAGACAGTTTGTCCAGGATCAGGAGAGATGGAAATTTAATTCTTCCATTTTGTATGACAGGAGGATCACAAAAAGATGATACTTTATTGTTTCCTGATTAATGTCCCTCTTAAGGTGAAGTTTTCTGTCTTGGTGATCAACTAGCCTGCATCCATCCAAAACACAATAGCTATCAATTGTACATTCATTATTGTGCCTGTTTCTATCACAAACCTTGCTAGCCAAACCTTCACTGGGTCAAAAGGTTATGATTTGCTAAATAGCCGTTAATCGGTCTCCATTGTCCGTCATTTAAGCCAGGAGATAACAACTTAAATGATTGCGTTTTGCATGATGGGAGGATCGCAAGACTATAATGCTTATTGTTTTTTAAGTTGGGTTGGTTCCAAGGTGGATACACAAATTCACAGAGAGGTATCGGGCAAAGGGCTACAACTCTCCCATAACCCCCCACTTTGTTTATGACATTATCATAGTCCCTCCAGATGTTGTTGAACTCCAGCTCCTATTAGCCCCAGCCACCACAGTGGGAGTTGTAGTCAAACAACACCAGAGGAATATAGGTCCCTTCAGTGGTGTAGCGTGTGTTGCCAGTGCCCGGGGCTGCATGGAGGGAGTGGGAGGGAGGGAAACGGATGGAGTATGCATGTGCATTGAACTGCCTAACGGCATCCACATCACCCAGGAGATTGAAGCCGCAGAGATAAGAAATGAAGAGTCGTTCCGTTTTCTGGAGAGGTCACTTCCTGGTTCACAAGGAGAAGCTGTTTTCCACTGAGTCCAGCGATGGAAGCACACAGCTGTAGTGAGGCAGCACTGGTTGTGGACATTTTGCAGCCCTAACAATTTTGCACCCGGGGCACCCTCACGCTACATCACTGTGCCCCTTTCCCTGACTTACAGAACAACACTCAGAATGGCATTACCAGCACGCTCTCATTATAAACGGAGCACAGCTATTTTTCCACTGAAGCTTGTGCTTGCTCAGTTTAAGATCAATGTTAATATAGCTGCAAAAATGCACCATGGCAAGTTTCCTTGCCTCAGAGAGTGAGTGGGATCTGCTGTAACACCTGCTATCTCCAATTAAACTTGAGGGAGGTCTCAAGGGGTGAGCAGTCTTATGTTTCAAGTCGCCATCTCAATATAGATTTTGAGGTTGGCTTCAGAATGAAATATTTTTTCTGATGGTACCTGGGCAGAGATCAAAGCATGGCCTGTTAGCTCTAGCGGAGTCAGATGTCTCACATTGAAATAATATTTTAAAATAGATTCTCATTTGTCTTCTCTTGGACACTTGCCGGTTTTCAGACAGAAGTACTTTCTTTGCAACGTAATCTCTGAGAATCGTAGCAATACGGCTTGTTTATTTTCTGTGCAGCCGGACTCTATGCATTGTTTGCTCAGAAGTAAGCCCTCTTGGATTCAACGGAGCCTGGTTCTTTGTAACCGGGTGTAGGATTGCAGCCCGAGAGTATGATCAAAATAATCCAAAATCCCGAATAACACACATCCTGTTCAACATAATATCCACACCATGAATGAATACAGACCCTCCAAGTGTCCATGTTTCTCACCTGAGAGGTGCCAGGACTCAGTTCTGGTGAGTTCTGGTTAAAAAAAAAAAGCCCTGTTATTTATTAACTGTGATGTGATACAGTTAACTCTGAATCCGACAATTAATTTCCATTCCTAAGGGGACCCTGCTGTCGTAGCAGAGGAAGCATTTAATTTCCTCCTGATCTCTGAAAACAGAGGAGGGAACCAACCAGCTAGTCTTCTTATTGCTGCAAACTTTGGCTTCTCTCTCTGCTTCTGATGTTATGAAAGTGGTTTTGCTGTGACTCTGAATTAGCTGAATATATTCACAGAATGCTTTTGTCATTCTTAACCAAGTTTGCCCCCATCCTTAAAGGGGTTACAGCTATAGATACCCCCCCCCGAGTTTCCTAAAGAAATAAGCGAGAGTAAGCACATGAGCAGATGTGAAAACAAACTAAGTTTGTGCTGGCAACGGCAGCTTCGCGGTTCGACGTATAGAGTGTCTCCTCTTTTCTCTCCAAGCTGAACAGTGGCTGAGTCTTTGGCAAGCTTAATTTGCACTAATCCCTTATGGGGGTTACACTTCGGGTTCATTTACATGACGCATTGAGTTTTGTGTGTATGTGTTTGGTGGGGGATCCCAACATGGGAATTGAAACAGGGAAGAATCCAACATGCTGAGACGGTAAATAAGAGCACAGAAATAGGAAGCAGGGCTGCAACACTTCTCAGGATGCAGGTGGAGAATGGAATACTTTTTTTGCGTGTGTGTGTGTGTGTGTGTGTGTGTGTGTGTGTGCCCTGCACGTAGAATCTAGCATGTCAAGGAGAAAGCTAGGCTAACATTCTTTTCCTTGAAGTGTTGGTTTTTCCTATGCAGGGAGAGTTTTACACATATATAGAATAATAGACTGGCATGAGTTTGGCCAAACTGCGGGAGGCAGTGAAAGATAGGGGTGCCTGGCATGCTCTGGTCCATGGGGTCACGAAGAGTCGGATACGACTGAACGACTGAGCAACAACAACAACAGAGTTAGAAGGGATGCCAAGGGTCCTCTATTTTCTCTCCCCGCAATGCAGGAATATCAAGTAAAGCACCCATGACCACCCAACCTCTGCTAAAAAACCTTCAGTCCACCACCCCCAGAAGGAGTCTGTTCCACTGCTGAACAGCCCCTACCAGTCCCGGATTTACGTATAAGCTAAACGAGCTATAGCTTAGGGCCCCGCTATCTTGGCAGCCCCCCAAAAAAGTAAAGGAAAAAAAAAACCTGGATGTACATTTCCAAAATATAAGATAAAAAACAAATAAAATAAAACCTACATACAGCAACAGTGTTTTGCGTTTCACAGGCTCCTATTTTGTTATGTGCAAATGGCTTTAGATACCCATCGCATCCGTAATCACCATATAGCATATATTCAGCACAGAAAACAGTGACAATCTGTTGTTGACAAAGGACAGCTGCACACATAAAGGGCCCCATTACCTTCAGTAGCTTAGGGCCTCATCAAACCTAAATCCGGACCTGGCCCTTACTGTCAGAATGACCGCTCCCCGCATCAAATGGGGCGCGCATTTTGCGTGGTTGCAGGTAGCCTCCTGTGATCACGGTGCCATTTGGAAAGGCACGCACAATATTGTCATATATACATGTACGTAGGTTTTTTCATTTATTTTGGGAGGCTTTTTTGTAGAACCCAGTTCAGCTGCACCATATGGCTCATAGTAAATCCAGCAATGGAAAATTGCCGCGGGTGATAAAAACACTCTGATCTTGGATAAGAGCATTTCCCCTACTTACTCCTTTATCTTGCATTACAAGGGACCCCCATCATTCATAATGCACTTTTCGACAAGCTGGTACTGGGATCTCAAAGAGGGTTGTGAAAACAATTTCCTCCATAACATGCTTGGCTTCCTTATCCTCTGATACTTTCTGCGCCAACAAAACTTTGCTATGATGCATTGTTAGGATTTCCCCCCATGAGCCCCTATTGGCCTGAGATCAGTACCCCATAGGAAAGATCAATGTGAAAATACCACCTGCTTGCTTGATGTGCTTTGATGTGGGTTTACAGAAGAGATGCTTTCTTGCTTTTTTTTTTGTTTTTTTAAACACAACCTGATTTTGAAAGCTTTACCGTATTTTTCGCTCCACAGGATGCACCGGACCATAGGGCGCACCTCGTTTTTAGAGGAGGAAACAAGAAAAAAATAAATTTTTTCTGGTTTTCCTCCTCTAAAAGCCCTGGGTTTTTTTTGTTTTTTTTGAGGATCATCTAAAAGTTTTGCAGCTTTTTTTGCAAAGGGAAAAGCCCTGGTTTTTGAGGATCAGCTAAAAGTTTTGCAGCTTTTTTGCAAAGGGAAAAGCCCTGGTTTCTTCAGGATCAGCTAAAAGTTTTGCAGCTTTTTTTGCAAAGGGGGAAAAGCAAAGCTCCTTTTGCAAAGGGGGGAAAGCAAAGAGGAAAAGCCCTGTTTTTATGGGGTTTAATTCACATTTCTGCAGCTGCTAAAGGAAAGGGAGCCTTTTCTACAGTTTCCAGACAGATAATCTAATCAGCCAGTCACATGTCGCTGGGGAAACAAACAACCTCCCTCTGCAGCACATTCAACAATGGAGGGCGGGGCTGAAAGGGAGCCGGGACTCTTATCTCTCTCCTGATCTCTTGCTGATCAGCTGCTGAGCGGGGTCCTTTCAACACCCCCTTTTCTCTTTGTAAAATAAAAAGCATGATCCTCTTTTGGCCCCTGGGCAATTCAGCTCCAGGGACCACCATTCGCTCCATAAGATGCACAGATATTTCCCCTTACCTTTTAGGAGGAAAAAAGTGTGTCTTATGGAGCAAAAAATAAGATAAATTTGATCCTGCTTCCCTGGGCCTTGGGCAGAGCTTTCCAAACTTTTGAAGCTGGTGATGACAGACTTTTTTAGACACGCATCATTTTGCAACACAGTGCAGTGCTACCTTGGTTCTCAAACGCCTTGGTTCTCAAACGCCTGGGTTCCCAATCACCGAAAACCTGGAAGTAAGTGTTCCAGTTTTCGAACGTTTTTCAGAAGCCGAACGTCCGATGCAGCCGTTGGCTATTGTTTCTGGGGCGCCTGCACCAATCAGAAGCTGCGCCTTGGTCGGGGCCGGATTTTGATGAAGAGAGGCCCTAGGCTACTCTACTTGAGAGGCCCCCCTCCCCACCCCCACCCTCACAACTAGAAGAAAATGGAAGAGTGTTATAAACAAAACTGAGTGAAGCCAAGGGTGGTGATGGGTATTTAAAATTCTGCAATTCACAATTTCTACTCTAAAGGACACGAGATATTATTGTCAAGTACCATGGTGATTTTAAAAAATGCATAAAATTAACACTGAAAAACATTTGCAATAAGTGAACTTTGTAAACCTTTTGTGGCCTGAGCAGGCCACAGGCGAGGTTCAGACGCCTTATCAATCCCAACAGGTATGTAACAGGAAGACAGGCGACAGGCCGCAGGCCTTCCTGTTATATACCTGCTGGGATTGACAAAGCACCTGACCCTCACCTGAATCTCATAGCAGGCCTGTAGCTGCCTGTGATTAGTTATCATTTAACTCCTGGGGGAAATAATTAGCATCACCTGTCATGTGAATGGAAGTTGCCAAACCAATTAACCAACTAGAAGGATTACTGTTAATAGCACCAGTTTTCCTATAACTTGATATTGCTGGATAGTTTTGGTGAACTGCAAAAGCATTTTTAGTTTGCTTTCTGTTGCCACCCTGGAACGTTTCTTTATTAGTGCCACTTTGTTTTGTATGATTCCTTGCAAATGAAGGAAAGCAACTTTTCTGCTTGTATATGTTGATAATATAATTTTGGTTACTGAGGACAAACAAGATTGTACAAAAACAAGATTGGGCACAAACCTGGCCAGGACATAGGCATCCTGACTGTGACAAAGGTGAGCTGTGTGCTTGCTTGCTTGCTTGATTAACAGCTGTTGTGAACTTCAAGGTCCCTGCTCTCCCTTCTTATGGTCTTTATATTGGACCTGGAGACTCCAATAGAGCGCATTCCATGTTAAGAAGGAGGGCAAGTGGGCACCCTAGCAAATGACAGGGCAGGAGCTACATGGAGCAGGGCCTTTTCACTGGTGGTGCCCATTGTATGCCTCGCTCTTCCCAGACCTGCTCTCTTTTGGCCTGTATTTTGGAGCTTTATAATTTAGGAATTCTTTAGAAGGACTGGTTGACAAGTCTTATCAGTCGCTGGTGTATGAGCAGATTTTATTTGCTGCTATTCTGGGCTTCTGGTGCACCATGGTTTACACCAGCGTAATATAGAGTTGGCCAGGATGCCAGAAGGGATACAATTTACAAGCTTTCTTCCATTATCTGCACAGCAGGGGGTGTTCAGTCAACAGTGCAAAGGCTAATCTGAAGCGTTTCCTGCTGGTTACCTGCTTTCAGCAATAAGGATTGCTGTTTGGTAGTACCCGATTGGTTGGCTGTCAGATTCTAGAGATGCCTATTGGTGGCTCTTAGGTAATTCCAAAAATACAGTCCATTAATAAAACACAGTGTTCAATTAGAACCACCACGACAAGCGAGGCTTGGGCTGACGCATGACCAGAATCTACAAACTTCTGGTTGAATTGTCCCCACCACAAAGTTCATAATTTTGAAGGAAAGAATAAATAAACACTGCAAATCATTTCGATTTATGCCAGGTAATTAAGATCTGTTTCAACATCTTAATAAATTCATCATTTGCTCCAGGATATGATCTTTAGTTGAACCCCTTTCACCAGCTGTAGGAATATTTTTTTGGCTCAGTATGACAAGGTTGAAACATCTAGCGAAAGCAGATGATTTCATTTTGATACATGGAGGGAAGTCAAATAAATAGTTTCAGGGTATGCACTTTGATCTCCAAATAAAATCCAGGGTAGGCTTTTTTAAACACACATACGCACAACATCAAAATATTTGGTTGCTCATCTAAAATAGGCAACGTATTTTACACAAACCATGATTTTAACAGCCCTGCTTATGGACTTGTGGCATAAATCTGCACAGAATACACATTATTGTTTACTTATGCATTTCTATACAGCGTTGGGTATGAACTTACTTTGTTTCACAAAAAATGAGAACTTGATAAGCCTGGCTTAGCTTTGACTGATGATTGATCTTGACAAAACATACAGGAAAAATCCTCTTTCTCTTTCTCTTTCTACTTAATGGCTAAACAAAGCCTAGCTTGTGTCTGCATGAAATTTAATAATAATAGTAATTAAAAAACTAGCTAGAAGTTATAACAAATACATGTATTCATTTACTCTGGATTAATTAGTCCAGAATTATTATCCTTCCCTTCTCCCTACTCACAATTACCAATATGGATTTAATTCTCCACCCAAAAGGATGTATTAGGAGTTGCGTGGCAAATCTAGTCAACGCATTGTGTGTGCAAATATGTCACTAAAATATGTCAAGGGTAGCAAGTGCATATTAAGAAATCATGAGTGTTGCACCCTTACATACATTCAGGTCAAGGAGGTTGCAAAAAAAGGGGGTGAGCTAAATTAATATCCCTATGTAATTAATGGCTGCATCGTTGATTGCCATCTCCATCTTTATTAAAGAGCAGACTTCTAAGATGTTTTATTTCCCAGTGGACCTCTTGATTAAAATGTCTTACACACACACACACACACACACACACACACACACACACAATTTACTCAACAGAAAACCTCTAAACTGTCATTTGAAGAGAGGGAGAAAAAACTGAGAGGAGGGGAAATTTGGAGTAGGGAAAATAGCAAACAGGGTGGGGGTTGCCATATGTCCTCTTTTTCTAGGACATGCCCTCTTTTTCATGGGTATGTAAAATGAGAGTGGCCATAGTGATCCATAGTTAAAAGTACAAGCCAGCAAATGTGCCTTCTTTTTTGCTCTTCAAATTTTGGCAACCCTCCAAAGTCACCAGAGCCCAGAAAGAAAGAAAATATGTCCCAAAAAGACCTCGCTGAGGAAACGGAACAAAAACGGCGTAAAATGTTAGGAGAAGTAAACAGAGTGGTTTTGTCTTCCTTCGGTCAGTCCTTGTACATAGCAGGGAGACACCGAACCAATGCAGGTCTCAGCTGCATTAGTAAAAAATAATTGTAATAAAATGTTATAAATGCGTTGTAACACTGTGATACCAGATGGTGCTGCAGAGCTGGAATCAGAACTCTGTGAAATTTTCCAATGTGAGCTTTAAAACGCCCCCCCCCCCCAGCATTTTCATAGTGGTTTTTTTTTTTAAAAAAAAAATAGCTGTGTAGATGCAGCCACAGTCTCCCTTAGAACTACATAGCCAATTAGAGAATATGCTTTTGGGCTTGCCGATCAGAAGGTCGGCGGTTCAAATCCCCGTGGTGGAGTGAGCTCCCATTGCTCTGTCCCAGCTCCTGCCAACCTAGCAGTTCGAAAGCATGCCAATGCAAGTAGATAAATAGGTACCATTGTGGTGGGAAGGTAAATGGCATTTCAGTGCGCTCTGGATTATGTCATGGTTTTCTGTTGCACCAGAAGTGGTTTCGTCATGCTGGCCACATGACCCGGAAAGCTGTCTGTGGACAAACGCCGGCTCCGTCAGCCCAAAAGCGAGATGAGCGCCACAAACTAACCGTCCAGGGGTCCTTTACCTTTTTATTAATGCTTCTCTAGTGACGATCATGTCACTCTGCCTGGTTGCTAAGCAGCGCTTGCTCTCCCTCCCTTAGCTAACCGATTTCAACATTAACAGAATTGACTCCTAAACTGCACACAGTTGCCACGTCCAATATAAGCAAATCAACATTCTGGAACTTTTTGTGGAAAAATAAGGCTGCCAATCTACCTTATACGTTATTCAAAAGTATAATTCAGACCCAACTCTGCATCCTGTGTGTGTTAGAGCAGTGCGGAGAAACCCTTAGCAGGAGATGGTGTTACCTGGCATCATTATTGACTTTTCATTACCTTGCTTGCATCAGGAGTGGAGATGCTAGTCAGATTAAAGTATTCCTGCAGCAATATAAGGAAAAGCCCTTTGTGCCTCAGTGACATATGTTCTTCTAGCCCTTTCAAAGACCTGCTGCTGCTTACAGAATATATGTTTGCAATGCACTGCAGTTAGGAACTCTTCCTCCCTCTCTTAATGAAGCCCGAGCATTGCCTGGATAGCTCAGTTTCTTTCTTCTTTCTTTCTTTCTTTCTTTCTTTCTTTCTTTCTTTCTTTCTTTCTTTCTTTCTTTCTTTCTTTCTTTCTTTCTTGATCATTCGTAGCTGAGTAATATTGTCTCCCATAAACGTGGTTTTAACAAGTGACTGTGGAGGCCAATTCTGAATCCACATGTCCTTCCACAATGGGAAGAAGAAGAAGAAGAGTTTGGATTTGATATCCCGCTTTTCACTACCCGAAGGAGTCTCAAAGCGGCTAACATTCTCCTTTCCCTTCCTCCCCCACAACAAACACTCTGTGAGGTGAGTGGGTCTGAGAGACTTCAGAGAAGTGTGACTAGCCCAAGGTCACCCAGCAGCTGCATGTGGAGGAGCGGAGACGCGAACCCGGTTCCCCAAATAACGAGTCTACCGCTCTTAACCACTACACCACACTGGCTCTCCATAGGTTTGGGGACATAGGTTTTCGGAAGGGAGTTGATCAAGGTGTGGATTTGCCAAGCGTGCCTTCCTCTTACCACGTTTCTCCCTTGCGCCCTGAGTTCAAGCGTCTTCGAAGCCCATGACACCTTTGGTAAAGGCTGTTCTCCAATTGGAGTTTCCCAATTGTTGGTGTTTATACCACATTTTTAAAAATTTGCCTTAAGACAGTCTTTAAACCTCTTTTGTTGACCACCAGCATTACGCTTTCCATTTTTAAGTTAGGAATAGAGTAGTTGTTTTGGAAGATGATAATCAGGCATCCGCACAACATGACCAGTCCAACGAAGTTGATGTTGAAGTATCATTGCTTCAACATTGGTGATCTTTGCTTCTTCCAGTATACTGGTATTAGTTCGTCTCTGTTCCCAAGTGATGTGTAAAAAATTTCGGAGACACCGTTGATGGAATCTTTTGAGGAGTTGGAGATGGCGTTTATAAGTGGTCCATGTTCCACAAGCAGACAGTAAGGTTGGTAGT
Source organism: Lacerta agilis (assembly GCF_009819535.1). Lineage (NCBI taxonomy): Eukaryota > Metazoa > Chordata > Lepidosauria > Squamata > Lacertidae > Lacerta > Lacerta agilis. The sequence continues at coordinate 116,068,620 of NC_046312.1, forward strand.
ACAATAGCTTTGTAGACAAGCATCTTGGTTTCCCTGCGAATGTCCCAGTCGTCAAACACTCTGCACTTCAATCGGGAGAAAGCCGCACTCGCAGAGCTCAGGCGATGCTGGTGCTCATAACGCCAAGGTTTCAGGTTCAATCCCTGTATGGGGCAGCTGCATATTCCTGCATTGCAGGGGGTTGGACCAGATGATCTTCAGGGTCCCTTCCAACAATACAGTTCTAGGATTCTATCAATCTTGGATGTACTTGGTGTTATTTGGTGATTCTATGATGCATCTGTAATGGTGCAGAGGCAAAGTCTCCTCCTCATCTGCAGCCCACATCTTTGAGGTTCATCCATAGCTAGGTTAATGTGACCTTGCCTTGACATAACGAAAGTAAACAAGGCTTGTTATCATAGCAGCTATGTCTTAATAACTAGACCCTGGAACAAGCAGGCGAAAGGAGCCCTGATCTAATTAAGAAGTTTCAAAACGGTTGCCTGATCTCCCTTCTGTTTCAACCGACAGTAGCGGCTCTTTCATCTTTTAAAGAGGAATTTCCTGTGGATTTTTAAAAAAATTGTTTGCCCATTAATATTATCATCTAGGCCTGTTAGGTATCTCAATTTGATGTATGCACTGGATAGCTCAGTGCACGGCAGCATTCATGACTGTGGATAGCTCCGTCAGCACAGCATGAGACCCTTAATCTGAGGGTCATGGGTTCGAGCCCCACGTTGGGCAAAAGATTCCTGCATTGCAAGGGGGTTGGAGTGGATGACCCCGTGGTCCCTTCAACAAATCTATCATCTGCCATTTCTTATTATCATAATGAACACTGATCAACATGGTCCTTTTTACACACACACACACACACACACACAATCAATGTGTGTCCATTTCTGCTCCCCTTGTGCTCTATTCACAAAGCTTTTATTTATGCCTCACATTTCTTTTTTGACGGAAAAAATCAAGTGGCTAACACTAAAAGAGGGCAGCCTGCCCCTGGATGTTCTCTTAAATACACTGGGCCGAGGCCGTTTTGAATGGGATTTCATATCGCTAAAATATTTTGACGGATGGTCCAAAAAAGGCCTCCCATTTCCCATAAACAGTTCATCGTCTTGATCTCTCAAGTTTTATAATCAATTCCACCATTTCAGCATAATCCATTCATTTTATAAGCCCTTCTTCTAAAATTGGAGTCTCTTCCTCTTTCCATTCCTGAGCATAGAAGATTCTAGCTGTGGTTGTTGCATACGTAAAAAAGATTAGGAAGACTGCATTTTCCAAGCATTTACAAGGCACCATTATTATTTTTTCCCTGGAGGAAATGTGGCGATTCCACCATTTTTACATGATGCATACCGCAAGGGCTTTCTCGGTAGTGGCACCCGCCCTGTAGAACGCCCTCCCACCAGATGTCAAAGAGAAAAACAACTACCAGACTTTTAGAAGAAGATATCAGTTTAGGGAAGCTTTTAGGGCTGTTTAGGGAAGCTTTTAATGTTTGACGCACTATTGTATTTTAATATTTTGTTGGAAGCCGCCCAGAGTGGCTGGGGAAACCCAGCCAGTTGGGCGGGGTATAAATAATAAATTGTTGTTGTTGTTGTTGTTGTTGTTGTTGTTGTTGTTGTTGTTGTTGTTGTGCAAGCATCATGTACACCAATAACATACTCTTTTAATAACCCCCCCCCAGCAATGACACCTTTTTTTCTGTGTTCAAAAATTCCCTAGAGGTTTGCTTGTGTTGTACTTTCTTAACTTCTATTCAAGCCAACAGCTGCAACAGTCGAGTTCGGGGAAGACGGCACATAAACGGCTTACTCCTGGAAGCATTAATTTCTAAGGGAAGATATTTTATGGAAACATCTTGAGCCCAGTCCAAACCTATGCAACCGCAGCAGCTGGGCTAAGCACACAGAGCCCCCAGCTGTTTATTTGTATTTATTTTAAATATTGTCAAGGAACCCCTCAGGTCAAGCCTCCCAAGATGGCTTTGCATTACAGAAAAGTCGAAAAAACAACAACCCCAATATGAAGAAAGCGTTGTAATTTAAAACAGCCGTTAACAAAATCTCAGCGGTCTAGCCAAAGCAATCCCTAATATTAATAATTCCAATTGAAACTGAAAACAAAATTTAAAGCTGAAAAATAAGCGGCTTTTATTCCAGCCCAATCCATGTTTCTGATAAAAGTGTCTCTGCCAATAAACCAGTCTGAAACAGGTGGCTCTTCAAAGCTCGTTGAAAGTAGGGTTGCCATGTTTCAAACAGTGGGAATCTGGACAGAAAAGTTGTTGAGCTTTCTGCTTTTTTTTTTTTTTTTTAGCCCAAAGTTGCTGAGTTTTTTTTAGTTTTGCCCAAAGTTGTTGAGCCTTTTTCGCAAAATCGCAAACCTTATTTGCTGTTTTTGAGCTATTATTTATATGGAAAATCAGCAAAAATGGCACTGCCGACACGGGCTCCTATAGGCCTATGTCCACATTTTCCTGGATACACACACACACACACACACACACACACACACACACACACTATTTCTGTCCGGAAACTGCTGACGAATGCAGTATTTTGGATATGTCTGGGAAATTCCGGACGTAGGGCAACCCTAATTTAAGGTCCAGACCTGAAGAGGTTTGGCATTTTCTTCCTTGGGAGGGAGTTTCCTGCTAATTTGGTGAGTAGGGTGGGCAGGTGAGGGTGGGGAAAAATGAAAATCCATAATTAAAAACAATTAAAAACAAATTACATTCACAAGAGAAGACCCTCAAGGTCCCTATTTCCCAGAGACAGTCCCAGATTTACAGAAGGCATCCCAGTTTCTGCTTTCATCCTGGAACGTTCCACTTTCCCTTAGGACGTCCCTATTTTCATGTTGGAGGGTATGGAGTTATGTGACCCCCCCGAGCCATCTGAAGGCCGCGCTGTCTAGGGAATGTTTTTTTCTAAGAAAATGTTTAATTATGTTTAATGTACAGTGGTACCTTGGGTTACATACGCTTCAGGTTACATAATCTGATAACCCAGAAATAACGCTTCAGGTTAAGAACTTTTCTTCAGGATGAGAACAGAAATCACGCGGTGGTGGCAGCAGGAGGCCCCATTAGCTAAAGTGGTGCTTCAGGTTAAGAACAGTTTCAGGTTAAGAACGGACCTCCGGAATGAATTAAGTACGTAACCAGAGGTACCACTGTATGTTGGAAGCCACCCAGGGAATAAACAGTAAAATTATGTTTATTTTTTTATTATGGAATAGGACAAGGGTCAGCAAACGTTTTCAGCAGGGGGCCGGTCCACAGTCCCTCAGACCTTGTGGGTGGCCGTACTATATTTTTTTTTGGGGGGGAATGAATGAATTTCTTATGCCCCACAAATAACCCAGAGATGCATTTTAAATAAAAGGACACATTCTACTCATGTAAAAACATGCTGATTCCTGGACCGTCCGCGGGCCGGATTTAGAAGGCAATTGGGCTGGATCTGGCCCCTGGGCCTTAGTTTGCCTACCCATAGAATAGGACATCCTTATTTTCATTGGAGAAATTTTGGAGGCTCTGCAAGAGTGGGGAGAGGGCTAATAATAAACCTCTCAAGTGTCCAACAGGATAATGAAAATCTCTCTCTCTCTCTCTCTCTCTCTCTCTCTCTCTCTCTCTCTCTCTCTCTGTGTGTGTGTGTGTGTGTGTGTTTGTGTGTTTCTGTGCCTGCTTGCATATGGGCGTTGATCCCAAGGGGAAAGGGATGGGAATTTTTGAGTTGGCTGAAAGAGAATAACTGAGTGCATTTGTGCTGATTATAATGGTTTTGTTGAGGTCTTAATTGTATTATATGATTAGTGTTCCTCCTTTTTATTTGATAGGCATAAGCTGCTTTGAGGTCCCTCGCGATGGTGAGCAGCATACAAAAGCTTTAAATGAAAAATGAAAAAAAAAAAAATGGAAAGCTAATTAGACCGGAATTGATATGGGTAGTGAATTTGGGGAAGATGTGACTAGCTTGTCCTTGCACGGCAACAACTGTATTTTGTGACTAACCAGGTCCAACAGCGGTAGGTATTTTGTGGTAGTGCCCATGACAGTTTCTCAAATTTGCAAATGGGCCCTGGGCCCAAAAAAGTTGGCATCCCCTAACAGACAACGACTGGCCCAAGTTCACCCAGCAAGTTTCATTGCTGTGGTCACATTTGAACCCAGGCCCCCAGCTACAGTCCAAAATGCTAACCATTACACAACACCGGTTGTACATTGTGGACTCAGCTACACAGCTGCGAATAAAACGTTTTAAGTGTGTCGTAAAGTGCAAAATACAAATGTGACACTAGATGGCAACAGCGAGCAGTGGCAAATTCAACATATTTTTCAAAACTTTTTTTTTAAAAAAGTATTTTAACAGCGTTTTTTAAGTGTCTGGATTCCACCTGTGTGTAGGCTGTGTTTCTGGTTTTTTTTTTTTTTTTTACAGTTTCTGTGTTTCTCATTAACACACGAGCCTTTGAACACACCGTTTGCCTGGCATTGCAACTCCAGAACACTGAAAACACAATACAAGGTAACTTTTAATGATTTTGCAACTAACTTCTTTATTGTAGCAGAAGCCTTATTAAAAGTTTACAGTACATTGCATTAAGCTGGGATTTTTGCACAGTTAGTTCTGTCCTTTAGGACTCTAACTACACCAAGGATGAGCATGACAGAATATTAAAAGCCTAAGGGCATCTTGTTATCCAGTTCCATGTTTCTACTCTGATCACAACATAATGAAATTCATAATAAAAAACAGGATTACCTGAGATTAGACAGCAATTGTTGCTTAGTTTTTGCACATTGGGTTCTACACACTAAATTGTTTCATGATTTTTATTGATAAAAATGCTAATGCTTCCATGTTCTTCCAATAATTCCTATATGATTTCAAGTGACTTTTGTCTTTGGTTTGCATATACAACATATATTTTAAAAATAAAAGCTGTGAGTAAGTGAACCGCTCCCTTTTCATTTTACAGCTACCTGCTACAATTGAGGCCTGAAGACTGGAAATGGATTTACCCAGCAAGGGAATGGTGCATGTCTAATAATAATAATAATAATAATAATAATAATACCCCTGCCCATCTGGGCGGTTCCCAACAGAATGTTAAAAAGATGATAAAACATCAACAATAAAAACTTCCCTAAAACATATACCAACTTTATAAATCTTCATATACCCCATTACTGCTATTACATTATCTATGTTTTAGATGATTTACTTGTCAGATATGTTTTGTTTTGTAAGTTGTGTTTTAAGTTAAGTCCTGTTAACTTATTTTGTGTTTTGTAATAATATGAAAAATCAATAAAGTTTTCTAAAAAAACAAACAAACAATAAAAACTTCCCTGAACAGGGCTGCCTTCAGATGTCTTCTAAAAGTCGGATAGTTGCTTATTTCCTTGACATCTGATGGGAGGGCGTTCCACAGGGAGGGCGCCACTACTGAGAAGGCCCTCTGCCTGGTTCCCTGTAACTTCACTTCTTGCAGCGAGGTAACCGCCAGAAGGCCCTTGGAGCTGGACCTCAGTGTCAGGGCTGAACAATGGGGGTGGAGATGCTCTCAGGTATACTGGGCCGAGGCTGTTTAGGGCTTTGAATTAACATAATAATAATAATAATAATTATAATTATAATAATAATAATATTTATACCCCCGCCACCTGGCTGGGTTTCCTCAGCCACTCTGGATGTCTTACAGTACATATAAAAACATAGTAAAACATCACACATTAAAATATATGGATGGGATATGTTTGGCTAAAAATATGTCCCAGGAGCTCAAGTTGTTGTTGTTGTTAAATTTATATACTGCCCTTCTTACAAAGATCTCAGGGTGGTTCACAGTTGATCGAGATCCCTGCATACTCAATTGCCATGTGTTTACAACTCTCTCTCTTTTCCATGGGATGTCAGTGCAGACCGCCCCTATTTTCCAGGGACATTCCTGGGTTTACAGAAGCCGCCCTGGTTCCTGATTTGATCCCAGAATGTCCTGCTTTTCCTTAGGACCTCCCTATTTTCATCAGAGAAATGTTGGAGGGTATGTCAATGTGGACCTGGGGTGCCACTGTGTTTTGCCAGTACCATTAATGGTGCATGCAAAAGGTCTCAGTATGTATACCCTCAAAAATCCACAAAGCATTGGAGTCTGTTTGCTCTTCCTGAAGTGTCAGTGGATTCCCACGAGGCAAGACACAGCGATAACAGCAAGAACCTTTATTGAACTACATCACTGGGAAACACGGGCAAAACAACTGCTTATATACATTCCTGAACGCCTGGGCCAATCCCACTCCCAAAGTGATTGGCTGTCTAAACTTCTAAGTTGCGAATCATGACTCAGAGTTCAAGGGCCAATGACAGAGGCCCGAATCCTGAAATGTTCTGTGATTGGACATCATGTATCGAATCAGGACACAGGAGCTCAGAATCCTTAGTCTAGACTCAAGCTCAGGCAAACACAGACCACTGAATACCGGGTACATAACACTTCCTAGCCATTTCCTGTTTCCTACAATACTGAGTTAGATGGACCAATGGGTTCTGTTTTCCTAAGAATAATATCTGCTGCAAATGTGCAGCCCCTCCTTGTGGTTTGAATCCTGGAAGATTAGGGTTCTAATCTTTTAAGTGAGGTTGTTAACACTTCAGACTTACTTGGGGTGTTAGTTTTAAGAACTGTAATAGAAGTGTGTGTGTTTGTATGTTTAGGATGCTGCTGTAAACCCTGGCTTCACTATTTTAAGCGGGGAGTGAATTTTACCACAAATCTGTTTTGTTTTGTTTTTAAATAAAAGCTAAATGGACAATTCCATTACCACAAACAGCGGCGTAACTCCATTGCACTTAGCATGCGTGTTGCTTCATAAATGCAACAATCCGTTTGCTTCCACATTCCCATTGGTACTGATTAAATGCAGACCGGCATATGCTAAAACCGTCAAGGGCAAAGCTTGGGGGAGTGGAATGATTAAAAAATTATCCATGGACTATGTGATAATACTTCTCAGCTCTAGAAACTATTTGCTTCCTAAAGGATCCAAGAAACAAAGAAAGGAGTGAAAAGTAATTTCCTTTTGACCAAATCAAGGAAACTGTCATTTCTGAGCCAGCCGCTCTGTGTTGTTTTACATATTTTATAGGACGCAGCCCACAAGGAGAGAAAAATGCAGTGAAAACACATTGCCTAGCTGATTAAACATTTACCTTCACAAATATTTACTTCATCCTCTAGACTGTGATGAATTCAGAATGGGATACTGCATTTAGTAACAGCTCAAGAGCAAAATACGTTGCTGATTGCTAAGAGTTGTGTTGCTCATATTCCTCTCCACAGAATGAGCAATAACACCAGTGATTTCCCCAAATCTTCAGCGTGGAAGAATTGAGACTGGTTTGTCTTATTATCGGGAAGGAATAGGCTGACACCCCAGGATTTAAATTAAACACTTGATTTCCTGTGTGATTCTTGGCTAACGATTGTGTTACCTGCAAGATGCGTGTGGAAAACGGAGGAATGTCATTTGGGGCCGAGCTATTTCGCAGATCTGAAATGGTAAGCGGAGATGGCATATTGAGTGAAATTCCGAAAATATGATTGCAGTCAATTATAAGCTGCATTAGCATTCCAGAGGAAGGCAGGGAATGGAAAAGACAAGCATTTGAAAAGCAGGTGTTTATGAAAAATTGTAAACATTTAGATGAAAGAAGCTAGTTAGAAATAATGTTAAGATGACCAATTGTTGCCTTGGCAGATTTAAATCCTATGCACATGGTGGCCACTTACATTTCACCAAAAGGAGGCCAAAGGAGGGCATAGATTTGCATGAAATTTGCATAATCGATATGCATAGATGCAAATTTAGAAATAATTGCTATAATATAAACAGAGGGGAAGTCTGTGGGTGGCTGATCTGCTTGTTCTTTATGTTTATAGCATACATGGGCAGACCTTCAGTTCAAATACGGTTTGCTGTAAGCTAGGACTAATGGCTATCCTAGGTAAAGGTAAAGGGACCCCTGACCATTAGGTCCAGTCGGGGACGACTCTGGGGTTGCAGCGCTCATCTTGCTTTATTGGCTAAGGGAGCTGGCGTACAGCTTCCGGGTCATGTGGCCAGCATGACTAAGCCGCTTCTGGCGAACCAGAGCAGCGCACGGAAACGCTGTTTACCTTCCCGCCGGAGCGGTACCTATTTATCTAATTGAACTTTGACGTGCTTTCGAACTGCTGGGTTGGCAGGAGCAGGGACCGAGCATCGGGAGCTCACCCCGTCGCGGGGATTCGAACCGCCGACCTTCTGATCGATAATCCCTAGGCTCTGTGGTTTAACCCACAGCGCCTCCTGTGTCCCATGGCTATCCTACCTGTGTGCATTTACAGTGGTGCCTCGGGTTACAAACACCTCGGGTTACAAATACTTTGGGTTACACACTCCGCTAACCCGGAAGTAGTACCTCGGGTTAAGAACTTTACCTCAGGATGAGAACAGAAATCATGCGCCGGTGGTGTGGCGGCAGCAGGAGGCCCCACTAGCTAAAGTGGTACCTCATGTTAAGAACGGTCTCAGGTTAAGTTCGTAACCAGAGGTCCCACTGTACTTGGAGGCAAGCCCATTGCAGTAAATGTGCCTTCTTTCTGAGAAGCCATATATAGGATCACAGTGCACAACAGTGGAAGCATAAGCAGCCAGTTTTGCCTGGGCATCCTTAAGTTCTATAGTGACGAGGCATGAAATCATTGCTACCAGATGGCAGGCTATCGATTTCAGGTGTGTCCTTTAATATGCAAATATTAAGCGCATTGCCAGCACTAACATGCCCTGCTGCCGTTTGCAAATAACACTTTCCACATTACTGAATTTCAGTTCTAGGTAATGCTTGTGTTGATTCTTTTCCATGGAATAGTCCTGCCGGATCCAACCAAAGGTCATTCATTAATTCATTTACTTTATTAGACTTCTTAGCCACTTGCCACCCGAAGGTCTCCAAGTGACTTACAGCAATAAAATAAAATAAGATGTACAATACATATTACCATAGGGCGGAAAGTGGGAGGAATTGTCTAATACATTTTTAATGTTTGATGCTTTATCGTGTTTTTAATATTCTGTTGGGAGCCGCTCAGAGTGATTGTGGAATCCCACCCAGATGGGCAGGATGAAATAAATAAATAAATAAATACGGTAAATAGTGCTTTATTTCTAAAAAAATGTTTTGGGAAACTCTCATTTTCCTACTCATATTGAAATACTGCCCCTCAATGAGGGCAAACTTAGATTCTCAAAATGTTTAGGGGTATGCGTCCCCCCGCGTCCCCCCAGAAAAAGCAGTGATGATGATAACGATTACTATTATATTATAGGGCATGATTTAAAGACTTACTGGGACGCAGGTGGCTCTGTGGGTTAAACCACAGAGCTTAGGGCTTGTCGATCAGAATGTCGGCGATTTGAATCCCCGCGACGGGGTGAGCTCCCGTTGCTCGGCCCCAGCTCCTGCCAACCTAGCAGTTTGAAAGCACATCAACGTGCAAGTAGATAAATAGGTACCGCTCCGGCGGGAAGGTAAACGGCGTTTCCGTGCGCTGTTCTGGTTCACCAGAAGCGGTTTAGTCATGCTGGCCACATGACCCGGAAGCTGTACGCCGGCTCCCTCGGCCAGTAAAGCGAGATGAGCGCCGCAACCCCAGAGTTGTCCGCGACTGGACCTAATGGTCAGGGGTCCCTTTACCTTTATTTAAAGACTACAATACTAACCACACTAACTAGGGAGCAAGTCTAATTTAAAACAATGAGACTTACTTCTAAACTCATTCGGGCCCCCATAAAATATTTGAAGCCACCCCCCCAATTGATGGCCATTGCCATTCAAATGTTGTGCATACACTGCATCATGTGATCAATTATGTGGGGCAGGCCTTACCTGCCCCCCCATATTTTATTCAAGTTGGCACCTCTGCTTCCAAATGGACTTGTGCAGGATTTGCCCTGCAGTTTTTTATGACAATCTGTTTGTTGTGTGTCTGTCAATGGAAAGACAAACATCACCTGCTATTCATTTTTTTCTTTTTCCTTAGGGTCAGGTGCAAAAAAAAAAAAAAAAAAAGCCCAGAAAAAAGACAGGCAGCCATGCTGCTTAAATCCCATGGGCCTCAACAGAATTTAAGCAGTAAAACTCTGGACATGAAGCCAAAGACTATAAATATGGGTTTTCCCCATTGTGCAAGTGCCAACATCATATCTATGACAATGAGTCCCACCGTGACGAAGTGCTAATGTCCTATTGATGGCGTATTGTCGGAATACGTTTCACGGATCCGCCATGGATTCATATTTATTTGGTTATTTTATAAGTTTTTCGAGGTCTACTTTTGGTATAATTGCGCGTAAAAGCGAAAGTGAAAGCATGAATGAATAGTGTGGTTCACTTATGAGATTAATCCGCCTTTATTTTGTAGATCCGGTCATGTTCAAAGTTGTTAATGAGCGTTAAACTTGCTTCCCGCCTTTTTGGAGGGCAGCAACAGTGATTTTATTGGTTAAAGTACTAATGATGATGTCACGTTTGTTCCCTAATAAAAGGCAGAGGCACCCCGCTTAGGCAGAGGAGAGTTCGTTCATGTTCTTTTAGTTGGGTTTTAGTTGAAGTCAAGTTTAGTTTAAGGGACTAGGAGCGGGCTGGATGGGTTGGATGGGTTTTTCTTTAGTTAGAGTCAGATCGCGGAAGATCATTCGGTTTTAGTTTTAGTTAGGTTTTCTTTTAGGTTAGCCTAGGGTTAGGCCCGCGGAAGATATTTCGGTTTTAGTTTATTTAGTTAGCCTCGCGGAAGATTGGGCGCGCAGGGTCTTTAAGCTTAGGAGAACTTAGCTTAGGGGACGAGCCTACGCGGGTTCTGCCGAAGCCACTAAAGATACAACCGGTGTCTGTCTTCCTTTGGGGTTAAAGGGGGGAGTAAAGTAAAATTTTTAATTTCTTTAATTTGGTCCGCCTATTCAGAGTCAGGGTATATATTTTATTTCACGAGGCAACTTTTCATTAAAGAAGGCAATTAGGAACTCACACACCACCAGAGTCTTTAATTGGCTTACTCATCATCCTTCAGACTGTGAGGCTTGGCCGGCGACCGTGCTCAAAAGCACGCGGAACGCTGGCCGCTTTCCCCGCAACTGGTACCTCGTGCATAACCAGTCCAAGGCCGTGCACGAGGAGCTCCAGCACCCAAACCCCGACAAGTGGTGCCCCGTGTGAGGCAAAGCGTAGTCAAAAATCGCTTCCACGAAGACTCCGGTTGAAGGCAACATATCGGAAGTGGCTCGGAAACAGACATTGAGAGGTGAGGTATAACGGCCCGGTTTATCCAGGATTTCGCTGCAGTAGCGCGAATCCACCGCTTGCCCAAAGTACTGTAAATAGAAATTGCGCGCGTGTATTTTTGCCCCAAGGGGTCCCCGGGTAGAGCGGCAAGGAGTTTAGTGTAAGCCTACGGGCAGGATAAGGTCTTCCCTAAAGCCTACGGGTGGGAAGGGTTCTGGCAAAAGCCTACGGGTGCCAGGGTCTGGCAAAAGCCTACGGGTGCCAGGGTTTTCGGTCAAAGCCTACGGGTAGGGCCGGTGTCTCCCGAAAAAGCCTACGGGTGGGAGGGAAAGGTTTTCTGGCTAAAGCCTACGGGTGCCAGGTTTTTCGGTCAAAGCCTACGGGTAGGGCCGGTAGCCCCTAGTAGAAGCCCACGGGTGGGGGCGGAGGTTTTCTGGCTAAAGCCTACGGGTGCCAGGTTTTTCGGTTAAAGCCTACGGGTAGAACCGGTGTCCCCTAGTAGAAGCCTACGGGTGGGGGAGGAAAAGTTTTGGAAAAGTGCTAAAAAATGGGCTCCTCACTCTCAACTGCTCAAGTTAAATTTTGTGAAGATTTATTGTACCTTTTGAAAAGAAATGGTCACCCTGTCTCTGAATCAGAAGTAGAGCTTTTAGTTAAAACTATTGGGGAAGTTTGTCCCTGGGTCCCTAAGGAGGGAACGAAAGATTTAGCTTCATGGGAAAGGATCGGGTTAGAATTTATGGCCAACCCGAAAATTCCTGTACAATTAGTATGGAGCAAAGTAAGAAACTGCTTTCAACAAATCGCTCCAAGAAATGTTTTGCTTAATGGAACAGTGAATTTGGGAAATACTGCTTTTAATAGTGCCCCTGTGCTGCCGCTTGCGGTTGTGCCATTTTCGGCCCCCTCGCAGCAGCCAGTTCAGGCCCCGTTGTCGTACACGCACTCGCCCTTGTCCAATTTGTCGTTGCCAGATTCATTGCCGCCTGTGCCGGTGCAGCAGACGCCGTCGGCCTTTCAAGCCCCGCCGCGGACTGCCCCACCGCCAGTCGCTCAGCAGTCATCGCAGGCCTTTTACCAGCCAGCGATTTCAAGTCAGCAGCAGCCGCGGACCTCGCTCCAAGCAACGGTCCCGCTTCCTCCATCGCAAGCCGCGCTTTTGCCAGCGATCCAGCAGCAGCAGCAGCAAGCAGCCTTTTTGCCAGCAAACCCTGCTGCCCTGCAGGCCGCGCTCAAGCCAGCAGCTCCAGTTTTGCAGCAAGCTGATTTCCAATCAACAGCAATCCAAGCTTCAATGCAAGCAGCACAACAGCAATTTACCAACCCTTCAGCACCTCCAATGCCAATGCAGATTCCAAGACAAGAGCAAAGCCAAACAATGATGATCCAGATGCCAGGACTTGCAGTACAGAGCCAACAACCTTATGCTCCAACTCCAAGTCAGCCATCTTGTCTTCATCCAACTCCAAGTCAGCCATCTTGTCTTCATCCAACTTCAAGTCAGCCATCTTGTCTTCATAGTCAGCCATCTTCAAGGCATCCAGATGTCAAAGACTCTTTAGCACCATCTAGTGGCTCATCATTTGGAAAGCATCAAGAAGATTTAAACTCACTGATGCCACCTACAGATCCAACAGCAATGCAACCCATCTGCAGAACTCAAGCTTTAGAAGCAGCTTTGGGACAAATAGACTTTGGTGCTGATCCAATGCACATCTTTCCAGTGATTCATGCTAATGGAGGACAACCTGCAAGATATCAAGCCATTCCTTTTGAAACACTACGTGAACTGCGAAAAGCCATACGCGAAAATGGACTTCAAGCTCCTTATACTAGAAGTTTACTTGAAGGACTGTCCACTAGTAGACTTCTGCCATCTGATTGGAAGTTGATACTTCGCACCTTCCTGTCGCCTACAGATGCTCTTCTGTGCCTGCAAGAGTGGAAAGAAGTAGCAGCCAGACGTGCAACGCCACTTGCCACAGAAGATATGCTCACAGGATCAGGACATTACTCCAATCTCAATCAACAGCTAGCCATACCTGATGCTGCACTTGTCACCATAGCAGACATTGTAGTCAAAGCTTGGCGCAGACTACCCAATCGCACAGATGCTAGCTCAGTATCAGGATTCGCTGCAGTTAGGCAAGGTCCAAAAGAGCCTTATGGGGACTTCGTGGATCGCCTGATTGTTGCAGTGGAACGCCAGATAGAAGATCGTCATGCCAGAAACATGCTGACAAAACAACTTGCCTTTGAAAATGCTAATGATGACTGCAAGAATGCCCTAACAGCAGTTGCAGCTCGTCCAGATGCCACATTGACTGAGATGCTACGCGTCTGCCAGAATGTCGGTACCCACTCCTACAAAGCACAGCTCTTGGCAGCTGCGGTACAGATGCCACGTCAAGACAGCTCTACGCCAGTCAAGAAGTGCTATGGGTGTGGAGGCGATGGGCATTTCCGGTCGCAGTGCACAACAACGCCAAGGCCTTCTGCCAAGCCGCCAGAGAGATGTCCCATCTGTCAGAAAGGATTTCATTGGGCGAACGATTGTCGTTTGAATCCACAAAATACATCACCTACCTCATCTCCAGTTCAGGGAAACGGTTCTGCGGGCCGCGCCCCGGCCCCGGTAAAACAATAGGGTGCAAGTTCAAGAACATCATGAAGGTCAATCGTCCCAGAAAAGTGAACAACGCTACTCCTTATCCAGGTCATCAGGAAAAAAGAGTGATCCAGAGAGATATCTACTCTTCAGATGTCCAGAGAAAAGATGTGACCTCATCAAACATTCAGGTTCCAGAGGTTTCATCATCTGCCTTACCTATTCAAAGGGTTCCAGTAGAGGACACAGCATTCAGTTCACCTTCTGCTGACCGCCCTTCAGTTCCTGCTGATGTAACCCCTGCTTCACAACAAGCAATCACAGTCAAGTCTTTGATCGCAGAATTGCCTTCAACGTTGAGAAAACATCCTACTGAGGTCAACCTCGCAGCACCTGAGCTTTACTCACCTTTGAGTCAAGGTCAATCTGTCATTGAAGGACATTTGCCCTTGATGAAACAGCAATATCCAGGTAGCAGCCCAGCTGATGATCACTTTCCATGTGGCCAAAGAATGCAAGTGAGTGAGACAGCTCCCTCTTGTGGAAGCTTAAACATCACTCCAGTTAACAATGTCCACACCTTTGTGTCACCTCCAGCTTTTAAGCTCAGCCCGCCACAATCAAACAATTATCATGGACAACAACTTCAACTGTCTTGTGTCAAAGAAGAAGTTCCATCCTGCCAGTTTGATGCACAACTGACTGAATGCCAACAGGTTCAACAGCATCAGCAACTCTTACCAACGGAAGAACCTCAAGTTTGCCAACTCAACGCAAAGCAGCTTCAGAGTTGCCAACTTCAGCAGTGCAAAAAACCTGAAGCCAAAAAGATGTCTTCAGACACTGCCAATGAAGAACAAGAAGAATCTTCTGTCCCAGGTATACCACTCTTCTTAACAGAGGACTGTTACTTTTCAAATCCATGGTTTGCTCAGCAATTGCCAACATCCATTCGTGGTCCATTCCCAGACACTTCAATTTGCCTTATCCTGCCTAGGATGGATCGCCTCCCTGCCACAGTCACACTGACTGCAGGCCTAGTTCGAATCACAGATTCATCGCAATTGCTGATTCCAGGATTTTCAACTGTTCCTTGTGTCCTAACAAAAGGTTTAGAAATTGCCAGACTTTATTTGCTTACTTCTACGCCTACAGCTCCTGTAGACTCTTTGCCTCCTCAGGCAGCAATGGCGCTAATCAAGATTACAGAAGAACGCCCTCATCTCGTCTTAGAAATGGGTGGACGAAAGATCAAGGGTCGTCTTGATACAGGCGCAGATGTTACAGTGATCGCCAGAAAAGATTGGCCTGACCAGTGGGCAACGACTGTCACCCAGGAAGTCTTCGGAGTCGGAGGTTTCGAACCCGCCCACCAGAGCGTACATCCGATTACCTTCCAGTCAGACTCAGGCTCCATGGTGCAGCTCCGTCCACTTGTTATGGATGTGCCTATCACCCTTTGGGGTAGAGACTTATTGTCTAAAGCAAGAACTGTTATCCATACGCATTTTTGATGTGGGCCTTTGCATCAGCGCCAGTACATGCTCTTCCACTCACATGGAAGGAAGGACCCCCTGTATGGGTCGACCAATGGGCGCTGACGTCAGAAAAGCTCGCTGCAGCAGAGGCCCTAATCAAAGAGCTGCTACACCAGGATCGCATGCAACCCTTTACTCTCCGTCAGTACCTCATGGATAAAGCTCCACAGTCATTGACCTTAGAGCGTTCCCTTGAGAGTCCCAAAACTGTCCTTTGCAGTAAGCCTATTGCAAAGTTCTCCTGGAAAGTTTCACTGCTTGGTAAGGTGAATTCTCCTGCCTACAAGTTCTGTTCAGCAGCATCTTCAAGCACTCTCACGCCGCTGAAACTTTCCCTTGTCTTAGTGATCCAATCGCCAACCATGGGACGTTCCTTGCTATGTTCCGTGCTGTCTTTTGCATGGGCATTCTGTTGGCTGATTCTGAATGGTACTCACCGTGTCTACGGATCGCTGCCATCACTTCTTGCAGCATACCTGTTTCCAACCAAAACCGCAAACCCTTTTCACCTGCTTTCTGTTGCTCTCTACCTGATTGCAAATATGCTCCGCATCTCCCCAGGTATTCTTTTGGAGTATCTTTTCCTGCATCAGCCAAGAACTCTACTACAGGCTCTTCAGACGGTTCCTCCTTGTGCTCAGAAGTACTGTCTTCCGCAAGGAACTCTTCACCTGAAAGTCAAGTCAGGTAACCCTGCGTGGTATTTGCCAGCCTGCATCTTCAACGACAGCCCCTTGTTGCTTAATCCTCTCGGCGGAGGACTGTCCTTGCTTCTGTGGAAAAAACCCTTACCTCTCACGCCTGTTTGTGCGTTCAACATTCATTCCTCTCTAGAAGACACGCTGGACAAACTTTGCGTGAAATCCGATGCTCCCTTTTCATTGCAAGCCGTGATGTCTAACTCTGGTTGTTAGCTACTCGCTAACTTCTCAATTTCCTGTCAAATGCAGCAACTCTTCAACTATCCTCAACCTATGCCTTTTGTTTGCCTCTGGGCGGCCTCTGGTTCCTGGCTGCCTGGATTTGTTCCAGTTACTTTCCTACCCGCATTCACTAGCAGATCACCTTGATTTGCTTGCTTAACCTCCTTTCTTCTACAGGTATCGTTGGTTCTTCAGAACTCAATGTTTCAGTACTTTCCTGAGCTCCATGAACTTTTCCTGAGTTCCAGGACTATTTCTTCTACATGGTCGTGTGTAGTCGGAGAAGAAGACGACCGGCAACTCATTCATCGTCTTCATCCTCCTCTCCAACACCATTTTGCAGTTCTAAACCTGTCTTGTACTTTATATTGTACTTGTAAAATTTGCATATTTACCTTTGTATGCTTCTTGAAATATCCGCCTCGCATGTTACATGTGTTTTCCTTATAGCTTGATAATTAATGATATGGATGTTTATATATGCAAAGCTTTTCTGAAATGGTTTCCATTTAGAGCGTCACAATTTTGATGATATGGAAATGTTTATGTAAGGTTAAAAACATTGTCTTTGTGCAGTTCTAGTCATAGACATATTCATGCATATATGTTTTATTTCAATGATCCTAAATCTCCTCGTTGTGCTTGCAAAAGTTGTAATTCAAAATGTGGTAACATTTATATACTTTATTTGAAATGATTTCCTTTGGTCAAAGTATTGGTCATTCTCGGATTTGTTCAAGATATATATGTCAAGTCTGGTGGTGTCCTACCCTCTTGGTACCCCTTTTTCTTTGAAAAAATTCCCCTCTATATGCTACCTTTGGCAGTAAACCAGGTTCCCAGCTTTTCCCTTCACCTTGTTTCCTGCTGTTCATGGGAGACCTTTATGTAGTTGGTTTAATTCCCATTTCGTTTCGCTAGAAACCCTTGCGTAGATGGTTTAAATCCTCATCCTGGCTGGGACACCTTTATATAGGTAGCTTAAATCCCCTCTTGTGGCGAAAACCACTTGTACTTAGGTGCCTTAAATCCCCTCTCTGGAATCGGACCCTAGTTCCCCGTTACCTGTGGTCGCTGTGGTAAGTCCAGAATCTGCCTTCCTGAAAGTTCCTTCGATTCTGTAGCCTCAGAGCCACAACCCTTTTCTGTTACCTTATCCATTTTCCTCAGTTTCCAAATAAAAAATTAAAAAAAATGGGGGAGGGGTCTGGGTAGGCTATGTAGCCCCAGCTCTAGTTATATTTTAATTTTGGGTCCCGGATCGGGACCTCTCTTATGTTTGGGCAGTCGTTATCCGTTATTTTTAATTTTGGACCTGCATCAGGTCCTCTCTTGTGTTTGGGGAGTAATTTGTTGTTTTACGCTGCACGCGAAAGTATATATGCTTATAAGGTGATTTGTTGTGTTACACTACATATTGAAGTATTTATGCCTTAAAGGTTTACAGTGTATCGGATCGATCACTTTTTATGTTCGGCTAGTGGTTTGTTATTTTCATGACTTTATTGCTACATTATTGTACAAGTATTTCCTCCGACGAAGGGGATGGATATTGATGGTGTTGCTAGTGTTTATATCACAGTTTTGATGTGGACACTGTTGGCACTGTTGATGCTCTGCCCTTTCATGTCGAGTTCTATATCAAAACAAATGGTAATGTTTGTGTCAGATAAATGCTTATGATATCTCTAACCTTCTTTTTTTATATAACTAAATCAAAAATAATTTAATTTAAAACAAAAAAAGAAAGATGATATGTCGGAATACGTTTCACGGATCCGCCATGGATTCATATTTATTTGGTTATTTTATAAGTTTTTCGAGGTCTACTTTTGGTATAATTGCGCGTAAAAGCGAAAGTGAAAGCATGAATGAATAGTGTGGTTCACTTATGAGATTAATCCGCCTTTATTTTGTAGATCCGGTCATGTTCAAAGTTGTTAATGAGCGTTAAACTTGCTTCCCGCCTTTTTGGAGGGCAGCAACAGTGATTTTATTGGTTAAAGTACTAATGATGATGTCACGTTTGTTCCCTAATAAAAGGCAGAGGCACCCCGCTTAGGCAGAGGAGAGTTCGTTCATGTTCTTTTAGTTGGGTTTTAGTTGAAGTCAAGTTTAGTTTAAGGGACTAGGAGCGGGATGGATGGGTTGGATGGGTTTTTCTTTAGTTAGAGTCAGATCGCGGAAGATCATTCGGTTTTAGTTTTAGTTAGGTTTTCTTTTAGGTTAGCCTAGGGTTAGGCCCGCGGAAGATATTTCGGTTTTAGTTTATTTAGTTAGCCTCGCGGAAGATTGGGCGCGCAGGGTCTTTAAGCTTAGGAGAACTTAGCTTAGGGGACGAGCCTACGCGGGTTCTGCCGAAGCCACTAAAGATACAACCGGTGTCTGTCTTCCTTTGGGGTTAAAGGGGGGAGTAAAGTAAAAATTTTAATTTCTTTAATTTGGTCCGCCTATTCAGAGTCAGGGTATATATTTTATTTCACGAGGCAACTTTTCATTAAAGAAGGCAATTAGGAACTCACACACCACCAGAGTCTTCAATTGGCTTACTCATCATCCTTCAGACTGTGAGGCTTGGCCGGCGACCGTGCTCAAAAGCACGCGGAACGCTGGCCGCTTTCCCCGCAACTGGTACCTCGTGCATAACCAGTCCAAGGCCGTGCACGAGGAGCTCCAGCACCCAAACCCCGACAGCGTATTAAGAAGCAAATTAAATTCAAATCCTACATTTTAAAAGACAAGATAGTATGAGGAGCATGATTCACAACTCATAAAAAGATCCATGGAAAGAAGCCAGTTGATTTTAGTGTTCCTTACCCCCCACCACTAGTAAATGTTCACTTAGTGCACTGCAATCTAATACAGAAAAGCCAGTCTCCTCCTAGAATATTCAGTATATTATATTCAGAATAGCAGCAAAGTGGCACACAACAGCATATCTTAGTGGAATGCAGGCATAATCCTTATGCTGGCCGCTCATCTACCTTGGTGGAGAATGCTGTAACATTTCCTTCTCCTTGGCATATTTTTCAGCGTGTCTGGAGGGAGGGAGTGAACAAATTCAAACTGCCCGATTTGAATTTGAAACGTTTTTGCTCGTAGGGATGATCCCTGTGGTTTATACACATGCAGGGGCGAAGCTGCATGCTCTGGCAACAAGGGGGGAGAGCAGGCGGGGGTGTGGTTGGCATGCGTCCTGGGGGCATGGCGTGCGTCCTGGGGGCGTGGTGTGCGCCCTGGGGGCATGGTGTGCTGCCCGTGTGGGTGTGGCCCCCTGGCGTGGGGGTGGGGGTGCGCGGTGCGTGTCTGGGGGTGGCAGCCGTGATGGTACCCCCTCTCTGATGGTGCCGGGGGCAGTGCGCTGCCCCGCCCCCCCATTCCTCCACCAGTTTACACACGAAAGGTCTGATCTCCTCCACAGAAACATGATTTAGGGGTGCAGAATGAAGGAACAGGTGCAGAAATTATACGTGGCACCATTCCGATTAGTTCCTCATTCCTGGCTGTGGAACGCTTAGTGTTTTTATCAGAATTTGACGAAAACCAAAAATGGAGACCGTGCAATGCTGTGCTCTACACCCAAGAAGACATTCTGCCTAGGGAAGAAAATGCATGTGGTTTTGTTGTTGTTTTTGTTGTTTTGTTAAAACTGCCAAATTGGCACCTTTAAATAGGCCCTGATCTGCAATAACTGCCTTACTTTCCATCAGGGCTGTGAGCTCAGATCTTTATCTCCCTCCTGTGGGCGAACTTTGACAGGTAGGTGGGACCACCCACCAACCGATCAATCACCTGATATGTTAAAGCTTCGCCAAGCAGAATTAAACCCTGCCCGAATTGTATAATTTGGCATTTGTAAGATTGGCATTATTAATTGTATTATAATTTGGTATTGACACAATGAGGCTTTTCTTGGGGTATTGTACAGTGGTACCTCGGGTTAAGAACTTAATTCGTTCTGGAGGTCCGTTCTTAACCTGAAACCGTTCTTAACCTGAGGCACCACTTTAGCTAATGGTGCCTCCCGCTTTTGCCATGCCGCCGAGGCACGATTTCTGTTCTCATCCTGAGGTAAAGTTCTTAAATAAACAACTACCTGACATTCAGAAAAAACCTGAAGGCAGCCCTTTTTAGGGAAGTTTTTAATGTTTGATATTTTTGTATTTGATTTCTGTTGGAAGCCGCCCAGAGTGGCTGGGGAAATCCAGCCAGATGGGCGGGGTACAAATAATAAATATTATTATTATTATTATTATTATTATTAACTCGAGGTACTATTTTTGGGTTAGCGGAGCTGGTAACCTGAAGCGTCCGTAACCCGAGGTACCACTGTAATCGAAAACTAATAAAAATTGTTATTTTAAAAAATAAAATAAATAAACTCTGCCCGCCAGCTGCTGAGTAGAGACTTTAATCTTGCTCTCTGCAGGGGGCTGCTTTGCCATTGCATTCTCTTGACCGTTCAGCAGTTATAGATGAGTGTGGGCTTGGGGAAATAGCCTCATGGTCCAAATTGAACCCCACCCCCACCCCCGGTGGTCCAATAATAGTTAGCAGGCCTCTTGGCTCACAGGATTATGGGTTTGTAGAGTTGGAAGGGACCATGATGGTAATTTACCCCAGGTCTCGAACCCGCAACCGTGAGATTAAGAGTCCTTTTGCCCTTTAAACAAAATCCACGTGATCTTACCATTACACTATCTCTCACCTCCTTGCATCTTGGTCCTTCATCTTCTCCCTCCTGTGTCTCACAAATAGGTGAGCGCCCCCCTTGTCTTTGCAATTAAAAACTTTCTAGTCTTATTCAGTCTTCCAGTATTTCCTTGTAAATAAACTGTGCGCTCTGTTGCCCCTTCTGCCAGCCTGAGAGCACGTATTCTTGGCACGTTCCATACATTAACGCTGCCCACAGTTCCTCAGGATATGATAAAGGTCTGGAGCAAGGAAATAAGGAAAAAGTCTGTGTGGTGTCAGTTTGTGTTTTAAACATGCACGCCTCTTTCTTGTCAACATTTACTGAGAAGCAACAGGAGTGGGAAACCTGATTTTAAGAAATTGTATTAAATTAATTTGGTTCGGTTTGTAATAATTTGGAAAATTAAGAAAAATAATTTGAAGGAGAAGCATGTCTCACTGCTGTAAATGGGATTTGCTTCTGAGAAATAAATGGGGTGTGCTTATTAGGTGACAGGCAGCCTCTAAGATCATCTAGTGTCACAGACATTCCTGCCACAGTCTGAGGGAAACTGGCGCCTGTTTGCCACAAAAAGAGGCAGAAAGTGGTTTGTTTGGTTTTTTTTTAGGTCAAAGTGGTTGAGCTTCTTGGGGGAACATCTCCCCCCAAAGTTAAGTTTTCAACCTTTTTTTGTTTGGGGGTGGATACTAACCCCCCCTTGCCATACAGAAAAATCCGGATGTATGGCAGCCTAAATATTATTATATTATTATTATTATTATTATTATTATACCCCACCCATCTGGTTGGGTTTCCCCAGCCACACTGGGCGGCTCCCAACAGAATATTAAAAACATGATAAAACATCAAACACTAAAAACTTCCCTAAACAGCCCTAGATTCCCACCACCACCATTTCAGAGATACCCAAGTCCCAGTGAGTATGGCAGTCGAATACTAGTTTGTCTCATTGGGAGGATTTCGTTTTTACCCGCTTTCAAAGGCAAGAGCTCCAACAGAGTCAACGAGTGGCCTATTTAGAAGAAAGCGGGTTTGAAGTACCTCTTTTTTTGGCAGTTTCTGATCTGCATATGATATCAAGGCACAAAATACACTTGTCGTGCATTACTTACAGTGTACACATATTTAAACCACCCCCTTTCGCAGAGAGAATAATGGAAGCAGTACTGAATCCACGTCTGACAAAACCTGCAATTTCAAGGTGACCGCATATTTTGTACTTGAGTTGCCTCTTCTCAAGAGACAAGCGAATTATATTTTTCTGCCGAATGCTTTGATAAACGTGTTACCAAAGTGGTCCTCCGTGCGTTTCCCTTTCCCGCTGAAGCATGTGGGAGTTTGAAACACAGGCTGAGAGCTTCCAGCAATCCCACACAAAATCACGATGCTGCTGCTTTCGTGCCTTTGACCTCGGTCTACTTAGTTAGAGGGGAACATCTCCTGTTGCTAGCATCAGCTCAGTCACACCCAGAGGCCTAGCTCTGTCAACTCTCTAGCGACAGCAGCTGTCTGTAGCTTTGTGTCAGATCAATTGCTCAGAGCCAGAATTTCAAAAGAAAAAAAGAGAGAGAAAGGAGAACGCATAAACACCAATTGTTTTGTTTCACATAATTCTCTCTGTCTCTTGTTTAGTTTTTCGTAGGGGAGGAGGAAGAACCTCATTAGGGGCAAAACGCTTTGGAGAAACCCTGAGCAGGAAATGAACAAAAATGAGAAAAGCAAGGTGGATGGTCTTGCACACACACACACAGAGAGAGAGAGAGAGAGAGAGAGAGAGAGAGAGAGAGAGAGAAGAAGAAGAAGAAGAAGAAGAAGAAAGAAGAAGAAGAAGAAGAAGAAGAAGAAGAAGAAGAAGAAGAAGAATTAAGGATGCTGCCAGTTATGAGATACATACAGGGAGCATTGGAGAGGCAGACAAAAGCCTGTGTTGATTATCTCCAGCGGGAATAGGTCCATGCAGAAGGGAGTTCAGAAACACCAGATGTTTGCTTGAGTTGAGGCCATGGGCTGCTCTGTCAATCGTTCGTCCAGGCACATCATGAACTCGGAGTTACTTGAGTGGGAGTTCTGGGAGCAGGCAAATTATAGGATTCAATCCATCATGTTGACATGCTGAGCGGGGCTGTCCAAATTTCTGGGTCAAGGAACCCTGTCAAATAAATGTAAACCAGTAGGAGACATATTGCTTTCCCTGCTCTAACGTCCTGCATCCTAAAGCGGCCTTGGATCAAAAGCCCTATGCACACTCCGATGTGCACGCTGAGCTTCTCCTATCCATGCAAACAACTCTCTTTATTACACTTGACAGGGCAATCTATGCAGTGCAAAGTCCAACGATGGGATTGGCCACCAAAGGAGGCACTGAGGGCCTCTGACTTGCACTAGCTCTCAAAAAGAAGGCATGGCTTTGATGCTACTTCTTAGCCATTTTGAATCATTTTCTTCATTTCAACTGCTTGTTAGCTATTCTTGACCAGGACATTTGGGTTTTTGGGTTTGCTTTGTATCCGTGGGTCTGTTTTTGTTTACTGTTCTTTCCTGGTTATTGTTTCACTCGCTTACATATAATAGTCATTTGGTCCTGATTATGCTGGGTACTGCAGAAGAGGAAGGAGGAAAGAGAGGCACATTTATTTAACTTTTTAATCACGAAATGCAGCTGCAATATTTGGGGGGGCATGATTGCATGACCAAGTTAAGTTCTGAATGAGTCTGTGTGCGTTTGTTAAAATATATAAAATTACTGATAGCATAAAGCTAAGGCAATGAAATATTTCATGTCTCACCAGCAGATTCCCCTTCCTCACCTCCTGCTTGTACTCTCTCCTTATATCTGCTGCAGAGTGTCCTCCAACCCTCACAGGTGGTGCTGAGCCTCTTGGGCTTGCCAATCAGAAGGTCGGCAGTTCAAATCCCCGCGACGGGGTGAGCTCCCATTGCTCTGTCCCAGCTCCTGCCCACCTAGCGGTTCGAAAGCATGCCAATACAAGTAGATAAATAGACACTGCTGTGGTGGGAAGGTAAATGGTGTTTCCGTGCGCTTTGGCACTCGTCACGGTGTCCCGTTTCACCAGTAGCAGTTTAGTCCTGTTGGCCACATGACCAGGAAAGCTGTCTGTGGACAAACACTGGTTTCCTCGTTCTGAAAGCGAAATGAGTACCGAAAACCCCATAGTAAAATTCAACTGGACTTAACCATCCAGGGGTAATTTACCTTTACTTTACAACCCTCTGAAGCAGATATTGGGGGATGTATTGTATAGGGTGCTGAATGGGTAGGAAATGCCTTCTGCCAAATGTATCCATTTTGCTGGTGGATGGACACTGTTGGAGAAGCGTTGTTTACCCAGAGGGAAAAGACCACTTCCCATTCTCGACAGCGGTGGCCCAGTGCGTCTGTGGGCGAGCTCTGGGGGGGATGACAAAAAACTTCCCGTGTGGTTGGCTGACAGCCTCATCAGCCCCAGCCAGTCACAGAGAGTTATGGGACTCTCCTACTTTTGCCTTTGAATTGGCCAATCAGGGCCAGACTGTGGGGCGGGACTTTGAAGACAGACCTAAATCAATCCTGTTTCCACTAAGAGCATAAAAACCAGCAGCACAGCCATACCTGGCAGATTAGAACAGCACCCCTTGTTTGATGTACGGAGCCTCATGGTTGAACTACACATTATGTAGTTGATGTCCAGTTAAATGAACCCATATCACCATCATCTTGGAGACTCCAGATAATAGCGTTCAGAACTCATCAGATCAGTTCAAACAACTTGTTCTCCTCCAACCACTAAAAGAAAGAAAGAAGGAAGGAAGGAAGGACGGAAGGAAGGAAGGAAGGAAGGAAGGAAGGAAGGAAGGAAGGAAGGAAGAACTCTACCAGTTTTTAACCTTCTGTTAGGAAAAGGGTACCGTATTTTCCGGCGTATAAGACGACTGGGTGTATAAGACAACCCACAACTTTTCCAGTTAAAATATAGAGTTTGAGATATACTCGACTGCAGATTCTCCACCCAGCGTATAAGACGACCCCCCAACTTTTGAGAAGATTTTCCTGGATTAAAAAGTAGTCTTATACGCCAGAATATACAGTACCTCAATGTCTGGTGA
Organism: Lacerta agilis; assembly: GCF_009819535.1. Classification (NCBI taxonomy): domain Eukaryota; kingdom Metazoa; phylum Chordata; class Lepidosauria; order Squamata; family Lacertidae; genus Lacerta; species Lacerta agilis. Next base: position 116,093,825 of record NC_046312.1, read on the forward strand.
CTATTGATGATCAGCTATAATAACTATAACTCTCCCATCTTTTACTGTTGTACTTGCAGCAAACAACTAATATTGGTGAACTTGAAACCTATCTATTAGTAGAAGTAAAAAAGAGAAAGAAAGAAAGGGCAATTGTCCATAATTAAGAAGTAGATATGTCACTTTTGCAATATAGTTTTCTAGAACTTGGAATACAGCCAACTTGACTTAATTTGCAAAAACAATCCATGTAATTCAAGGAAGGCAAAACAGATTGTTGTTAATTGAGGTTTATTCTTAACGCGTCGGAACAACCAGTGACAGCAGTCAATTAATTTCCATGCGGCTTTGTAACAAGATTACAACGTTCTCTTTTTAAATCTCCCGATTTTGTGTGACATCTCTCGTAGTGCTTTGTAAGTGAACGGAAAAAGAGGACACAGAGTCTTCCAGCTGTTCATTGGATTGGATCACATTGTAGATTCCGGCTCTTTGCTTAAGAAAATATATGGCCACCCTCCCTTTCAGAATCCATTTGTGTATTGACATTCTCAGTCTGTGCTGTGTTGTTGGATACAATGTGCTGATGCGTCAGTGTAAGATGAGCAATGCCTCACCCAGTTATGTCAACCTTTATCATGGCTTTCATCATTGGGTGGGACACGTCAACAATAACCAGAATTTTGCAACTCAAAATTTTGTACTGCTACTTAGTTTTGATGGCATCATGGCAACAAAAATGCATCCAGAAACAGTGGACTCTCAGCAATGAGCTGTGAAAATGATACAGATTTGGGAGAATACCCATTCCACCCATGGATCTCTGCATGTAGCAACAGGGGCTAAGCATGGCTATCAATGAAAGACCTTGCCGATGGAAATCAGCCAGATAGCATTCAAATAATGTGCTATTTTGTACTACTTTTCAGAAACAATTGATGCTTTACAACGGGATGCGTGACGGAAAGTTGGTAAAAATGAGTGGGTTGTTTTTAATCACTTGCTTGTCTTTATTTGTAGACTTTGATTCAGTGAAACTTACGAGGCAGACCCTTTGATTATTCTCACTAAATCTGCATCTATTCTAAATAAATCCAGGGATGGGGAACCAGTGGCCACCCAGAAGTCGTGACGCTACAAATGACCTCATCCTTTATTGGTCATGTTAGCTGGGCTGATGAGAGTTTGGAATCCAGTGATAGTTGGAGGGTCCCAGGTTTTTTTTTAATGCTGTATTTAAGCCATCCAGTGTTGCGTTTGAAATTTCTCTCTTCTTTAGGTTAACCAAGGAAAGAAAGAAAGAAAGAAAGAAAGAAAGAAAGAAGTCTCTGTGTTTTCATTTAGAATTCAAAGGCTCAACTGAATGGACTGATTATATCATAGAATGCCAATTGTAAGCCTATCAAATTTCTGCAGGGAAAGTACTAACAAATCAACACAGGGCATAATGGGATAATTTGATTTGTTAATATTATTTGGTCACTTTACCATAGATAAGTAATGTGTGGCTTGTAGGCTTGGATCCTGAGAAGCACCGGTGAACGCAAGCTCATGGAAGAGGACTTTCAAATCTACTCCTCCTCCTTGAAATCTTCTTTGTCCACTGAAAAGGCCCTCTGGAGAATCTGGAGGCCCTTTGGAGTAGGTCGAGGGAGAATTGCTCAGAATTGGGTGAGGGCTCCTTGCACTACTGGGGCTTCATTTCCATTAGCCCTTAGCAGCTCACAGCATCCTGTCCAAAGCTGTCCATATGGGCTCCTTTGACCATCTTGAGATGCTAGTGTCCCTCCATTGTCAGTTCTCAAGGTCCAAGCCATGGTCCTGAAAGACCTAAATTGGCTTCCAGTACATTTCTGAGCACAATTCAAAGTGTTGGTGCTGACCTTTAAAGCCCTAAACAGCCTTGGCCCAGTATACCTGAAGGAGCGGCTCCACCCCCATTGTTCACTGAGGGCCTTCTGGTGGTTCCCTCACTGCAAGAAGTGATGTTACAGGGAACCAGGCAGAGGACGTTCTCGATAGTGGCACCCACCCTGTGGAACGCCCTCCCATCAGATGTCAAGGAGATAAAGAACTACACGGCTTTTAGAAGACATCTGAAGGCAACCCTGTTTAGGGAAGTTTTTAATGTTTTATGTTTTATTGTGTTTTTAATATTTTGTTGGGAGCCGCCCAGAGTGGCTGAGGAATAAATAATAAGGTATTATTATTATTATTATTATTATTATTATTATTATTATTATTATTATTATTTGGACTTTATATCCCACCTTTCACTCCTCTTAATGAGTCTCAAAGCAGCTAACAATCTCCTTTCCCTTCCTTCCCCACAACAAACACTCTGTGAGGTGAGTGAGGCTGAAAGACTTCAGAGAAGTGTGACTAGCCTAAGGTCACCCAGCAGCTGCATGTGGAGGAGCGGGGAAGCGAACCCGGTTCACCAGATTACAAGTACACTGTTCTTAACCACTACACCACACTGAATACACGCTGGTGTGTTCTATCCTCTTGACCATGGTCATATCCACAATCTACATTTAATGAACTCTTATGCCACATTAAGAGTCATGGCCTGGCACCCCGACCAGAAAACCAGGGAACTGTGGTTTATGAAGGGTGTTAGGAATCAAAGCTCCCTAACAACGGGAACCAAAGCTTTTGGTTTCAGGAACCAAAGGAGACCAGGATTTCAGGTGGCTAGTCATGCTCCCTTTGGAGTTAGTGGCAAATTTTCCTAAGGTTGAAATCTTCTTCACTCACAAAAAGGAGTTTGGGAATTATATTTTGACTCTATTTAAGTTGAGGTGTTTTTTTTTTTTTTGATCTATTCAAGATTCATTAAAATGACTTGTCAATTTGAATGCCCATGAGTAATAGAATATGCAAAGTGGCAATACACAGATTGCACCTGTAGAGATAGATGCGGATGCAAATTCATTTGGTATTTCAGAGAACACAGACCTATATGCAGGTGATATGCTAGCATTTCTGTTGTGGACATTACATTTTCTTCTGCAATCCAGATGTGAGAGAAATTCCAGCATCTGCAAATATCTTCAGAAACAGATGTATGAGTCAATCCTGACTGTCACTTCTTTTTTCTTATTTTCTTGGCAATTCATTGCTTTCTGAAAGACCTAAACTTTCAGTTTTTGGAAATATATTGGCAGAAGAAGAAATACCCATTTTCTACATGCAGGTCATCTGGACCCATTTATCATTTTATCCATTGCACTGGAGCTAATTAAAAAGCAAAGCAAACACAATCTTTCAAACCACCTGCATAATATTAATAAAATTAAGTACTTGTGCGGAAACAAATAATTGTGCATAATACTTGGCTTGCACAGTCTTCTTAGAGTTATAAAAATGTGAGAATTCAACGTGTATTTTTTATTTTTGATGCCAGTATCTAGAAAAACATCTGTTTCGGTTATACTCCATCATTACAAATTAGCCAAAGAGAACACAACATCCCTCCTACCAAGTACTGAATGTACCTCGGCTTGCTTCAGTCTAATTACTCATACATGATAAGGGCTGGAGTGAATTTCAATGAGCTGAGCACAGAACTGGGTGTTGGGAGCCACATGCTAAGCCAGGGGTGAAGAACAACAGTTCTGGTGGCTGAATGTGACCCCCAAGCCTCTCTAATTGGGCCTCAAGGCTCTCAGGCCACATCCCTCTCCCCAGGCCACTTCCCTCTCCCTAGGCCACTTCCCTCTCCCTAGGCCACACCCCCTCCCTAGGCCACACCCATGCTGACCCTACTCCATGCCCTCCTTGAGTGCTTTCGCCAAAATCAAATATGCCATTGAACTGTAGTCACGCTACTTGCTTGCCTGGATGGAAAGAGATAGCAGGGTGCGTGTGTTTGTGCGTGTGTTTATGTTTAAGCGCGAGCCGGCAGTAAATCACACCGTTCAAAGTTGGAATGAACGCTTTATTAGCAAAACCACAATCTTTGCAGACTTGGCTGAGTGTCAGGCCTAATGAGCACAGCAGCTCCAAGAAGGAGAGTCCACAACCTCCCAAGGGGGACTGTTCCACTGTTGAATAGCTCTTACTGTCAGAAAGGAGCCAGCGTGGTGTAGTGGTTAAGAGCAGTGGACTCTGTAATCTGGTGAACCGGGTTCGTGTCTCTGCTCCTCCACATGCAGCTGCTGGGTGACCTTGGGCTAGTCACACTTCTCTGAAGTCTCTCAGCCTCACTCACCTCACAGAGTGTTTGTTGTAGGGGAGGAAGGGAAAGGAGATTGTTAGCCGCTTTGAGACTCCTTAAGTGGAGAGAAAGGCAGGATATCAAGTCCAAACTCCTCCTCCTCCTCTTCTTCTTCTTCTTCTTCTTCTTCTTCTTCTTCTTCTTCTTCTTCTTCCTCCTTATGTGATGTTTAGTCGGAATCTCCTTTCTTGGAGCTGGAAGAAGCCATTGGTTCAAGTTCTAACTTCCAGAGCAGGAGAAAACAAGCTGGTTCCCTCTTGCATGTGACAGCCTTTGAGATATTTGAAGATGGCCATCATATCTCCTCTCAGTCTCCTCTCTTCCAGGCTAAACATACCCAGCTCTTTCAACCATTCTTCATAAGGCTTGGCTTATAGAATGAAGGCACTTGTCTGATGTCAATGGGCAGGGAGTTCCAGAGAACTCCAATCATCATTTTGTCTCCTGCCACAGGTAACAAACCCAATCTTTGTTTCCTTAAAAAAAAAAAATCTGCATATTTTCTACCGATCAATATTTTCCATCTTAAAATGAATGAAAGCCACAAAGCCCAATTCTCTGTATCCACCTCCTGTTCCATGTCAATACATCCCTACCCCCCCCTGCTGCTGCCTCCTCCTTGACATTCCTTTCCTCTGCCCCCAGTAAAAGGATCCCCATGAAAGCTGGCTCGATGCACTAAAAACGAGCTCCGGTCTATTTATAATTTTGCAGAAGAGGTGGTGATCCCGAAGAATTTAGTAAGTGGCTTCACGAAGCAACTGTGTGCTGGCCACCCTGAACGGATTAGTTTCACTTCCCTTTACCAGGCAGTTTAAATAGCCACACAGAGTTCACACCAGTTCAGTTTAATTTATCTGACGATCAGGATGGGGTCGGTTAAATTTGTGCTTGGAAGGCGCTGCCCGAAAATAAACCAAGTTGTTCTGCCCTTGAGTTGTGTAGGAGGGAAGCTCGAGACAAAGTGTGTTGTGGAACCGGTGTGTGTGTGTGTGTGTGTGTGTGTATGTGTGTGTGTGGTTTCAGGGGAAGAATTAGCAGGCTTCCGCTGTTTTGATGGCATGTGTTGGGGTTTGGGGCATGTGTTTAGGCTAGGGTGGAGATCGGAGCAGCTCTGGAGGTGGGGACTGCATAAGAGTGGCACAGCAAGGATGTCGAAAGCATACCAGCGCATACTCTAGCATCTCACATTATTATTATTATTATTATTATTATTATTATTATTATTATTATTATTTTCAAATAATATTTATTGTATTTTCCCTGGCATCTCACATTAAAGAGGAGTGCACAAAGATGCAATGTGCTTTCACCGGCGACCAGGTACATCACATGCTTAATGCATACCCTTTAAGTGTCACAATTTTCCTGGTACATTACTGAAACAGCAGAAGCCACCCTGCCTTTGGATTTTATCCTAGAATGTCCCGTTTTTTCCTCTCCAGGAGCGGGACAAGCCAGCGCTTGTCCTGGTGCCCTGGTGCTTGCGCTTGCAGGGGAACCCACATGAAGCAGAAACCATGTGCAGCGCTCCTTGCGGGCCCCTCTCTGCCACTACTGAAGCTGCCACCACAGTTGTAGCAGCGTGAGGTCATCTTGGGCGCAGGAAGCAAGCGATGAGGGGAGTGAGCAGCATCCAGGTATGGGCTGCAGCAGGGGCCAGCTGACTCACGGGGCAGCGCGGCAGCAAAAGAAACGCATCCCGATTTTCAGCTGAAAGGTATCGGAGGTGTGCAATGTACAAGCCCGAGCACATGCTCTATGGCCAAATGCAACCCTTCAAGGGCTCTCTAAACTTTCCCCATGCTGCTTCCCTCAGTGGCCCTGCTTCGCAACCCAAGCATTCTTGTTGTTTTGCCTGGCTTGCATACTGTCAGGGGCTGGGCAGAGGAGGAGGAATGGTGGAGACCACCTCCCCATCCTGACCCTTCCAGGGAGTAGGAAGAGGAAGACAGTATAGATTTACAACAGAGGGTTGTGGGAGGTTGCAGCTTAGAGGCAGAGGAGGGGAAAAGTTGGGAAATCATGGGATAGGAGGAGCAGGCAGAGTTGGCTGACATGTTGGCCCTAGAAAGCATTCCAGACCCTCCATCTCTGAGGACCTGGCAAGCCTTAAAAGCAGGACAGCAAAGAGATTGAAGACAGAGGGCACTTAGTGTCATCCGTAGAGGAGGTGATGGTGATGACGACTGAGGAAGTGGGAGAGACGGACAGTGCCGGAATTACATATAAGCTAAACAAGCTATCACTTAGGACCCCAATCTCTTGGGCCCCCCAAAAAATTAAAGGAATTTTTTAATATTAATATTAATATACTGCTTCTTAATTGTATTTCAGTTCAACAATTACTTTGATAAAATACATATTTTGTTATGTGCAAATGGCTTTAGATACCTATTAGGTCCATAAATTACCATATGGCATATATTCAACACAAAAAACAGCGACAATTTGTCATTGACAAAGGACAGCTAGACATATAAAGGGCCCCATTACCTTCAGTAGCTTAGGGCCTCATCAAACCTAAATCCGGCCCTGGAGACAAGGGTGGGGTGGGGTGGGGTGGAGATTCACTCGAGACAATGCCATTATCCAAGAGGCTGGGTTCTATAGCCTCTCTCTGTAAAGTATGAAATAAAAAAGGATGGTAAGAAACTTTTCCTTGTCTTTAGATTTTCCAGGGCAACCAGTCGGCGGCCGCTGCCAGCATGCTAACACGTACCCGCCAAAAATTTTGGATGAAAATTCGGGGCACCCCACCTCCACCTCCGCCACTCACACCCTCTCTGCCGCTGACCCCTTTCTTGCCCACCTGCCTGCTGCTAAAACCTGATTGCATGCCCTCCCCTCCCCTTCCCATCCCTCTCCTCCCTTTGCTGTCTTCCACCTCTTGCTCCTGTTCCGCAGCTTCATGAGATGCTGTGTGGACTGGAGCAGCCTACTACTGAAAGGTTGACCTGGCCTGTTGGGAAATGCTGAGAGGACCAAACCTGCCCCCGGCACGCGGCACCACAGATGAACTTCCAGAAGCCAGTTTCCGGAAATGCCTTGGTGGAAGAGGAAGAGGAGCAGTGATGTGCGGGGTCAAGGTAAGTTTTCCTTCCATTTTTGTTGTTGTTGTTCCCACTGGAGAGCCAGTGTGGTGTAGTGGTTAAGAGCGGTAGACTTGGTAATCTGGTGAACCGGGTTCGTGCCTCCACTCCTCCACATGCAGCTGCTGGGTGACCTTGGGCTAGTCACACTTCTTTGAAGTCTCTCAGCCCCACTCACCTCACAGAGTGTTTGTTGTGGGGGAGGAAGGGAAAGGAGAATGTTAGCCGCTTTGAGACTCATTCAGCTAGTGATAAAGCGGGATATCAAATCCAAACTCTTCTTCCCGTGCTCTGGTGTGAGCCAACTGACTCGCGCCTCAGCACAGAACAAAAAAACGCCGGCCAGAGCATGGGAGCCAAAACAGGGCATCCAGGATTGGGATCAGAAGCCAGGGTGGCTTCTGTCAATCCGGGATATCCGGGTTAAATCGGGACGCTTGAAGAGTATGGGCTTGGATATGTCCCTGAACGGTGACAATGCCTCTTCCTTTTCTGGATGAAGGACAGAGAGGGGTGTCCAAAAGAGTGTAGAAAGCATCAAAGGGTAAAATTTACATTTGTTGCTCTGGCCCTATCATGTGGCCTTGGAAGATGACCCAGGAGGGAAGGCAGCTCTGAGATGCTCAGAAAATCCCAGCTTCATTCAAAATGCTCCGGCAGCTGTGCCAAATGTCTGGCTTTCACACACAAAAGAAAATCTGACAAATGGCACAGAGGTCAAAAGTCTGGTTGGGCTAAGCTTCCCTCCATGCGCCCAGCCAGCCAGTGGCCCCACCAGGCTTGGATCCCTTTTATACTCTTATTAAAAAAAACACCTGAACTTCAGGGAAACAAGCCTCTGGGGGGTTTTTCAGCCTGTCAAAGGACAGTTGGAAGAGAAGGCTGCTTGAAATGGTCCATTGTGGCAGCAGCTACCTGCATTAATGCGCGTAGTAGCTGGAGCATCATCTGAGTGAGAAGCTGCAGCAAAAAAAATTAATTATCCAATTCATGCTGCAAGGCAAGGCACAGCAATTGGGAAAAGTATGAGTGACAGTTTATGTTCACACAGTGAAGCAGCAGCAGCTGACTGTATGAAGAAAACCACCCCAGGAGAGTTATCTAAAGGCAGTCTTGGAAGGCAGGGAATTTGAACGTATTAGCCCTGAGCTGAGTGCCCTGCGGTTTGAAGGCCTCTGAGCCGACTCAGTGTTATGCATGGCTTTTAATCAGCTGCTATCCCATCGGAACGACATGTATAATTATCGCTCCCATTCAAATTAACAAATCGCGACACTTTTCTCCACAGAAACACATTCTGGGCTCCTGAAATTCTTTAACAGCCGTATTCGGCGCTTATTGGGAAACCAAACATATTTTTGGCATTGTGGCCCTCCGTGGACAAGCTTGGTTTTGTGATTTGCCAGCTAACTCACCAGCAATTGGATTAATAATGTTTGAGTGAGACTGGGGTGGAATCTAGACACATATAAAAACCGCACTGAAAAATGCTTTTAAAAAAAGCGTTTTTTAAAAATACATTGAATTTTCCGTAAGGCTCACCATCACCATCTAGTGTCACGTTGTATATTGCACTTAAAACACACTATTTTATTTGCAGCTGTATAGCTGAGTGAATTATGGTGCTGGAGGAGACTCTTGAGAGTCCCATGGACTGCAAGAAGATCAAACCTATCCATTCTCAAAGAAATCAGCCCTGAGTGCTCAGTAGAAGGACAGATCCTGAAGTTGAGGCTCCAGTACTTTGGCCACCTCATGAGAAGAGAAGACTCCCTAGAAAAGACCCTGATGTTGGGAAAGATGGAGGGCACAAGAAGAAGGGGACGACAGAGGATGTGATGGTTGGACAGTGTTCTCGAAGCTACTAGCATGAGTTTGGCCAAACTACGAGAGGCAGTGAAGGATAGGCGTGCCTGGCGTGCTCTGGTCCATGGGGTCACGAAGAGTCGGACACGACTGAACGACTGAACGACTGAACGACTGAACAACAACAACAGCTGAGTGCTGGTTCTGTGTAGGGCAGAGTCTTGTCTTCCCTGTTCTGCTTAATTTTAAAGCCCCACAACACTTAACTTTGACTTTGCCACCTCAACTTACTTCGCTATGGGCCCAAGACGTTTTTCATTGGAAAGAAGGGGGGGAGTGACCCCCGCAAAGTTTTTTCAAAAGGTGTTCCTATTCTTGTGCCAATGTAGTTTATACAGACTAGAAAAAACAAGTGACATAGAGGCTGCTTTCACATTCGACAAGAGAAGGAAGAATTCATCGATTTAGCTGTTTTGATTGCTGCCTTTATGTCTTGAGCTCTGAGTGAAGCCAAATACCAAAGCATTAAAGTGGAACCGAAAACTACAGCTTTCAATGTTACCGCTGAAAGCCAGCCTGGATAGAAAGCTTTTAAAGCACTGCTATGAAATGTAAGTCTATAATTGGGGTGTATCGTTTCGCTCCCACCGCTTCCAGGCAGGCGGGAACACAATGAGCGCATCTAGTTCAGTTTCCTTTGGAAGACCTCGGGAGACTTGTGGCATTTTATAGAGTGGGTTTGTTTTTCGTGCATTGGTTCACAAATGTGTATACAGTCATACCTTGGATCCCGAACACCTTGTGAGTCAAACGTTTCGGCTCCCAAACACCGCAAACCCGGAAGTGAATGTTCCGGTTTTCAAATGTTCTTTGCAACCTGAACGTCTGACGCAGCTTCCGAACGTTTTGGAAGTAAAACGGACTTCCAGAATGGATTCCTTTCACCTTCTGAGGTACCACTGTATTGTGTTGTTGTTCGGTCGTTCAGTCGTGTCCGACTCTTTGTGACCCCATGGACCAGAGCACGCCAGGCACGCCTATCCTTCACTGCCTCTTGCAGTTTGGCCAAACTCATGTTAGTAGCTTCGAGAACACTGTCCAACCATCTCATCCTCTGTCGTCCCCTTCTCCTTGTGCCCTCCATCTTTCCCAACATCAGGGTCTTTTCTAGGGAGTCTTCTCTTCTCATGAGGTGGCCAAAGTACTGGAGCCTCAACTTCAGGATCTGTCCTTCTAGTGAGCACTCAGGGCTGATTTATTTAAGAATGGATAGGTTTGATCTTCTTGCAGTCCATGGGACTCTCAAGAGTCTCCTCCAGCACCATAATTCAAAAGCATCCATTCTTCGGCGATCAGCCTTCTTGATGGTCCAGCTCTCACTTCCGTACATTACTACTGGGAAAACCATAGCTTTAACTATACGGACCTTTGTTGGCAAGGTGATGTCTTTGCTTTTTAAGATGCTGTCTAGGTTTGTCATTGTTTTTCTCCCAAGAAGCAGGCGTCTTCTAATTTCGTGACTGCTGTCACCATCTGCAGTGATCATGGCACCCAAGAAAGTGAAATCTCTCACTGCCTCCATTTCTTCCCCTTCTATTTGCCAGGAGGTGATGGGACCAGTGGCCATGATCTTAGTTTTTTTGATGTTGAGCTTCAGACCATATTTTGCGCTCTCCTCTTTCACCCTCATTAAAAGGTTCTTTAATTCCTCCTCACTTTCTGCCATCAAGGTTGTATCATCAGCATATCTGAGGTTGTTGATATTGGTTGTCTTTGTCCATGGAGTTTTCTTGGCAGGGATACTGGAGTGGCCTGCCAGTTCCTTCTCCAGGTGGATCACGTTTGGTCCAAACTCTCCACTATGACCTGTCCATCTTGACCTGTCCATAGCTTCCCTGAGTAATTCAAGCCCCTTCGCCACGGCAAGGCAGTGATCCATGAAGGGGACTGTGGATGACCTCTGGATTACCACTGTATTGTAACACAGCACAAATATACCTGATTGTTAATGCAATGCCTGGAGTTCTGTTTTGTACATCGTTTTGAGATTCTTTTGAATGTAAAGCAATTAACACATTTTCTTAATAGCTCTACAGGTTGAGCATACCCAGGAAGTTGAGCATACTTGGGAATCACCCCAGACAAAACCTGCTGTTCCTGCATATCAGAATTAGAGAGAGCATCTCCAAATGCTGTCATCTTACAGAGCCCAAATTCAGCTGCTGGTCTATGTCTCTCTCTTGGTTTATTGCAGCCCATTATCCTTTTCACACAATGACAGATACATTACAGCATCCTTAGCTGGGTGGGAAGGAAGGGATTCAGCTACATACATTGAATTTGCCATAGCTCACTATCGCCATCTAGTGTCACATTTGTATAATGCATTTTACAACGCACTTAAAATGTTTTATTTGCAGCTGTGTAGCTGAGTCCCAATACTGATGGAGATCTGCTGCTCACCTGTTTGTTTGTTTCTAGACTATGTTCAAGGTGATGGTTCTCAGCTTTAAATCAGTTGCACTTCTGCATGATAACTGGGATCAGTTATCACCTGCCTTTTGCCAGGCCTGGCAAAAGCCCTACTCAAATGCTTCTGCTAATGCATTGGAAGTTTATTTGAACAGCATTTAAATGTCTTCTTTCTAATGGAAATAAGCTGTTTCATTCCGTTATTGCTAGTATTTCATTATTGTCGTGGTTTTAAATGGTGATTTTGGTAGGCGGTTTTGTTGCTCTGCGATTCTCCACTTCCAGCATCGCTGTGAATGGAAAACCGGTCAATAGAATTTCAAGCGAGTAAAATAAACAGGTGTGTAAACGTCTTTCCCTCAAAGAGCCATGCCAGAAATGAAAATAATAACAGTGCAATGCAGTGTGTGTTTACTTGGAAGTAAGTCCCACTGTGTTCAGTGCAGTTTGCTCCCTAGGAAGTAAATTTAGCATTGCAGCCTTTTCACAGTGACCGTAATCACTGCAAAAAATATTTTTTTTAATGGAGAAGGAAGAAGATGGTTGAACAGGCCTGTAAGAATATGCTATATAGCATGATGTAGGGAACGACACAGCTGCCTACTGCCGACAGCAGTTATGGCACAGTCCCGGAGTTCACCCTGGGATGTCCTTTACGTACAATATTCGTGCAATACTTGTAATAGCAATAATAATTGCAGTTCAGGGCACTTCCTGGGGATTAGTTGGAGCTGACAGGGCTTGGCTGAGATCCAGACTATGAATATCCTCCCAAGAGCCATCAGTTCCTACCAGCTGGTCACTAATCCCCAGGAAATGCTCCCCATCTCCATTGCGGCTTCTTAATTAAGAGTTTCCCTACTAGAATTTCGGCGCCATCTTTTAAAATTCTTGATTATTTGGCGATATGGTATACAGAATCCTAAGTACAGCAGCCCAAGGCCCATACCTTCTGGGAATAATAACAACAGAAATCCCAAAAAACCAAATTAGGTTATGGATGTACGTGACCACAGCTGCCGGAATTCTGGTGGCACAAAAGTGGAGAACCGATGGATGCAGTACCGTCAAGAGAAGAATGGCATCTTAAAATATTAGAATATGTACAATATATAGAATTAGCCAGCATGGCAAATAGATTAAGAAACAAAGATGATTAGAGTCTAAAAGAAAACTCGACATTATATACATAGACTATAAGGAAAAATACTGCAACAAGAAAATAATCGCAACAGGCTTATAAAAATCACTTAGCAGTCCATGTTGCAGCGCAAGAGATGGTAAGGTAATGAAAATAACCTAGTAGAGGAAGAAAATGCAGCTAAAATTACAGCAAATAGGAAACCATGGAAAGAGTGGAAGGGGAGTAAAAGTTAAGATATATAACAGTCAGAGAAATAAGTTATGTTATCATTGCTATTCACCTATATAAAGGTAAAGGTAAAGGGACCCCTGACCATTAGGTCCAGTCGTGTCCAGCTCTGGGGTTGCGGCACTCATCTTGCTCTATAGGCCAAGGGAGCCAGCGTTTGTCCGCAGACAGCTTCCTGGTCATGTGGCCAGCATGACAAAGCCGCTTTCTGGCGAACCAGTGCAGCGCATGGAAACGCCGTTTACCTTCCCGCCACAGCGGTCCCTATTTATCTACTTGCACTTTGACGTGCTTTCAAACTGCTAGGTGGGCAGGAGCTGGGACCGAACAACGGGAGCTCACCCCGTAGCAGGGATTTGAACCGCTGACCTTCTGATCGGCAAGCCCTAGAATCTGTGGTTTAACCCGCAGCGCCACCTGGGTCCCTCTATTCACCTATATATCACCTATATATCTTCCTTTCTTATTACCCTATGTCTGACTGTAATATAGTATGCGTTGATGATGTGATATAATAGAAAATCAATTTTTATTTTTAAGGAAACAACAGGAAAGATATCTCTGCGACGACCCATTTGCACGTGGAAGTCGTCGCTGGATATTGTCATGATCAGACGAGGAACACGTAAGCAAGGGCTGGTCCTGACTTCTTGCTGGATTGCATCCAAGGCCCACGGTATTGGCCCTGGCGTGCTGGCTGTCTGCCTGGTGGCCCAATCAAGACGGCATTTGGGTGGGCCAGGCCAAATCTTGGAATTTCCCCGGCTCCGATTTGGTGTCCGCCCTAAGGAAGCCACGCTTGCACACCGAGAAGCACGGCCCAAGAGGTCACTGCTCTGTGGGCTGCTTGCCAGAGAAGCTGCCATGGACCATGTCCTTCAAAACGTTTACATTTCGGGTTCCTATATTGAGTCCAGACAGCAAAGGATAACCAAGGAGTGCCGCAGGAAAAGTCAGAGGGGTGTGTGTGTGCTTCTGGAAAGTTTGCCGGCATTGCCCTCCGAGGAAGTGACAATCTCTCTCTTTCTATGGTGTGTCAGTCAGTTTCAACCGGCTTCCTCTAATTCATGGTTGTGTAAGTGAAGCCCCACTAGGTGTGTCTCGACTGGATTCCACTGCCTCCTTCTAGGAAGGAAAAAAAGAAAATCCATATTTCTGCCATTTCCTGCCATTGTTCTGCTTCAAGCTGAATAAATGGGTGTCAGTATCTGGGAAAAGGCGGGATCCAGGAATTCTTCATTTCCCTTTACACCTGAATCACTGCCAGGGGGGTTGGGGAGAGGCTGTGCTATGCTGTGACAGTGGAATTTTACAGAAAAAAATGTCAAAACGTTTCAGCCAATCAGCAGTTCTAATACGTTTTCCATTCATAGAACTGTTGTCCAGAAAGAGATCTGGAGGCACTAGGACCAGTAACGATCAAGAAACTTCACAACGGCACAAATTTCCTTGCTTGCATGTTTCTATAGAAAGCCTTAAAAAGGGGCGCAGACGGCGCTGTGGTCTAAACCTCTGAGCCTCTTGGGCTTGCTGATCAGAAGGTTGGCGGTTCAAATCCCCACGATGAAGGAGAACAGAAAGGTCCTACAACGACAGAGTGAGTTCCCATTGCTCTGTCCCAGCTCCCGCCAACCTAGCAGTTCGATTCGAAAGCATGCCAGTGCAAGTAGATAAATAGGTACCGCTGCGGTGGGAAGGTAAACAGCGTTTCCGTGTGCTCTGGTTTCCGTCACGGTGTTCCGTTGCGCCAGAAGCGGTTTAGTCATGCTGGCCACATGACCCGGAAAGCTGTCTGTGGACAAACGCCGGCTCCCTTGGCCTGAAAGCGAGATGAGCGCCGCAACCCCATAGTTGCCTTTGACTGGACTTGACTGTCCAGGGGTCCTTTACCTTTTACCTTATAGAAAGCCATATTAAGGTTCAAAGCATAAACCCATTTACCTGAGAGTAATTCAGTCAAGTGGGGCTTGCTTCTGTGTAGACATGCATTGTATTGTGCCACCAAACTCACTATAAACTTCAATAAAACAACTTAAAATAATGCCGGGTTGCTGTATTCCAAACGGTGAAAATTTGGATGGAAAAGTGGTTGAGCTTTTCCCCCTCTTTTTTTCTTTACCAAAGTTGTTGAGCTTTAGTTTTGCCCAGTTGCAAAAAAAGAATGATATTTTTGAGCTATTTTTATGGAAAATGAGCAAAAATGACACTGCCAACATGGTTTGCTGGAAAATTGTTTTATGATTTCTGCCCAGATGCTACTGCCAACTATGGTATTCTGGATATGTCCAGAAAATTCTGGACATTTGGCAACCCTAAAATAATAAGACACTGTAATTGCAACGTATAGCTTAACGTCCCAAAGCCAGCTCAACCAGGAAGGCTTTGAGTCTCCCCAGCATGATACCAAAGTCTTGTGGGAAATTTGAAATGGTGGTTTATAGCTGCTCACCACTTAGTACAGCCTTGCGTTTGTGGGGCCTGCTGAAGTAGTGACCTCAAGGTTCTGATGCATACCCTCCAATGAAAATAGAGACACCCTTGAGTTACAGCCGCTTCAGGTTACAGCTGCTTCAGGTTACAGACACTGCTAACCCAGAAATAGTACCTCGGGTTAAGAACTTTGCTTCAGGATGAGAACAGAAATCACGCGGCGGTGGCACGGTGGCAGTGGGAGGCCCCATTAGCTAAAGTGGTACCTCAGGTTAAGAACAGTTTCAGGTTAAGAACGGACCTCCAGAACGAATTAAGCTCTTAACCCGAGGTACCACTGTATTCCATAATAATAATTTCACTATTTATACCCCACCCATCTGACTGGATTGCCCCAGCCACTCTGGGCGGCTTCCAACATATATAAAAACATAATAAAATATGAAATATTTCATTACATATGAGAAAGCTTCCCTATACAGGGCTGCCTTCAGACAGCTTAGGGCAGGGGTCAGCAAACTTTTTCAGCAGGGGGCTGGTCCACTGTCCCTCAGACCTTGTGGGGGGTCGGACTATATTTTGAAAAAAATATATGAACGAATTCCTATGCCCCACAAATAACCCAGAGATGCATTTTAAATAAAAGGACACATTCTACTCATGTAAAAACATGCTGATTCCTGGACCATCCATGGGCCGGATTTAGAAGGCGATTGGGCCTCATCCGGCTCCCGGGCCTTAGTTTTGGGACCCCTGGTTTAGGGGTTGGATAACTCCATAACACGCCCCCCCCCCAACATTTCTCCAATGGAAATATGAATGTCCTACCATGCCGTCCAGCATTTCTCCAATAAAAATAGAGACTTCTAAGGAAAAGCAGGGCATTCCAGGTTCAAATCAGAAACTGGGATGGCTTCTGTCAATCTGAGACTGTCCCTGGAAAATAGGGACAGTTGGAGAGTTTGCTGGTGCTTATAGCAACCAATGACACCAAGCAAACATTTAGGCTCAGTTTGTAATAGATAAAAGGCAAGGCTGACCCGATCTGGATTGTTGAAAAGGCTCAAATGGAACAGCAAGCCTGCTTCTCGTCTTCTCACAATTGGTAGCCAAGCGGACTGTCCTTCTTTCCCCAGCCACAAATGGTGGAAGGCAGGACAAGGGAGTGGTGATTTTCAACTGAACCATTGTGTGTGGGGGAAGGGATCCTTCTTTTCTGATCATGATTGTCCACCTTGCTGAAATTTGAGGTGGTGGTAGGGAGGGATGGAAAGATGGAGATAACGCTATTTGGGAAAGGAAGAAGTAAAGTGATATGGTTCATTCTTAGTGAAGAGAGGCCGACTACAGAGAAGGAAATGCCTAGAGCCAACTGTCTCGAGCAATCTCATTGTCTAGCAAAGCAGCACGATATTCCATATACACAAGGAAATGGTGCCGTTATTCTGCAGAGCTTTTAAAAGTTGGGTTTTCTGAGCTCGGGGTGGTAGTGGTGGAGGAAGAAGATGACCTGGGAAAACACAGAGGGGGTGGGTGTGTTTCGTTCACAACATCATGCAGATGCCTTGCAGCAAATCGGGTCCTCCCTCAAAGAGGGCACGTGTTGTGGTGAGACCTGGCAACCAAACCCTTGTGTTGTGGGTGGGAACGTTTGGATAGCCACAACACCCTATTGGTAGGTCCCTCGATGCTGGGTGTAATCAAACCAATGAGACGCTAGCTAAACGGATCGAGGGACCTACATAAGCCCATGCACGTGTCCCTGAGCTTCCTCTTTGGGCCAGTGCATTGGAACACCCACCCACCTCTTCCTATATTTAGGGTTTGCGCTTGACCTTTCTATGCCGTCGTGTGTCGTTGGGACAGGGGCACGGCAGGAATTTGCCCCACTTGGCTGATTGGCTGTTGCCATTTGGGTTCCGCCTGCTGTGTAGCAAATCGTCACAACTTGTAAGGTTGTGGATAGGCTCTGGTTCAGGTGATAGGGATGGGAGAACGCTCTCGCCATCCCTATGTGAAGGGTATTCTGTTAAAGGAATCCAAGGACTCAATGGTTTGGTCAACCCTGCAAGGCGTTGTGCCCATGCCCAAGTCCAGGGGGACATCTGGGTGGTGGACTAGCCTGACCCCGGCTTTCTGCTGTTCCAGGTGTTCACCCTATGCTGGTGCCCTGGGTCAGCGCTACCTGCAACAGTGCAGGGAGCTAGTGGAACCAGAGCCTATGCAACCACTCACTTGATGTAATCAATAAAGTTGTGGCCTAAATTCTGCCAAAAACCAAACCAAAAATTTGAGTCTTGTCTGAATTTATTTAAGGGGGAGGTTAAAGGTCTACACACACAAGTGAATGGACAGAGCACAGCTATTTCACATTAGATCTCTAAGTGTGGAAGCAGCGGAAGTTTTCTTTCTGCATCTGCCAGCAGAAAGCAGTGTGTTTTCTTGGCTAAACCATTTCTGCTCTGGCTATTTCCATTGCGCACGCACACAATCCCTACCCCAAACCACCTGTAGATTACTGTTTTCTTGTGAGCTTTCGGGAACAGACATACAAAGTGCCATTGAGGATAAAGGATTCCATGCTGGGCCATTAACAAAACAGATGCGGATGTTTGACCAAAAAAATAAAAATCAGCAAAAAAAATAATCTTTTCCTGGCACCGTCTCTTGCCAGCTTTACTCTCAATTGCACATATGTGAATTCCGCACATGTCATCTGAATAATTAGGTACTGAGAACCCTTTTGAATATTAAGTACGTGAGTATTATTGCTGGTCCCGGGAAACAGAAACCCCCGTTACCCATGCAAATATTAAGGTGTCTATAAATGTGATATTCGATTCCAGCCAAATAGGCTTGCCAGATGTTGTTAGTTCTACATCTTGGCAATAATATATTTAAAATTAAATTTTCTAATACTACAACCAAGGACCCACATGTGACTCCACCCAGAAACTGGGGTCTGTTTTTATCCATCTGCCTTGAGAGATAAGGGAAGAGTACACCTTTGGGGGTAAAGTCAAACTGTTGGAGTTACAGCACCTGCCGTGTCTGTAAAGACCAATACAGGAGAGACATGTCTTGTTGCAGCTGGGGCAGATGAAGGCATCCAGTTTTGCTGCTGCAGATGCATCATGGCGTTTCTTCTCTCTGCGCTTCTCCCAGCGGTCATCCTACTCTGCTCACTGCCGTGAATACATGACCGGCCTATGTGTCTCCAGGCACTGTGATTGTCCACACGGGAATGTTGCCAGCCTTCGTGCCACATTTGTAGACCTCTTTGTAACACGGAGCTGGTCTGCCAGCGGGCCTAGTGACTGAAACCAGCTCCCCGTAGAGCACGTCCTTGGGGATCCTGCCGTCTTCCATTCTGCTGACATGGCCAAACCGGTGTAGGCAACACCGAGGCAGAAGTGGATCATGATCCCAAACATCTTTGTTTGAGACTCTGTCCTGCCTTGTGATGCCTCAAATCTCCCCGAAACAGTGCATATTGAAAGCAACAAGGTACTGTGTACATCTGGATACATTGAGATAAATTCAACGGTGTAGATATGTTTTGAGGGATGTAATAATGGAATACTGAATGGTATAGTTTTTGTAAAATACACAGGGATTTATGATGTGCAAAATGAGCCATAGAAATAGAAGAAGGGAAGTCATTATTTTAAGTCTCTCTCTCTCTCTCTCTCTCTCTCTCTCTATATATATATATATATATATATATATATATATATATTTGTGTGTGTGTGTGTGTGTGTGTGTTTGTGTAGCAAGAAAGTGAGCTCAGAAACTCACCCTGTAGATTTTGTTTCCGTAATTTCACTTTTTGAAACATAGCAACCAGTGCTAAACAAGCTATAGCTTAGGGCCCCACTCTCTTGGCGCCCCCCCCCCCAATTTTTTTTGAAAGAAAATAAAACCCTGGATGTACATTTCCAAAATATAAGATAAAAAACAAATAAAATAAAACCTACATACAGCAATAGTGTTTTGTGTTGTGTAGGCTCCTATTTGTTATGTGTAAATGGCTATTAGGTCCATAAATAATACTGTAGCTTATATTCGACACAAAAAACAGCGACAATTTGTTGTTGACAAAGGACAGTTGGACATATAAAGGGCCCAATTGTGGGATGATGTCAGTCAAGTCCAACATTCTAAGGGAGGACCAACTGCCACTTTGTGTCAGTTAGCTTTGGTCTGTTGGTTGGTTAGGCTGCTGCTGCTTAAAGATGTGTTAAGAGACTCACTAATATCGTTTATACAGTGGTACCCCGCAAGACAAATGCCTCGCACAACGATAAACTCGCAAAACGAAAGGGTTTTGCGAGTTTTTAGTTGACTCGTGAGACGAATTTGTCTATCGGTGTTTTTCGCAAGACGAATTTGTCTGGTGAGGTACCACTGTAAGCCGGCACTGGACCGCGCCACGCCGCGTTTTAAAGCTGCTGTTCGCTCGCTGCAGCTTTAAAACGCGACGTGGCGCGGTCCGGTGCCGGTCGGAAGGGGTGTCGGCCGATCGCGCCCGCCATCTTGGGTGGACATGCGTGTGGCGGAATAAGGCCTGGTTCATCATGGGTTAACCTATCACTCCCATGTTAGGTAGGTGTTCCCTGGGAGGCGGAGCTACCTGACATTCTAAAAGGAGGGGGAACAACCTTGAAAGGCAGTTGGGGGTTTGGCAGTTGGGTGTGGAGGTTTAGAAAGAGAAACTGCGAGGTTAGGCTTTGGGGAATGGGAGGAAAGGTCATTACCATTGCTAACGGGATGCAGGAAAGATTATAACTGAGCTGAATTATATAAGAAGATTTGTACCAATAAGAACTCAAGACATCCATGTTTTCAAGTTACCTTAATAAAGTTAAAAGTGTTTAAACGTTCGCTGACTGTGGCAGTGCGTCAGTGCCTCAAGAGGTGTGGCTGAGGGGAAAAGCACTAGGGGTTTCCTGTGATAGAGGGAACGGGTGGCTTATTTTCCTGGCATACAGAGGACTGGGCAGGGAAGCCAAAGGTGCCACGCAGTTGCCTAAAGTGAAGGCAAGCTGCAGTAGTTTGGGAACCCAGGGCGGGAGATCCCAAAGGTGGCAAGAGTTGTTTCGAACGTAAAGCACTGAGGTACCCCAGAGACACTCCCATATAACCACTGAAGGATTCATCCTAGTGGACAGTGAAATTTAGGGAGAGTCACGGTTGGGGAAGAATCGAAAGGGTGAGGGAGTGGGATCCCTCACAATGCGCAGTCGACCCAAGATGGCGGGTGCGATCGGCCAACGCCCCTTCCGACCGGCGCCCCCGACTTTCCCCCCCATAGGAACGCATTACCGGTAATTAAATTTTAATGCGTTCCTATGGGAAACGGTGCCTCGCAAGACGAAATTTCCGCAAGACGACAAGTCTTGTGGAACGAATTAATTTCGTCTTGCGAGGCACCACTGTATAGTTTATATCTTTTGTTTTGTAACCTAAATATGTACATGAATGAATCTGTCAGTAAATTACTTTACTTTGGTTATTAGTCAGATTCACGTGTATCTTTATTTTGAGGGGGATAAAGGGATTGACAATCAAGAAAAGGACGCAAGACTCAAACGAGTCAGCAAGCCGTTGGCCGCTGTGCAGGTTTAAATAAGGAACGTTTAACTCTGCTCCTATATTATATAAACGTTCCCACACCCATTACCTTCAGTAGCTTAGGGCCTCATCAAACCTAAATCCGGCCCTGATTGCAACCCTATAGGAATGGTAGTTTACCATCCAGAGCTACAGTTCCCAGCACCCTAAAACCACAATTCCCAAAATTCTTTGGGGGAAAGCTATGGGCTTTAAATGTCTGGTGTGGGCATAACCTGACATCCAGGGGCATATCGCCTCAAACAAAACATTGTGGCTAGTGACCACCTATAGCCTTAACCCCCCATGAATTTGTTGAATTCTCTTTTAAAGCCATCTAAGCGGGTGACCATCGCAACTCCCCCTGGAAGCAAAACCCACAATTTAACTATGGGCTGTCTAAAGGAGTACTTTCTTCCATCTGCCCTGAGCCCTCCTGGTGCTGCCCCTTTCAACAGTGCATCCTGATGCCAAAGCTAGACTGTATCTAAACAGGACAATCGAGCCCTACATTTGAACTTATTGAGATTTCTCATGGGAAAATTGGAAGCAAACATTATCTCTAGCAGTAGCAGCGTGTTGCCATTGTTTCAAAGTCCCCTCCGCACAATGGCCAACATTCAGCAGGCAACAAAGGGCAGAAGAAATGTTTCCATTAGTGGTTTCCCATCTTCCCAACTTCTGTTGATTTGCTGGCGACTGAATGTGCTCATGGAAAGGAAAACAAGCCCAGCTACCCATTGAGTCTCTCTGAATATCTCCGGTTGGCTCCTTGCTTGGCCTGATATCATTCAGTACCACCCACATACTGATAGACAATGAGAGGGGGGAAAGAAAAGTAACACCCTTTTCAGAGTTGCTGTTTAAATAAAACAAGTTTGCAGTTCACGTTGGAATATATATAATTCCTCTAGCATGGTATGTTTGCAATGACTGACAGGGAGCGTTCATGGTTTTGGGCAGGAGTCTTCTTTCTCACACCCTCCAACATTTTTCTGATGAAAATAGGGACGTCCTATATAATAATAATAATAATAATAATAATAATAATAATAATAATAATAATAATAATACCCCAAACATATGACTGGGTTGCTCAAGCTACTCTGGGAGGCTTCCAGCATATATTTGTTGTTGCTGTTTAGTCGTTTAGTCATGCCCGACTTCTTATTTTTTGTGCATTTCATTAAAAAAAAATGTGTAGAGCAGCACCTCAGAGAAAAAATACAGTTCAGTTTTCTTTCTTCTATTTTACTTCCTGCAGAAAAGGTTTTTCCCCCCGATTAAAAAACCCAAGGAGAATTACAAATATGACATCCCATGTGCAGCCTGAAGGAGTACTGTCAATAATTCTGTCCTTAACCCCACTCCCCGCAAATGTTCATTTACATCTAATTAAAAACCAGGCCATGACCAGATGGAAAAGAGGACAGAGCTCTTACACATTTAGTCAATTGTGTAGAAAGGAGTCTAGAAAAGAAATTGTGTTAAGGAGATGACAGAAATCACTGGGTTAAAGCTGACCAAAAGTCCAGAGGTAGCATTATTATCAATTTATGATGGGGGTGGAAGGTTCGCAGGCTTTGGAAGGACTTGCTCACAAATTTAATGATAGCTGCATGAGTTATTATAACTAGGAAGTGGAAGGGGCAAGCAGAATATGAAATGGAAGAATGGTATAAAGAGGTGTGGGATATAGCTATTAATGATAAATTAACATGTGCCATTAAGGTAAGACGGGGAATATGCAGGAGAAATGATTTTGAGGAGATATGGAGGGTGTTTGTAGAATTTGTACTGTTAAAACGGAAAGGGGTCAAACCATCACAAGAGGTGTTGAAATTTTGGGAGGGTGGAGAGTTACAATGGAATGGTCTCGGTGGTGGGGTGGACCTTTTTTATTCTTATTTATTTAAGATGTGGCAACGACAACGAGCAACATGCTGAATTTTACCATTGCGTGGGGCACCAATGAAATTTTAAATGCCAAAGTCCTCTACTGCTCTCTTCTTTTGCATCTGGCCACACTCTTCAAAAAGTCAGAGTTTGTTGTTTGTTCATTTGCATTAGTCTCAGCCGTCGCCAACCAAATGTGCAAGAAAGGAATGGTCTCCTCTGATGGTTTTTTATTTTATATTGGAGAGAACACATTTCCTTGCAGCTGCGATGGACACCCAGAGATATTCTTTCTAACTCCCATTTGTCTGCCAGACTGCAGAAAATGGTGGCAGCGAGCAATCCAAAACAATGAACAGAAATCCTGAAACAAATTGCTATTGATGTTGCTATTGTCCTGAAGTCCTATGGATTACTGTGGTGAGGATCCAATCCTTACTGGGGATTTCAAAGCCTGCTCTCCCAAGAGAGCAGAATTGTTGGCCTGAACTGCCTTTTGACTGCACATTATCCAATCGGAAATGCGATTTTCTTCAGGGTCCTTTAACCAGGTAGCGTACATGGGGCAGCCATATTGTTCACTGTGCAATTACTCCGGAAAGGGCAGCCTGTCATAATGTGTCACTGTTTCCAGGGGATTTTTAGGAGCTGAGCAAGCCTTGAAAGTCTTTTTCTTCATTGTGGTACATCCAAGATGTACTGTATTTTTCCGTCTATTAGACGACCCCATGTATAAGAAGACCCCTATTTGGGGGGACTCCGATTTAAGAAAATGGGGGGAGATGGCCCCTGTGTATAAGATGCCCCCAAATTTTGGACATTATTTTTTAAGGGAAATACCTAGCCTTATACACGAAAAAATACGGTAGTTTCAGCAAACTTTAAGCAAGTTTTCGTAATCAAAAGAAGTCTTCGGTGAGGCAATATGTGATTCCAGGTAGGGAATGTAGATGGACCACCCTGCAGATTTATTGGGATGATTGACATGGCTTCATCTATGTGGTTTAGTCCGTTTCCTAAACAACAACAACAACAACAACAACAACAACAACAACAACAACAACAATTTATTATTTATACCCCACCCATCTGGCTGGGTTTCTGGGCAGCTTCCAACAGAACATTAAAATGCAATAATCTAATAAACATTAAAAGCCTCCCTAAACAGGGCTGCCTTCAGATGTCTTCTAAAGGTCTGGTAGTTGTTTCTTTATTTGACACCTGGTGGGAGGGCGTTCCACAGGGCGGGTGCCACTACCGAGAAGGCCCTCTGCCTGGTTCCCTGTAACTTGGCTTCTCGTAGTGAGGGAACCACTAGAAGGCCCTCGGCACTGGACCTCAGTGTCCAGGCAGAATGATGGGGGTGGAGACGCTCCTTCAGGTATACACAATTCTCTATTATTGTGCTAAAGTTCTCCTCACTTGCTCACCTGTGTTGCTTCATTATTCCCAGAAATTCTCATACATACGCCTTCATTTCCGCTCCTGCACAAATTGCAGAGCTTGCACGATTGGATCTAACATAGCATCCTTGCTTATGATTGCAAGACGAAAATTAAAGTTGACGTCTGTACTGGTACAGAAGCTGTTGCGTTGCTTGATCCCGCTAATTGCTTGACAGTTGCCCTTGGGTTGGAAAAAAAAGTTCCCAAACCCTGCCAGATGCATGATACCCACAGCAGGACAACTAAAACTCTCAGAATGAGAACACCTCCGGGAATAATGCTAATGAGGAATGCAAGCATTTATCAAGTCAGTTTTCATTAGGACTGAGCTGATACTACTGACTTCATTTCATGGTGTGTGTGTGTTTTTTGCAAGGGGCCCAAATGCCTCCAATTTTGGATGAACTTGATGAACACATTTTGCCACTGCGATCCATGCGATGGTCACCTCCAAGCTTGATTACTGTAATTAGCTCTACGCGGGGCTCCCCTTGAAGCTGACCCAGAAACTCCAGCGGGTGAAGAATGCCGCTGCGAGGCTCCTTACAGGGCCCTCGCCGCAGGACCACATCCATCCAGTACTACATCAGCTGCACTGGCTCCTGGTGGAGTACAGGGTCAGGTTTAAGGTGCTGGTTCTAACTTTTCAAGCCTTATATGACCCGGGACCCTCGTATCTAGGGGACTGCCTCTCCTGGTATGCCCTACGGAGGACCTTACGGTCCGCAAACAAAAACATCTTGAAGGTCCTGGGCCTCAAGGAGGTTAGACTGGCCTTGACCAGAGCCAGCACCTTTTCGGCCCTGGCCCCAGTCTGGTGGAACACTCTGTCGCAAGAGACCAGGGCCCTGTGGGATTTGACATCTTTCTGCAGGGCCTTTAAGATGGAGCTGTTCCACCAGGCCTTTGGTCCTCTTATAAGACCCTGCAAACAAGTGGCTTCTCTAACTCCTCTCACCGGCTCATGCAAATAGCTGAGCCTGATGTGTTCTTAAGGTTCCCAACTCCTATAGTTATAATCTGTGGGTAGCCATCTGATCTTATTTTGATTTTAATCTGATTTTAAGATGTATGTCAGTTGATTTTTGAATCAAAGTTGATTGTTGAATCAAGAGCCAGTGTGGTGTAGTGGTTAAGAGTGGTAGACCCGTAATCTGGGGAACCGGGTTCGCGTCTCCGCTCCTCCACATGCAGCTGCTGGGTGACTTTGGGCTAGTCACACTTCCTTGAAGTCTCTCAGCCTCACTCACCTCACAGAGTGTTTGTTGTGGGGGAGGAAGGGAAAGGAGAATGTTAGCCGCTTTGAGACTCCTTCGGGTAGTGAAAAGCAGGATGTCAAATCCAAACTCTTTATGTCTTTATGTATTATATATTCTGATAGCTGCCCTGAGCCCAGTTCTGGCTGGGGAGGGCGGGATATAAATAAAATTATTATTATTATTATTATTATTATTATTATTATTATTATTATTATTAGTATATTTGTTCTTATTTCCACTTTCCTTCTATTTCCCCCTCCCCTTATGTTCCTTTGCTTCATCCTGTCCACGCTTCTGTTGAATTCTGTTGGCAATGCCAACCTGTTGGCTTTTGAATCATAGAACCGTAGAGCGATAGTGTTGGGACCCCAAGGGGCACCTAGTTGAACTCCCTGCAATGCAGGAATTTCAACAAGATCATACAGGATAGGTGGGCACCCTACCTCTGCCTAAAAACCTTCAATGAAGGAAAGACCACAACCTCCTGAGGATCATGGCCACTCATAATGGATCATCACAGACAACTGAATTCAGGTATCTGAAGAAGTGTGCATGCACACGAAAGCTCATACCAAGAACAAACTTAGTTGGTCTCTAAGGTGCTACTGGAAGGAATTTTTTATTTTATTTTGTTTTAACTGAATTCAGTGGCAGTCTTCTTCTTTGGCAATCACTCATAGCCGTGTAAGATTGACTTCCATAAACACGGTTTTAACAGTGAGTCCGTAAGTGATTGTGGAGGCCAATTCTGGATCCACACGTCCTTCCACAGTGGGGACATAGGTTTCCGGGAGGGAGTTGATCACTGTGAGGGTTTGCCAAGCGTGCTTTCCTCTTAGCACGGTTCTCCCTTTCGTCCTGAGTTCAAGCGTCTTCAAAGCTCGTGACACCTTTTTGTAAAGGTGACCTTGCCGCCTTGGGTGACCCTGCTGGGAGTACAAGACTCCCAACAGCTTCGCTCACAAGGGTCATAGGAACCTGCAAGCCCACTCACTATGACAAGGTGATGATCCAGTGAGTGAGAGTGGAAGTATGGGGAATGAGGCTGAGGAAACAAAATGGTGTGAAGAGAAAATAGCAGTGACATAATACAACTTGCTGAGATAAGTTTCTTAAAAAAAAAAACTAGTATCAAAATTAAAGAACATTTAGCACGGTCCTAATTTTTATTCTGTAAACTGAAGTGTTGCATACTCGTTTATTTCTTTTGGTTACTCAAACCATTGAATTTTGCTTCTAGCACCAATACCATAACTATTTCAAAACATAAGTTGCTGAATTGCAACTCATTACCAAACTTAAAACCATGGAGAGACCTGGGCTCAACAAAGACATTGGATTCTTATCTCATTATACACGACAAAGCTATCTTTAGCCATCTCACCCCTTGCCTTTTCCTGTAAGACCAACTGTAGTCGTTAACAGTTGTCAACAGGTTTTCCACACCTATCAGCCAATCCCCCATTCCCACCACCCTTCTGAGTAATACCCCTCCCCACTCTCTCACTATATATAAGGGTCTGGTGACTTCTATTTCAGTGTATCTGAAGAAGTGTGCATGCAAACGAAAGCTCATACCAAGAACAAACTTACCGTATTTTCCAGCGTATAAGACGACTGGGCGTATAAGACGACCCCCAACTTTTCCAGTTAAAATATAGAGTTTGAGATATACTTGACCGCAGATTCTCCACCCGGCGTATAAGATGACCCCCCAACCTTTGAGAAGATTTTCCTGGATTAAAAAGTAGTCTTATACGCCAGAATATACAGTAGTTGGTCTCTAAGGTGCTACTGGAAGGATTTTTTAAATTATTTATTTCAAAACATAATAGACAGGTTGCTATAGAACTGAAAATTGGATATTGCTAAGATATCTACAACATTTCAAAGAGGATTATTTCAAAATTTCAAAGAAGATTTCTTGTGTTTGATTTACTTCTTTTCAAAGATTATTAGGCCCTTGTAACTGAGGAGGGAAATATAACTAATGGGAAATGAGAAACAGACTCTCTGGACCGAATCCAAAACATTACGAAGAAAATACATTTGTTCCAAGTATCTTTGAATCCGGTTGTATAATTACTATTAAAATGAAGCTGAGTAATTGAATGGAGAAAATAAATATGACACAGAAAGATCTGTGTGGTTGCATTTTAAGTAGGACTATTTTGGATTTCCACCATAAAGTTCTGGCATGAATTTCACGTCAAGTCATCTGATTTTGAATGAGCAACTAAATGGCTTCTAGAAATATGAATTTTATTAGTCTGATAAGGTCTTAATTAATGTGATGCAGCACCATCCATGAAAAAAGATGCTTAGATGACTCAGTTTACAAAGGATTACATGGTTCAGTATTAGCAGATGCAAGAGAGATGCAACAGCAACATTTTGGGAATAGCCTAAGGAAATTAAGTCAAACGTTTCACCAAAGCTTGTGGTTTGAATTACTTAAAGAGTGTGCTTTATCCCAATTCACTGGGCTCATTACTATGGCCCATTTTTTGTTGAAGACCTGATGGCAGCAGTAGTAATATGGGAAAGATTTATGAGCATATCTCTTTGTAAATCAGACATGGCTAGACAAATTGTTCCTGTTACAATTTTCTTCAAGCGAATGATTTTGCAAAACTTCAATGCATGAAAATTGTAACATGGGATACAGCTGTGTGGCAGAGATGTTAACACTTGAGCCACAGCGAGATTTCAAGGAACAGGGCTCAAGAGGACTATGCTAGGACTCAGAAAATGTTTTTAAAAGCAGACAATCCTTAGAGAATCGAGGGTTTCAAAACGACATTCCCTGCAACTGTGGTGGAGCTGGAAAAATTCAGTTTCTTTACAATAAACCTTGGGGAGGGGGAGAGAGACTTCTGGATCACTTGAACTGACCGAATAATGTCTGTGACTTTTGTACTACTTTTGCCCATTGAGATCAGATCTACTCCCACTTCCTCCTCGAGCACCTTAGAACCGCTAGGAAGTAATGGGTGGCAGCAAAGATCCCCTGGGTTGCGAACAGAAAAATCTGGCAACCTAAAATCAACACGACAGGCTAATAATTTTATTTCAACACTTTATATAGCTACAAAATTGTATCTTCATTCAGAGTCAAGTGGCATACAATATATACAAGGTAACACCAACTAATGTGACTTCAGAGATTTTCCCAAAGTAGGGGATTTTTTTGATGGTGTATCAAACAGAGATATATATAATTTTTTTAAATCAAATTATTAGCCTGTCGTGTTGCTTTTAGGTTGCCAGGAAGTCATAAGTGGCCAATTGGCCAATGAGCAGTAACTTGGTTGTGCTCAAATTCTGGTTTTCCCCTCAAAGCTGTTGTGGATGCTTAATCATTTTCACAACTACCCCTAACTAAAAAAGGTAAAGGTAAAGGACCCCTGGATGGTTAAGTCCAGTCAAAGGCGACTATGTGGTTGCGACGCTCATCTCGTTTTTCAGGCCGAACGAGCCGGCGTTTGTCCACAGACAACTTTCTGGGTCATGTGGCCAATATGACTAAACTGTTTCTGGTGCAACGGGACACCGTGACGGCAACCAGAGCGCACGGAAATGCCATTTACTTTCCTGCCACAGTGGTACCTATTTATCTACTTGCACTGGTGTGCTTTCGAACTGCTAGGTTGGCAAAAACTGGGACAGAGCACTGGGAGCTCATCCTGTCATGCGGATTCGAACCGCCAACCTTCTGATCAGCAAGCCCAAGAGACTCAGTGGTTTAGACCACAGCACCACCTGCATCCCCTAACTAAATTGAAAGGTGTTTCACTTTGGTTCAGAAGGCGTCCCCAAGGAATACCCATGTCTTTTAACAAGTGGACATCTTTGTTTCATTTCTAAGTCTCCTTCCATTCAGAAAAGTTAATTTCTGAAATTAAAATGATTACATTTTTATGTGACATGTTTGATCAACTTCTGACTGGTTTATAGGAAGTTATTTAGTTAATTTTCACAGTGACTATTTATAATGTGTGTTTAGTCTCGGAATACATGGCTTGTGTGAAAGACAGACTTTCCTGCCTGGGAACTGGACTCACCTGCAGTTCCTTATCAGGTGCTTGGGCACCAAAATCAGGAGTTAAGGGTGCAGATAAGCAGACTGGAAGGAATAGTGGGGGAGCAATCATGGCAGCTGACCGAGGCATGTGGGAGACAGATGTCCAAGAGCCTCATGGCCAGGGCGAAGGCTAGGGTTGGACTAGATGACCCTGTGGTACCTTCCAACTCTACAATTGTATGATTAAATGGGATAGATTTGCTCTTAAGTAGGGATTTTTCCCTCCATCCCTACTTACAGAGAAACAGAGCTTCTTATAAAGATACTGCCAGTTTCTCACATTCAAGGAAACCTTCCGTTTGAATGTTGTCCTGAAATTCTCCTCATCTGGGAAGTGGGATCGGCAAAAAGAACAACGAAATTCCCAAACGAGCCTATTTGCCTGTGAATAAAAGAGCCGCTAAGTTTTACTTCAGAACACACAATCATTTACTGAACCTTTCCCCCTTTTTCTTTTTGGCTTTAATACAAATACAAAGATAGTTTCTCTCTGTTCTGGTGAGCAAGTAAAACAATCCTCACTTTGTTTGAGAGCATTGGTGTTCAGGGATAATTAATGAAGTGCTTACCAGCTGAATTGGAATAGCATCCAAGCCACTTCAAGGGAGAAAGGATATTTTCTCCTTCCAGAACAAGTTTTCATTTGTTTCAACTAAAACAATAATATGCAACTCCATCCTTAGGCTGCAAGGGTGATAGTCAAATATCATTGTAGCCTTAATTTGATAACAACAACAACAACAACAACAACAACAACAACAACAACAACGAGATCAATTTATTACTGTCCCCCCTCTGTCTCAATAAATATATCTTGTAATGAAACTACTGCAGAACTGGCAAATTTAATAGCAAAATTAAGAGAATCTAATGATGAGTGTTTTACGGAGGAATGGATGCCTTTCTCGGGCTATTTAAAGAAATATTATAGTATGATGAACTCGTGAGCAGGATTTGAGCAGCAGCAACAACAATTTATTTATACCCTGTCCATCTGGCTGGGTTTCCCCAGCCACTCTGGGTGGCTCCCAACAGAATATTATTAATATTATTAATAATAAAGCGATAAAACATCAAACATTAAAAACTTCCCTAGACAGGGCTGCCTTCAGATGTCTTCTATAAGTCAGATAATTGTTTATTTCCTTGACATTCCACAGGGCAGGCGCCACTACCGAGAAGGCCCTCTGCCTGGTTCCCTGTAACCTATGATCAACAGAAGTAATTAGATTATAATATTGTGGTTAGGATTTAATAGAAAGGGTGCAGCAGAAAGGGAGAAACAACTCCATGGCAAACCGGGGGGTGGGGGGAGAGTTGATAGGAATAAGAGAAAAGATGAAATCAACTGTATATGTTAAAAATGTTGAAACTTAATAAAACAATGAAGAGAAAAAGGATCTACTGGATTGAATTTCACTGTCTTTTGAACTGAACAAGATATTTTGTTTTTCTCTAAGGAAGTAAGAAAATGAAAAAACAAAATCATGAGGATATCTATCTATCTATCTATCTATCTATCTATCTATCTATCTATCTATCTATTGTCAGGTTACAGCCGAGTAGCCAGCAGCTGCAGCTGTCTGATTGACTGGGACAGCAGCCAAGAGCTGGGAGAGCGGGTTGTCATGGAAACAGCAGGAGATAAGACTGAGGGAAGCGCTCAGTCCAGGGCTAGTCCGAATCTTTCTGAAAGCAATTTGTCAGAGCCTTTACTGGCTCCTCTTACCTCAGAGGAACGCAGGAGGGGTGGGGTGCAAGAGAAAGGAAAATTGTGGTCGCAGAGGAGGCGGAAGAGGATGGTGTTTTTGTGAGGTTTCAAAGGGAAGAGGAACCACCCTGAAGTTTCAGATGAGTCATCAACAGAGTAGCCAGAGGTCGTGAGAGCAGGGTGCTCCAGTCTAGAGGCTTGGTTGTTTTCTTTGTTTTCTTTAAATAAACTCAACTTCTCTGAGTTACCATGTACACGTCTTGCTGCTGCTACATCTATCTATCTATCTATCTATCATTTATCAATCTCAGAGCCAGATTTAGGTTTGATGAGGCCCTAAGCTACTGAAGGTAATGGGGCCCTTTATATGTCCAGCTGTCCTTTGTCAACAACAAATCGTCACTGTTTTTTGTGTGTTGAATATATGCTATATGTTACTTTATGAACCTAATAGGTATCTACCCTTTCATAGATCACTGCCTTGTCATGGCGAAGGGGCTTGAATAACTCCAAGAAGCTATGAGCCATGCCGTGCAGGGCCACCCAAGACAGACAGGTCATAGCCAAGAGTTTAGACTAAATGTGATCCACCTGGAGAAGGAACTGGCAAAGCACTCCAGTATTTTGCCAAGAAAACTCCATGGACATAAAAAAGGAGAAGCTTTGAGAAGAAAGTGAGAGTTTCCAAGGCATGCTCTGGTTCATGGGGGTCACGGAGAGTCGAACACGACAAAGAAGACTAAACAACAACAATAGGTATCTAAAGCCATTTGCACATGTTGGCATGCAACCAGTCCAAGCAGAATGTAGGCACCCTATATATAGAAATGAGAAAACCAGTGATATTTTAGGGAGCAGGCTAGCAGGCAGGGCCCATTACATACATCACAGGAGCCTACGCAATACAAAACACGGTTGCTGTATGTAGGTTTTATTTTATTTGTTTTTTATCTTATATTTTGGAAATGTACATCCAGTTTTTTTCCCTTTAATTTTTTTTGGGGCCCCCAAGAGAGTGGGGCCCTAAGCTATAGCTTGTTTAGCTTATACGTAAACCTGGCACTGATCTATCTATCATCTATCTATCCTCTCTCTCTCTCCTATATCTATTCCAGTTTACCTTTCATTTCTTCATGTCTTATTCTAATGGGGTTTGGTTGATCCAAAACGGAGTCTTTACTGGAAGGGCTGAGGGCAGAATGGTGCGGCATGCTAAAGTAAAACGGCCGTGCAAAAATAAATGCTGACTATGGTTCAAGAAAGCCCGAGACAAACATCCTTCTGTCACCACCTTATGTGAAAATGTTTGCAGATTTCGGCTGCCTGTGCCAGTGATTCAATTTGCTCCCAGGGTCTCATGTGTAAATTCATTTCCGTTTTTGCCACTGCAGCTTCCTTATTTCAGCTTCAACAGTACTGCCACTTTAAATCACATTGTACGCTGAAAAAATCTGCTAGCTGACCTGCGGCTGGGGTCACCCGACTTATCTCCTGCCAGTCTAAAATTAAACTTCTGTATAATGCTCATATTTTACAGCCCAATATATTCTTCAGAGTTGCTAACTAGTAGTGACATTGTGGGCGTTAATGACTTAAGGTGTTTGAAAAAACAAAACTGCTAAACCTTTCATTTGGGGAATTATTACAGCTGCGTTGTATTTATTGAAGGCTGGAATACACACTTGATTTACGAGTCCCATGGACTGCAAGAAGATCAAACCTATCCATTCTCAAAGAAATCAGCCCCGAGTGCTCACTAGAAGGACAGATCCTGAAGTTGAGGCTCCAGTACTTTGGCCACCTCATGAGAAGAGAAGACTCCCTAGAAAAGACCCTGATGTTGGGAAAGATGGAGGGCACAAGGAGAAGGGAACGACAGAGGATGAGATGGTTGGACAGTGTTCTTGAAGCTACTAACATGAGTTTGGCCAAACTACGAGAGGCAGTGAAGGATAGGCGTGCCTGGCGTGCTCTGGTCCATGGGGTCACAAAGAGTCGGACATGACTGAACGACTGAACAACAACGAATGGTTTGAATGTCCCACTGGCGGCAGGGCGATGGATGGAAAGGAGAAAAACGACGCAAATAATTTTGATTGTGTTTCAGATGCTACGTTTTTCTGCCTCCAGATGCAACATTTTAGACACACACCCCAAACGGTTCTGTCCACCGTGCTTAGGAAGGAATGGCACCTTAAATATGAGCAGAATTGTCCCCCCGTTGATTCAGTTGTCGAGGAAAAAGTTTTGCGGCAATGAGGAAAACTAACCTCTCAGAAGACTTGCCTTAGTTTCCAGCAAGCCACAACTGTATGGATGGGCAGATTGTGGTGGGGAGGGGGGGGGCAGCTCAGTGGTCCCTAACTTTAGAATGGAGTATTTTTTTTATCTGGATACAAACTGCAAGAAACCTGGCTTCAGAGTCAGACTTGTGATAATATGTTTGTTCAGAGGTGGTTGAACCTGCAGGCTGAATCTGGCTAGCCAACGTGGACTGAAATAATAATAATAATAATAATAATAATAATAATAATAATAATAATAATTTATACCCTGCCCATCTGACTGGGTTTCCCCCAGCCACTCTGGGCGGCTTCCAACGAAAGATTAAAAATACATTAAAACATCAGTCATTAAAAACTTCCCTAAACAGGGCTGCCTTCAGACAGAGTCCTGAAAATCCAGACCTTCTTACGGTGTGGCACCATTCGTAGGAGGTCTTGGGGCTCAGGAAACTGGAAGGAGCATGTGTAATTGTGTGTTGGTCACACATAAGACTCAGCTACACAGCCGCAAATAAAACATGCCGTAAAGTGCAATATACAAATGCGACACTAGATGGCGATGGTGAGCTATGCCAAATTAAATGTCTTTTTCAAAGCTTTTTAAATATATATGTAGATTCTGCCCTACTTTGGTTTAACAGCCAATTCTTTTTTGCGGGGAACTCTGTAAGGGGAATAGAGGTCTTCCTAAGAACTCTCACCCCCCAAAAAAACAAACTATAGTTCCCAGGATTCTTTGGGGTGAAGCCATGGTACAACAGTACTGTAAATGTATGTTGTAAATGTGACCATTGATTGCTCTGATCAAGAGGAGTGTTTCCTCACCCGCGCTGAATATTCTGTGGTTGGCATGGCAATATTCAGCCCTAGCTTAGGAAGCCTGTCTTGATCCATTTGCATTTCTCTTCATTGTCCAAGAATGACGCGTGCATATTAATCCTTATTGCTTTATACCAAGGTTCTAGGACAGTGATTCCTACAAAAGCACATGGATGCACCTCACTCAAAAATGTTTTCTCTTAGGATGCAACTGGAGTGCCTCAATATAGCTGCTGGGCTCCATTGAAAACGGAATGATGTCTCCAGACAACGGAAATACTCTTCTTTTCTTATCTCTGTGGCTTCCATCTCCTGGGTGATGCGGGTGCCATTAGGCAGTTGAATGTGCATGCGTACACCGTCCGTTTCCTCCCACCCATTCCTCCACATGGCCCTGGGTGCTGGCAAGCCATGTTACACCACTGGCTCCACTTCATTGCCTGGGTGCTGGCAAGCCATGTTACACCACTGACTCGACCTCATTGGCTCCACCTCATTGGTTCCACCAGGTGCAGCAGGGAAATCTGCAGAGTGTGAAAGAGCTACAGCTCAATGGAGCTTCAACCCTCAGCATCTCCAGAAAGGTTTGGAAAGGATTTCCTGTGTGAGGTATTGGAGGGCTGCTGTAGACAATTCTGAGCAAGATAGACCAATGGTCTTGACCAGGCTTCCTCAACCTCGGCCCTCCAGATGTTTTTGGCCTACAACTCCCATGATCCCTAGCTAGCAGGACCAGTGGTCAGGGATGATGGGAATTGTAGTCGCAAAACATCTGGAGGGTCGAGGTTGAGGAAGACTGGCCTTGACGCAGTAGAGCAGTTTCCCCTGCTGTCATGTAAAAGGCACCAGACAAATTGTATGGAATATTATGGAGGGGAAAGTGGGACATGTCATGGGATTTCTGTTGTAAGCACGAGCTCCATGTTCCTTAGACCCCTTTTGTTCCAATGTACTGATGGTATTTGACTCCCTGTAAATTAGCGAAAATGTTAAGACGTGTACAAATATCTGCTGGAAATGTAAAGAAAAAGAAGGCACCTTTTATCACATGTGGTGGTCCTGTAAGGTAATAAAGGCATTCTGGGAAATGATATATAATGGACTGAAAAAAATGTTTAAATTAACACACACACACAAACACACACACATAACCACAGAGGCTTTTTTACTAGGAATTGTAGGTGCTGATATTCTGAGGGAGAAGAAAGGACTTTTTACCTATGCAATGACAGCCTCAAGGATGCTATTAGCCCAAAGATAGAAGGAAAATAAAGTCCCAACCGGAGAGCAATGGCAAATTAAACTGTTGGACTATGGTGAAATGGTGAGATTGACCGGAAAGCTGAGGAACCAAGAAGACCAAAACTTCAACAAAGAATGGGGAATTTTTAAAATTTATCTTGGAGACCATTGTAAGCAGATGAAAACACTAGCAGGATTGCAGTAACACTTGCAATGTAGCAAGAACTATGGAGATAAGGGAATTATACAAAACATGGACTACTGAAAAAGATGCAGTAGAAAAGGTCTGATAATGGGACCCATGGAGGAGAAGGTGGGAAGTCCAGAGATTCAGAGGAATCTCTTAATTGTTGATGTGTATGGTTGTATTGTTATAATTTTATGTATGTAAAATCAAATAAAAAAATTTGTTTAAAAAAGATGCCTTTTGTTCCACACTCAGGCCCATAGGAGCCAACTCTTTGGGGGGCTTTGCCCCCTCCCCAATAAAATGCTTGAGGGGATTGTGCTCCCCCCAAGTTGATGGGCATTGCCATTCAAATGGTGTGTGTCCACCATCTTGTTACCCAGGGTTGCCATATTTCAAAAAGTGGAAATCCAGACAGAAAAGTTGTTGAGCTTTCTTTGACCAAAGTTGTTGAGTTTTTGAGCTGTTTTAAAAAGAAAACTGCCAAAATCGACACTATTGACATGGTTCTGCCATTTCCACCTGGACGATGCTTAAGGTGGCTGAATACCAGCTCTGTCCGGAAAATTCCGGACATATGGCAACCCTAGGCTTACCTGCCCCCCCATTTTTATTCAAGTTGGCACCTCTGCTCAGGCCCTTGAATGGGACTAGCCACACATCACCTCCCCTGCTCTGTGCCAGCCAGGAAATCCCCCACCTCCTGCCCTAATTTTGAATGCTTTGATTTCGTCGTCGTTGGCCAAAGAAGCCCTCTCTGAGCTTCTGAGCTCTGGCTGTTTCGATTCCTTGTTTCCCCGTTTTCTGTTTCTCCTCAAAAGCGAATAGCTACGTTGTGTCATATCCGTAGCGCGTTCTCATCAAACTCTCCGGCAGGAAAGAATCACAATAAGGTAAATCATGATCACAGAGATGTTTCAGAGAGGTGACATGAGGAAAAAACAAAAACACCACGTTTTGGGTTTTGTTAAAACGCACACGCACACAACCATCTAGGGAATTTTAACTTGTTTTGACACGTCGTTTTTGATACCAAGACAGCCTGTGGGCTTGTAGGAGTTTGAAAATTATACTTCGCTTTACTGTTCCTGAGGGAATAACAGCACAATTACATTCCTGCCTACTCACAAATAAGCCCCAATGTGTTTACTGGGTTTTACGCCCTAGGAGGTTTGTACTGGTGGCAGCAGATTGTCTCCCATCCACAGAAGAGCTGCCACTTAGTGAGAAGGTGAGGGATGATGAAGTGGGGAGGCTGGAGCTATGCAGATACCTAGGTGGACTCCTAGGGTATGCCATTTTAGGGGGTGAAACTGAATTTTTGAAAACTTATTCAGGGAGGGGACTTAAAAATAGGTATTTTTGAACATGCGGAATCCAAATCTGCTATTATTTTTTTTGCGATTGGACAACATTTAACATTTACGTAACCAAGTATTTTTCCGTATTCCCAGCAGGAATTGCTTCTCCAATAGTTAAACCATTTAATTGCCTCAGTTTCCAACTTGTGAAAATATAATGAAACTAGCCACTCGCTCTGACAGGTCCCTAAATTGTAAATTATATTTTCTGTTCCCGTTTTGAACTTCCTCCAAACAATTAATTTTTTTCTAAGTCATTGTCCTGTTCTTTCAAACTGGTTTTGATACTGTGCAATTACTTCCTTATTCTCTTTTATTTATGCATCCTGTTTTGACTGGATGGTTTTGATTTGTTCCAATTGCTTTCTCATACTCTAAAGCTCATTTATCAAGCAATTATATATTTCCAAATATTTTGTTTTGTTTTGCTTCTAATAATTTTTCACTCGAAAATTCTTTTCTTGGTTTTCCATCTTTTCCTCTAAATGCCTTTCTCTTCAACACTTTCACTTCCTTTCTGTAATTCTGAATTCTTAAGTTCTTTTGTGAATAATGTTTTCAAGTGATCTAGTGAACCCTCACTCTTTTTCTCCCAATCTAAATTCTTTTCCTCCTGATTTCTTGGTATGCTTCTCAATTCATTTAGAGAATTTAGACCCATGCTTTAGGGGAAAAAGCTGTTTTATGTGAATCTACCGGAAAATTTCTAATTCCATTTTAATAATATACCGGTATATACTCACATTGCCTATCCTTAATTATTTAGAACAACTGCTCTTATACCAAATTTCAAAAGAACGTGTTGTTTGATAATTAATTCATCTTACATTTCATTTCGATGCAAGTCAATCTCAATGTTTTAAATTCCAGTTCATTAATTGCAAAGTGTTCTACAGTAGAATATTATCAGCTAATGCTATATAAAAATAATGACAAATCTTAAGAGACTAATTATAAGATTTATACTCATGAGTAAGGTCCATAGTACTTCCGTTAATTATATCAATTCATTTCTAAACTATTCCCCCCCTTTATAAGTCATTCAAGGAGAAAATTAATTAGACCTTATGCAGAGTGAATCACCTTTGGTTAATTACTCCAAAAGTAATTATAGTAGTTATAATAATTTTGTTCATCATATGGTTAGTTCAAAATATTTGGGAACAGAATATTAGACTAGATAGACCTTTGGGTGGGTCTGATCCAAAAGGGCTCTTCTTGTTCTCAGCCCCTCCAAGTATCCCTATTTTCCATGGACAGGCCTGGATTTACAGAAGCCATCCCAGTTTCTGATTTGATCCCAGAATGTCCCGCTTTTCCTTAGGACATCCCTATTTTCATCGGAGAAATGTTGGAGGGTATGGAGTTATGTGACCCCCGGCCAAGGAGAGAAGTAACTGAGATAAGTAACTGAGACCCTTCTTCCTGTGCCCTCTCCACGAGAGGTCTGGAAGGTGGCAACACGAGAACGGGGCCTTTTCTGCAGTGGCTCCCCGTTTGTGGAATGCTCTGCCCAGGAAAGTTCGGCTGGTGCCTTCATTATACACTTGTAGGCGCCAGGCAAAAAAGGTTCCTCTTTAACCAGGCATTTGGCTGATTGATATCCAATGCCCATTTAAAATGTGTTGGAGGTGTGTGTGTTATTATTTTTTTATTTTGATTATGTATTTTGTGTTTTTAATCTTGTGATTTCATCTTGTGAGCCACCCTGAGACTTATGGGTATAGGGCAGTATGACAACAACAACAACAACAACAACAACAACAACATACAACCTTTAGAAGGCAGCCCTGTATAGAAAAGTTTTTTTAATGTTTTATTATTATTATTATTATTATTATTATTATTATTATTATTATTATTATTATTAGTATCCCGCCCACCTGGCTGGGTTTCCCCAGCCACTCTGGGCTGTTTCCAACAGAATATTAAAAGCACAATAAAACATCTAACGTTAAAAACCTCCCTAAACAGGGCTGCTTTCAGATGCCTTCTGAAAGTCAGATACAGTGGTACCTCGGTTTACAGACACTTCAGGTTACAGACGCTTCAGGTTACAGACTCCACAACCCAGAAATAGTACCTTGGGTTAAGAACTTTGCTTCAGGAAGAGAATAGAATTCACTCGGTGGTGGCAGCGGGAGGCCCCATACCTCAGGTTAAGAACAGTTTCAGGTTAAGAACGGACCACCAGAACGAATTAAGTTCTTAACCAGAGGTACCACTGTAGTTGTTTATTTTCTTGACATCTGGTGGGAGGGCGTTCCACAGGGCGGGTGCCACTACCGAGAAGGCCCTCTGCCTGGTTCCCTGTAACCTCACTTCTCTCAGGGAGGTAACTGCCAGAAGGCCCTCGGAGGAGGACCTCAGTGTCTGGGGTGAACGATGCGGGGGGGGGGGGGAGACGCTCCTTCAAGTATACTGGACCGAGGCCATTTAGGGCTTTAAAGGTCAGCACCAACACTTTGATGTTTAATGTTTTATTATGTTTTTACATATGTTGGAAGCTGCCCAGAGTGGCTGGGGCAACCCAGTCAGATGGGTGGGGTATAAATAATAAAATGATGATGATGATGATGATGATTAGGGAATAGGATGTCCCTATTTTCACCAGAGAAATGTTGGAGGCTACATGTTCTTATGGCAGGTATTTTGCTAGTGTTAAAACACAGGGGTAGTTGCTGACTCCAAGGTAGACAGGAGGCACCCCAAGACTCTTTGGCAGAAATCCTGCTCGGAGGGTATAGTGTTTAAACCACACTGGAACTGATTTATGCTCTTTCAACTGTTCGGAGGGCTGGAGCCTTTGTGATCCCCCCCCCCGCCCGCCCGCCCACCGAAAACTTTCTCAACTTTCCGAAGCAAATTCTGCTGGCGCTCTCCTTGTCACGCACTCCTAAACAAACATAGCTCTGCAATCAATCTACAAAAAGAGCTCTTCTAGGGGAAAGGGTCCAGGCTGCAATTTGGAACAATGGCAGGAAGTGCCCTCTGAACTGTGGCTGCTCTCGGATTTCTGCAAATGCAGCAGTAACAGGGGTGGCACGGAAAGGGGAGGGATTCTCTTTGATACCATTCGCTTCCCAAGCGTTTATGGCTATTATTTTATTCCATTCCCACGTTTCCTTTCTCTGCTCCCTACAGAGGCAGCAAAACGGTTATAAACCCATTTCACGCCGTGCCCCAATACACAGGTTTGCAATAAACCGAGAAACCCACGCATAAGGTAGCTAGCGGACTTGTTCCCCTCGCAATGTTAACAAGCAGTTTTAATGATTTGTAAGAGCCATTCATCTTTGACATGGCTTCCTCTCTCATTTTATCATTTCCTTCCTCCTGTTTTCATCTGTCACAGTTTTCAATAACCAACAGTTAGGGTAGCTTATCTACCAGTGGGGAAAGAAAGGGGGGGGGAGTCTATATAATCTTGGCCAGACTGCCTGGGCTGCAGTTTCTTGGCAAGCGGTAATGAATCAGTGCTGTAATTGAAAATGTCACAAGTTAAAAAACATCCCACCCATTTGTTTATACCGAAAATCAATGGGGCCTTGCCTGGGCTGTTTGCCAAGCAGGCAGCCCTGTGTTTAAAATGTGGTGTTGATTCACTCATTCCCCCAAGAAGTGGCCCTCATAACAACTCGCACAACACAACAATAAGGATGGTTTGAAAGTAATTTTTATTTTAATATACATCCTGGTTCTCAGAGCCCCGTATGGAACCACTCAAAACAATCCTGTCTTGCAAGTTGTATTTATTTTAACTGCGGAATGTGGAATAAAATTAAGACTGCTGAAAGTGACGTTAGGAGTGTGCCTTGACAGTGTAAAACTTGATTCTGTGTATGTTGCATGCTAAGAAGTAAGTCCAACTTTGCTCCTCGGCACTTGCTTCCAAATTATTGTAGCCTTTGGTGCTATGGTGAAAATTTCTGCTGCGTTTCGGCCCTGACCATTCTCCATCAATTAATTAGAAAAGAGTTTTCGTTGAAAACATCATCAAAGGAGAGGAAAAACATGCAGTGAAATCTTCAAGGGTGTGGGGTGAAGGGTTGCCCCCCCCAATGCTTCCCTTATTTTTGAGGCACCCAAGGGGTGTTTGTGAGTGTCCTTTCTTTCATTCTGCAAAGTACAGTATCTTACCAGTGGTCTGTGTGGTGGTTAAGAGCGGTAGTCTTGTAATCTGGTGAACCGGGTTCGCTTCCCCGCTCCTCCACATGCAGCTGCTGGGTGACCTTGGGCTAGTCACACTTCTTTGAAGTCTCTCAGCCCCACTCACCTCACAGAGTGTTTGTTGTGGGGGAGGAAGGGAAAGGAGAATGTTAGCTGTTTTGAGACTCCTTCAGGTAGTGATAAAGCGGGATATCAAATCCAAACTCTTCTTCTTCTTCTTCTTCTTCTTTTTCTTCTTCTTCTTCTTCTTCTTCTTCTTCTTCTTCTTCTTCTTCTTCTTCTTCTTCTTCCCTGACGCTTTCATGAGCGCCCACACTGGGGGATGTTTGGGAAGAGTAAGCAGTAAGGTAGGTGGGAGAATACTGCAAAAATGTTTACTGGAATTCTAATTTGTTCTGAGAATGGGGCAGGGGAATAATACTTTTGAGAAATTATGAAGAGATTTCAGCATAATACTAGTAGCCATAGAATGAAAGAAGACTTCAGCAG
Organism: Lacerta agilis; assembly: GCF_009819535.1. Taxonomy (NCBI): domain Eukaryota; kingdom Metazoa; phylum Chordata; class Lepidosauria; order Squamata; family Lacertidae; genus Lacerta; species Lacerta agilis. Next base: position 116,135,759 of record NC_046312.1, read on the forward strand.
TCTTAGAACAGATCTTCTTCTTCTTCTTCTTCTTCTTCTTCTTCTTCTTCTTCTTCTTCTTCGATACAAACCTGCTGTTGTGGGTTGATTCTTACTTTCTCCTGCTACTTTACCCTCCCCAGACACGTTTGCTCAGTTCTCCAGACGCATCTTTGACATCCCAAATAAGCACCTGGAAGATAGATAGATGATAGATAGATAGATAGATAGATAGATAGATAGATACTTTATTGTCATTGTACGTAGTACAACGAAATTGAATGCTATCCCACATTTACAGCCACATATACGCATTTATACATTTACAACCACACATACACGTATACATACCATCCATCACGGCTCCCCAAAGATCATATCATTTGGTTACAGCATTTAAAATAGTTATAGCTCTTGGATAAAAACTGTTTTTTAGTCTATTCGTTCTTGATTTAATTGTTCTGTATCTCTTGCCCGAAGGCAACCATGCAAACAGACTATATCCAGGATGAGATGAATCCTGTAAAATGTCGCTTGCATTTTTTGAGACAACGGGAGCTACATAGTTCATCCAAAGATGGGAGAGGATGACCGATAATCTTTTGGGCTGTGGTTATGACCTTCTGGAGCATTTTCCTGTCGGTGACTGTGCAACTGGCAAACCAAGCGCAGATACAGTATGTAAGAAGGCTCTCAATGCTGCCTCGATACAAGGACACCAGCAGTCTCTCACTCAGATTGCTCTTCCTTAAAAGTCTGAGGAAATAAAGCTTGGCAGGGGGAGAAACGGCGAGATGGGTTGTATAATGCGGAGGTAGCAAGCAAGGAAAGGATCTCGCTCAGACCAAGGACAAACGCTGAGTGCAAAAGGGGCCAGGATAAGTGCACCAAGGGATGGGGAACACGAGAGGAAGATCAAGGAGAAAGGGCACCAGCAGCATGGCGGAATTGGGGTGGGGCAGTGCTTTTAAATATCAGGACATGACTGGCGAGAGATCCTGTGAGCTGATCCCATGCGGGTCTGGATACTGTCTCAGTGGCAGGCAAGCCCAGGGACACCCTTGGACTTTGTTTGGAACGGACTGGAGAGGTGAAGGGTGAGGCTCCAGAAGGGAAGCCGTTTACAGGAAAAGGAAGGCCTGAGACATTTAGGCACTCAAAAAGAAGCTATTCATCTGCTTCTCCTTAAGAAATAAGAGCAACGTTTGTGTGTGTGTGTGTGTGTGTGAGAGAGAGAGAGAGAGAGAGAGAGAGGGAGAGAGAGAGGGAGAGAGAGAAGAGAGCGTCTCCAAGAAATAGAAGAATTACTTTGCAGAAGCACCTAATGTTCCCTGGACTTTTAGGGCAATGCAGTGTTGTGGTGCAGAGACAGAAAGACAATTCTTTGGGAGCAACCAGATTTTTATGTGTCAAACAAAGCACCATGCATTGCCCTAAAAGTCCAGGGAACATTAGGGACTTCTGAACATCCTTTCCATTCAGGTTGCCTTGGAGCAGCAAGGGGTATTCCTAGAGCGTCTCTGGGGAGGAAGTGTTTGAAGGGAACCATTGAAGGGATCTTGCTTGGGGCCAGAGGCGGAGCAACTCCTGCATGCAAATGAGGTGCCACAGAGCATTGTGGGGGAGCGCAAACAGGGCGACGCAGGGCACTCAGAAAGATCGGGGCTCCCTCAGGCTGGGCTGGTGGATGATGCCCGACTACAGGCAAGCAAAGGGAAGTGGGGATAGGGTCCTTGGGCAGCGCTGTCTGTGCTCGCTGTGACTTGAAGGGGTGTGGGCGGATGGTAGCCCAAGTCCAGGTGGACTGAATAAGGCAAGGATGGCTAATACTTTAGCAGGGTTGTGGTGAGTCCCAGGTCTACAGCCACTGGATTTGCTGTGGCTTTGCTTGGGATTCTAGGTGGAGGTGCCAAATGTCACCCCCTTGAAGATGGCATCTTGGTGCCCCCCTGTGAGGGCAGTACCCTGGTGCAATGTGCCAGTAAGCCCAATAGGAAAGGCTGCTGGGCGTAGCCCTGCCTGGGCAGAGCCTTGCCTCCACATGGGGGGGGGGACAAAAAAGTTTTGCACCCGGGTACCAATTTACCTTGCTATGCCACTGGGTAAAGGACCCCTAGATGGTTAAGTCCAATCAAAGGCAACTATGGGGTTGTGGTGCTCATCTCACTTGCAGGCTGAAGGAGCCGGTGTTTGTTCACAGACAGCTTTCCGGGTCATGTGGCCAGCATGACTAAACCGCTTCAGGTGCAACGGAACACCGTAACGGAAACCAGAGCGCACATAAATGCCGCTTACCTTCCTGTTGCAGCGGTACCTATTTATCTACTTGCACTGGCGTGCTTTTGAACTGCTAGGTTGGCAGGAGCTCAGACAGAGGAATGGGCGCTCCCTCCAGCATGGGGATTCGAATCGCTTAACCACTTTCACCACTTTCACCAACGCAAGGGGCATCGCCAGCAAACATGTTGGGATTGGGAGAGCAGCTGACTTCATGAAGTGCAACACCTTAGGGCAGTGGTTTTCAAGCAGTGTGCCGTGCCACCCTGGGGTGCCTTGAATGATGGTGGCGCTGTGGTCTATAAACCACTGAGGGCTCACTGATTGGAAGGTTGGCGGTTCGAATCCTTGTGACGGAGTGGGCTCCTGTTGCTCTGTCCCAGCTTCTGCCGACCTAGCACTTGAAAAGCACAGCAGTGCAAGTAGATAAAAAGGTACCGCTGCGGCGGGAAGGTAAATGGCATTTCTGTGCGCTCTGGTTTCCGTCACAGTGTCCCATTGCGCCAGAAGTAGTTTAGTCATGCTGGCCACATGATCCGGAAAGCTGTCTGTAGACAAATGCCAGCTCCCTCGCCTGAAAAGTGAGATGAGTGAGATGCAAGAATGGCTCCCTGTTTATGGATTCATAAATCAGTTATAGTTTTGAAGCATATATAAAGACTAATGCCTATTAGCATTCATCTTTCCTTACCTACATCCTTGCCATGTGGATTATTAGTTGAACTTAAGCGTACTATTCAAAGGAATTTTCCATTCCATCACTCTGGCTTATATTTGAGCTCGAGCTCCAGGGGTGAAAGCTCAACCAAATGAAGCAATGCCTTAATCCAATCCCCACCCAAAAGCACTAATTATGCAGGTTCAAAAGATTTCCTCTACAGACCTTGTTCCACCCATTTAACAAGCAAGTCCTGAACACTTGAGATGACACAACCATTTCCTGCATTTATGGGAAGAGCAGCTATGAGCCTCATCTAATCCCAGATGATATGATTTGCTTGAAAAGAGACCTCACCTCCTCACCAACCCTTGCTGACGGCTTCGTAAGTCATTATAACAGGACAGCCTGAGATTGCTTAGGCTGCTGGGAATTGGTTATAAATCCCTCTTGGTTTAACAGGGGGATTTATCGACCTTTACTTTTGTTATGGTAGTCTAGGAAAGCACTGAATTTTCAACCTCTGTAGGGGCTGAATTTTCAGCCTCTGAAATATTGTATTCACAGAACCTGCCCATATCTGTGATATATAAATAGCCCATTGCCTTCTTTCAGTACACCAATAGAAAAAAACAAAACAAAACAGGGGTTCAGGCCAACATACGAAGACAGGCAAGCAAAGGAACATGAATGTATTCATCACAATGTACCCGCTATTACAAGACATACAGTACACAGAAGCAGTACGCCAGAATCATCAAAACAGGTACAATATTGCAATAAGTGATAGGCTTTCATTATGTCTGACACAAGGAAATTATTGGAAGTGGCAGGGCAGCTGCAGCAAACAGGACTGGAGCCCGGTGACCCCAGTTTTGAAGAGAAACTCCTTCTTCAGCTGACAACATCAAAGAAAATGGTAGCCACCCAAGCCAAACAATATGATGTGAACTTTCCCAGACCATGAGCAGGATGACACAACCTGTGAAGTTAACAACAACAACAACAACAACAACTTATTATTTATACCGCGCCCATTTGTCCGCGCCTCCCCAGGCACTCTGGGTGGCTCCCAACAGAATATTAAAAACATGATAAAACACCCTGGTAAAAGGTAAAGGACCCCTGGATGGTTAAGTCCAGTCAAATGTGACTATGGGGTTGTGGTGCTCATCTCGCTTTCAGGCTGAGGGAGCCAGCATTTGTCCACAGGCAGCTTTCCGGATCATGTGGCAGCATGACTAAACCGCTTCTGGTGCAACGGGACACTGTGACGGAAGCCAGAGCGCACGGAAACGCTGTTTACCTTCCCGCCACAGCGGTACCCATTTATGTACTTGAACTGCTGTGATTTCAAACTGCTAGGTTGGCAGGAGCTGGGACAGAGCAACAGGAGCTCACCCTGTGGCGGGGATTCAAACTGCCGACCTTCCAATGGGCAAGCCTAAGAGGCTCAGTGGTTTAGACTGCAGCGCACTGGCGTAGGAAGGGCGGGGCGTCGGGGGCGGGGTGCCCCAGGCAGCGCAATCCCGGTAGGGTTCCATCTTGGCTGCCCCCCACCCGTGCTGTGTGCCCCAGGATGCACGCCAGCCCTGCCCCCACCTGCTTCCTGCCCCCGTGCCGGAGCATGAAGCTCCACCACTGCTGCAGCGCCACCATCAGTGGCACAGCACACTGGCGTAAAGCGATTAAGGGACCCTCCAACATTAGACTTTCCAACCCTAATAGGATCCCTGATTGGATAGGAGGTGTTATGTATTGAAGTTCTCACCCTAGACCACTAGGGGTGTGTGTATATAGTTCATTCTGCTGCAGTTCTCACTCAGGTCCGCACATGCAAATGAGGGATTGAAAAGTGACGTTCAGGGATTGGGTAACTACAGAAAGTTGTTACTGTTGCTTTGTAGCTGAGTTCTATATAAGCAGGCAGCTGAGCCCTTCAGCTCAATTCTGTTCCAGCCTGAGAATAAACAATTGCTGCTTGGAAATCACTGTGTCGTCTGCTGTGTCCACCCACTACTTAACAGGAGGTATAATGCTGCCCCACCTATATGCATTCAATTCATGTGCAGATCCTTGACATCACTGTGAAAACAGATGACCATGCAGCAGATATCTGCTGTAGTGGGGAGATACAGTCTGCTGTAGCTTTTGGTCAGTAGTAAGCTCCAAATTGCCACATACTCCACCTCTACGAATGTCCACAAAGTCGCAGGAGTGTGTTTGCTGTTCGGCTCGGCTCAGGGACACTGAAAACAACTACGCAGCAGAGTGACCCCTGTGTGCTTAGTGGATCTTTGTTTTCAGCCACAGAAACCGTGCAAGGGGTGTTCAAGAAGGAGCATCTCTTTCCCTTGCGAGTCACCCATAGTTAGCTTACTGTGATGTTGCACTTAATCTACACAGGACGGAACAAGTGCAGCGATTTAGGGGCTCGTACGTGTTTAGAAGCACCACAGAAAGCACGGCAAACGCTTTCCCCCCTTCTTCTTGATCAGCTCTATCTCCAAGCAAAGTTAAAAATAATGTATATCTGATGATTATATCATGGGAAATGGAAGGTCGTGTCAAGCCAACTGCTAAAATTAGATACGTAAGAGGAAACAGATTTTCCTAGATTTATTTTTAAAGTATCCTGTAAGAAGAGAGAAAAAAGTGCTTGTATACTTTCAAGCCACTCACAATAAGATCAGGAAGTAAATTTTTTTTAAATGCTTACCAAGGGTATTTCTATAGAACTGCTAGTCTCACTCAGAAGATAGGAAGCTGGCTTCTCTCGAACCAGACCACAGGTTTTCATTGAGTTCAATGTTGTCTATATTGACTGGTGCACCAGGGGCCTTTCTCATCCCTGCCCAGAGAAAACAGGATTGGAACTCGGGTCATTTTGCATACAAAAGGTTGCCACCTGTCTTCTAGTCGTAGTTGTGGCAAGGAAGAAGTCATTCGAGTTGCTCCATAGAAATAATTTTTCTGCACATACATATAAGCACCAAGATCAGACCGTCAAATTGTCCCTATTTTCCAGGGACAGTCCTAGATTTACAGAAGCCATCCCAGATTCTGATTTGACCCCAGAATGTCCCGCTTTACTTTAGGACGTCCCTATTTTCATCAGAGAAATGTTGGAGGGTATGGTAGGATGTCCCTATTTTCATTGGAGACATGTTGGAGGGTATGGAGTTACCTGACCCCCAAGGCAAGGAGATAAGGAGCTATAACATTTAGGGAAGTTTTTAATGTTTAATGTTTTATTATTTCAGCTATGTAGCCATGTTGGTCTGACACAGTCCAAATAAATTAAAAAATTGTCCAGTAGCACCTTAGAGACCAACTAAGTTTTTTCTGGGTGTAAGCTTTTAAAATTTATTTCGAATGTTTTATTATGTTTTTACATATGTTGGAAGCTGCCATTAGTGACTGGGGCAACCCAGTTAGATGGGCAGGGTATAATGATAATGATAATAGAATAGGACACCCCTATTTTCATCAGAAAAATGTTGGAGGGTATGCAAGAGAGAGATCAAAGTCAGGAAAATGTTTCACTTCCACCTTCAATTCACAAAAAAAGCACTGGCAGAGCAATCTTATGTGCTTATTCAGAAGTCCCACTGAATTCAATAGAGTTTATTCCTTTGATTTTACAAAGTAATAATAATAAATAGATAAGACTAAAAAATGTGCACCCCACCACCGAGACTGAAATATACTCGGAGTCAAGTGTGGATTTCATGCTCTTTCTTCAGCTCATAGTAGCAAGCGATGAAAGTCTCCCCAAAACGTCTGCTTTATATACACAATGGGCCCCACGTGATTGGCTAATTCCGGAATACTCCTGTGGGCCAATCAGGTTGCGGATTCACTTCCACCTGGAGCCGGATTGGGGCAGACTGCTGCATTCTGAATCCTATTGTTCTAGGACCAATCAGACTGCTGCATTTTGGATCCCATTCAACTCAGTACATAACAGAGACCATTCCATTGTAACTATCCAACCTCCCAAAATGTCAACACCTCTTGCGATAGTTTGACCCCTTTCCGTTTTAACAGTACAAATTCTACAAACACCTTCCATATCTCCTCAAAATCATTTCTCCTGCATATTCCCCATCTTACCTCAATGGCACGTGTTCATTTGTCATTAATGGCTATATCCCACAACTTCCATTCTTCCATTTTATATTCTGCTTGCCTCTTCCACTTCCTAGCTATCATAATCCGTGCAGCTGTCAATAAATTTGTGAGCAAGTCCTTTGTAGCCTTATTCCTTCGGGAGCATGCACTGGATTTCAGTCTTAATTCTGAGAGAGAGAACTACCTGCAACTGGGAAGCTTTTAAAGGGTAATTACATTCAATTGATTAAATGTTACTGCCCTTTGCCATGAGATTACACATAGAGAGGAAACAGCACTCCTGAAAAACCTCACGGTGTAGAAAGCAATTACGGAAGAGTCTTCCCCTTTCACCTTTTCCTCTATAAAGCAAAACATGTGGACAGGAAGAAAAGCCCTATCAAGGTGCCTTCCCATTCCCCAAACTGCAGCCCGCATGTACTATAAGTTTGAAGGACAGCTAATGACAGCGCTAACATCTGCATCCGCTGTGTGTACCCTTTGCCAAAACATAGGCCCTGGTGGAAGCCAGCATCCTCTCTCATCCTATGTGTAAAACATTTGTCTGTTCTAGGATCATTAGCATAATTGTCTCCTGCTCTTCCCCTCTGTCTTTCCAGATGTTTGCAGACTTTTTGTTTGCCTCATTGTTCAACATTCAATGACTAACAGAACAATCAAAAGAAAACCCCTTTGGCCACGCTGGGGGAGGGGGGTTGGAATAGGACGAGGTGTCCCTCTGCTCAACTCTCCCCAGCTGCCAAACATATGGGCAGGCAGGAAATCTGCTGGTCAAAGCCACTGGGAAGCCCCCAAATGGGGTGTTTGAAGGGAGGGGATAGGATGGGGCTGAGCCAGCCCAAGATCCCTGAATCCTGAGTCGTTGGTCTCTGTCCAATCATGTCGGCCATCCTACCCCCCTCCTTTCTGCCTCAGCCATCATTATGGTAAGAAGAAGAGTTTGGATTTAATATCCCGCTATATCACTACCCAAAGGAGTCTCAAAGCGGCTAACATTCTCCTTTCCCTTCCTCCCCACAGCAAAGTTGTGAGTGAGGCTGAGAGACTTCAGAGAAATGTGACTGGCCCAAGGTCACCCAGCAGCTGCATGTGGAGGAGCGGAGACGCGAACCTGGTTCACCAGATTATGAGTCCACCGCTCTTAACCACTACACCACGCTGGTGTAAGGGTGTGGATGCAGCGGGGGACCCACAAAGCCCTTCCAACGGGGAGGTTAGGATTGTGCTCTAAGAAAATCTGGTTTAAATGATCATAATTCAGAACATCATTCTGCATTTTCATGTTAGTTTGCTTTGGGCTGCTGCTGTCGTGATTGGCAACAATGCCAAGGTGACTTCCAATGAATTCTAACCATCAGGACTTTAACGGACTTAGAAGTGAGGGATAGGAAACCTGTAGGAAACACGTTATAGGACTCCAGGTCCTGTCAGTCCTAGGATCCTGGTGGTGCAGGATCCGGCCAAGGTGGCCGCCCTGTGCGTGTCAGCCTGTTTGTTTTTGTGCTGTTTGTGTGCGTGCATGTGAGTGTGCAAGTGTAGGAGAGGGAGAGAGGGAAAGCAAAAGTGAGGGGGGATTAAGAGACACAGAAGGCCATTAGGTTGAATGGGAAGTCCATATATATGCTCACAAGGTCTCCTTTTTGCCTTATGCTTGTTTGGGGTGTGTGTAAATCAAGGAGTACATTAGCAATGTAGGCACCCCATTAATTTAGCTAGAAGTTTGCATTAAAAAAAAATCCTTCTGAAAATTCACCAGCATTTTCTCCCAATATGCACAGTTGTTGGTTTTTTTGCACGCAATGGTCTCTGACATTATTGTATGTTATTGTAGCTAATACATGTATTTTTTATGCACACTTTCCCATAATATATGCATTTCTCTGTGCACTTTTTTGGGGTGGGGGGTGGGGGAAAGACTGCATCACAAAATTCAGAAGGAGCGTGAAGGATACCTACATTTTGGTTTGTGTCCCGGGAGGTGTGAGTTAGAGAGGGCCGCCCTGTGAACCAAATTCCCCCCCCCTTCCCAAACTATTCAGGTGTCCCAGTCCCAAACCATTGAGGGCTTTGAAGGCAAGCACCAGCTCTTGTCCTTGGACTGAATTGTCCTTAGAAATGGATCAGCAGCCGGAGTTGTTGATCCTACTCATCTGTCCTAGCCAGTGTGGTGTAGTGGTTAAGAGCAGTAGGCTCGTAATCTGGGGAACCGCGTTCGCGTCTCCGCTCCTCCACCTGCAGCTGCTGGGTGACCTTGGGCTAGTCACACTTCTTTGAAGTCTCTCAGCCCCACACACCTCACAGAGTGTTTGTTGCTAGGGAGGAAGGGAAAGGAGATTGATAGCCGCTTTGAGACTCCTTCGGATAGTGATAAAGCAGGATATCAAATCCGAACTCTTCTTCTCTTCTTCTAATTAACAGTCTTGCAGCTGTATCTAACCATCACTCAACTTAAATAAAATAAAATAAAAATCCACTAACAAAGTGTGTGATGGTAAGGGGAGAAGGAGACTGAGACTGTTTAAATCACACACCCTGTATATTTTTCCCATGCATGGAAAGGAAGTTGTGTTTGTAAGTGATTTATGTCTGAAGAAGAAATAGTTAAGCAGCCACCTTCCCTGCTGCTCCTCTTTTCAAACCGGGAGCCACCCATTGGCTCCTTTTCATTAAAAAAACAAAATGAAACTCAGTCCCTTTGGGAGAAGGTTGAATGCCTCTGCTGTGTGACGTCTGCTTTAGCTCTTAGATTCCTAACATTCGATTAATTAAATTTCTGTCAGCTTCAGTAAGAGCCTGAGTTGCGACGGCTCTCGTCTTTGCTGGATTGATCTCATTTTACTACATTTTCTAGCTCACTAGTGACAATCGGAATGCAAATTCATCCCTCAGGTCTAGGGGCACAGCTGGAAAAGACAGATAGCAAACGCAGGGGGACAAAATATCTCTTCAGTTAGAGGCAGCACCTGCATCAAAACAATGTGGGGCACAATATTTTCACAATTCAGGAATTTGACCAATAATATTAATAATAATAATAATAATATGGCAACAACAATAATTTTATTATTTATACCCCACCCATCTGGCTGGGTTGTTGCAGCCACTCTGGGAGGCTTCCAGCACATATAACAACATAATAAAATGCCATACATTAATAATAACAATCTGAGCCAATACAAAAAAGTAACAATAACTTTGAAATAAGCAACTTGTATCAAATAAAGCAAAATTCAATAATCCATTACAAAATAATAGTAAACAGCACCAAGTAAGATTCTTATTGTATAGGAACCAAACTCTCACTGTATTATTATTGTTGTTGTTGTTGTTGTTGTTTACATTCTAGGAGCCACATTTACATTCTAGAAGATGTCGGCATGCGACAGCCACCACACCCCGGGAAATGGCATAGACTGGCTGGTTAAACCAGGTAAGGGTGCCCAATGAGTCTCATACCCTCAGTGAGTTAGGGACTTCCCCTGCAGGACAAGACAGCCTCTGGTGGATTGAGAGGATGAGACGAATAGTGGGCCCATTGGTCAAGAAGGCAATTTCTGCACGTGCTCTAGAGGAACGTGAAGGGCAGGTGGGGCTCGTCAACCTGGGAAGGTAGCCTGTCTATTAGAAGGAAAACTCTAACCCTAAACCTTTCAAGATACATTTGGGATAAGAAAAGGCCAAGGGGTAAACCCTACACAAATCCAGATTGGAGTCCCTTAGGTGGTTGGATGGCACCTTGTATCCCTCCTGCCGGTGGCAACTTCTGCAGGCCAGCTGGTGCCAAACGTATTGCTCTGCTTTCCTTTGGACCACATTTGGAGAGCCAGCGTGGTATAGTGGTTAAGAGCGGCAGACTCGTAATCTGGGGAACCGGGTTCGCGTCTCCGCTCCTCCACATGCAGCTGCTGGGTGACCTTGGGCTAGTCACACTTCTTTGAAGTCTCTCAGCCCCACTCACCTCACAGAGTGTTTGTTGTGGGGGAGAAAGGGAAAGGAGAATGTTAGACCAGGGAGAGGAGTCTTGTCTTCTGAGCAGCCCAGGATCTCCATAAACACTGCCTAGACTTGCGCCCCAGAGAGGTCACTTTGGTGTTGTTAACACAGTAGCTTGGCTTCACCCCCAGAGGTGCACTCCATTGTCTCTCGAGACAGACAGATGCCAACGACAACTGTTGACTTTCCACAAAAGGCGTAACCCAAAATACATGGGGGGGGAACCAAAACACCTGTAGGTACTTCTCTTCCCAAGCATTTGTTACAGAGGGGGATGTGTGTAGAAACCAGTCAAAGGTAAAACATACCGTACCTTAATTGTTCTGCACACTTTTTCCTCTGACAGTATCCACCGCTGGCATGGGTTTGCCTGGAGAGGATGCCAGAAAGAGTTTTCTCAACCCCCAATGAGGAATGAAAATAGTTAGGAGAAAGGAAACAGGGCAGAAATCCACGCTGTTGCACTGGGAGCCGAATGGATTGTCAATCGATCTGCTGCGCATTTTAAGGAAATAGCCACTTCCATTGTGCTCTTTCTCATTCAAAAGTAGCTAAATCTTTTGAGTATGGCTCCTTGGCGTTTCACTGCTCAGGGAAGTGGTGAGTGTGTTTGGATATTCCCCAGTGCAGAATAATAAAGTTATGCACAGGATTAATAAAAAGCTAGTGAGACAGATTTTATAAACATTTGGAAAGCTGCAAGCTTGAATTTGTTTCTTTATTTAAAGAGATTTTATTTTTTAAACTGATTGGGATAATTCTGTTTCTAAACACTGTATCCCAGTCCCCACAGTCTGCTTTTTATATCTGTAGTTGTAGGATAAAAATCTTGTTCCTTTAAAAGTTGCTCAATGGCACACAGTGGCTTACTCGTGTTACAGAATAGCTGTCTTTCTATTTCTGGCTGAAAATTCAACAATGCACACTTACAGGGAGTATGGCTGTAATCCTAACCCCAGCTGCCACTGAACTGAACAGGACTCACTTCTGAGTAGATGTAGTTAGGATTGTACCTAGTCCAATTGAATTCAACGGAGCTTACTTCTGCGTAGATATGCATAGAATTGCACTGTTGGCGATTTAAATCCAGAGAAGCCTGGCAGGGGCGGCTTGAAAAATCTGTTTTGGACAAAATGGCAAAAGGTTTTCTGAGTTAATTTGAGCTTTCAGTTCTGCCAAGCTGAAAAGAAAACCAGTGAGTGACATCACAGAAGTGTCAGCCAAATCTGGCACCCATTTTCCATTGGCTTCTAGTTTTCCTATTTTCATGGAAATGACATTTTTGTTTGTAAATAGCTCATCTGGCCCCATTGCTATTCCCCTCCCAATATCATGTGTATAAATATTTTTATATATATATAAAAGTTATGCACATAGCAACCAATTCTCGAAGCCAAACAGTAGAATGACTTAAGTCAGGTGCACAGAATGATAATCTAAGATGACTAGTGGGTATCAAGCCTGTTAAATTAACGGGCGCTAGAATCCACATCCATTCCTTCCCCGCTTGTTGCCTGGCAACTGGGGAGCGCAAGCCGCGCTATGTGTTACTTCCGCGGGTCTCCCCCCGTTCTGTGCCCCCCTTTTAGAGCCCAGGCTGACCTCCCCGATCACGTTGTGCAGGTATCGGAAGGGGGGCTTGCTGAGAAGGCGCTCCGTGAGGGGCGGCTTCCGGATCAATCGCCCCAGCAGCTCCTGTGTGCGGCGCACCATGGAGCCCTGCATGGCCGCTGCCCCCGCAGCCCAGCCCAGGCCAGGAGAGGTGCGGAGCGGAGGAGGCCCCGGTAGGCTCCCGGCACACCCCGCACTTGCTACGCAGGGCGCACGCCCTCCAGCCTCTCCTCGCCGTTGCTACCCAACTCCGCGGCCCTATCAACAGAAGGCCACTCGCCCCACCGGCCCCGGCCCCTTCCCACCCCTGCAGCCCAGCGCGCAGACTGACCGCGCTCTCCCTCCGCCACGGGGGAGGTGGGTGGGGAGGAGAAGGGGAAGTGGCTTCTGCCTCCGCCACCCTTCCTTCCTCCCTCCCTCCCACCTTCTCCTCGCGCCGACCTTTCCTGAAGTATGTTTTGTATGTATGCTTGAGATTCAGTCGACTTCATTCTCTCATCATTGCCATCTACAATTTCTTCTTAATTGTTGCCTTCCTTTGCTATGATTACTGGGAGGCAGGCAAAAGTGCTTTTGTGCAAGAAACATAATCTCCATCAACCCTAATCAGTCACTTCCCCCTTGCGAATCAAGTGTCCTTTGCTTGTACATAAATGAGGGCACTTCCATTTAGACCTGTTAAAATGGCAAAGGCTCTGCTAAACAGACACCTCAGATTTATTGAGCTGCTGCTCTAATTATGAGTAATGATTTCCTTTCATGGTGGATCAGCTTGCTTGTTTAAGCAAGCCTATATAAATACCAGACACGCTTTAATGAGAAAAACAATTATTCAGTCAAAGCAAATGTGAGCGGTTTTCACACGTACCTATTATGAGTGCCCCATATTGACAGCAGTGGGCAGTTAATGTTAATGATAGGAATATATTTGTATAAGTAGAAGCCCGTGAAATTTCACGGGAAGATTTGTTCTTATTAGTCCATTCTAATTTATGACCTCAGATTCAGCTACATGGCTGCAAGTAAAACATTTTAAGTGTGTTTTAAGTGCAATATACAGTGTGACACTAGATGGTGATGGCGAGTCTTACAGAAAATTCAATACAAAATAAAATAAAAAATTCCTTCCAGTAGCACCTTAGAGACCAACTAAGTTTGTTCTTGGTATGAGCTTTCGTCTGCATGCACACTTCTTCAGATAGCTCATACCAAGAACAAACTTAGTTGGTCTCTAAGGTGCTACTGGAAGGAATTTTTTATTTTATTTTGTTTTGACTATGGCAGACCAACACGGTTACCTACCTGTAACAGAAAATTCAATGTATTTTTAAAATCACTTTTAAAAAAAAAGCATTTTCAGAAGGTTTTTTAAAATGTGTGTAGATCCCACTCTCCTCTCTGGAACTTCTCCTGCTCATACAGCTCCTTTTTCTCCAAAGCTGTGTCCACACTAGGGTATGAATGTGTATGTGGGTCATTTTTTAATGAGCTCATTTGTCATCCCCATATAGATGCTTTCAATTTTATACCTCTGGAATCTAACTTGATGTTTCCTGGCTACCCAAGTGCTTGGTGGGATGTTTTTGCACTAGGTCTTGTTGCCCCATCCCCTCAATTAATACTTTCTCTCCCCTATGAACCCCAGAAGCCTGAGGTCCATTGTGGGCAGCTGCACAGGCATTACTTTACCTTTGTTTTTTTTTAAATTTTTAGTTTTTTAAAAAAGGTTGTCTGTGGATTTGCACAACAAGCTTCTACCGAAGTCAAGGTTTCATGAATGGCTTCCTGTGGGTAAAACAGTCATTTAACAACAGCAGCAGCAGCAGCAGCAGCAGCAGCAACCAACAACAGTGTTTTGAACTACCAAATGTGTGCCAAAAAGCAAGTTAAACAACACAAATGTGTGTTTTGTGCCTGGTCCCACCAACAATCCACTGAGGGGCACCTTGCAACGGCCACTAAAGGAAAAACCTCCAGGTAAAATAAATGGGAGCAAAGGACACATGCCACTCACACAAAAGGCTGCCATTCCCGCTTCCAAAGCGAGAGAGAAAATGGGGGGGGGGCTGCTTTGTCTCAGGAAAGCTTCCACTTCTGTCTTTTCCTTCCCTTCCCTTCCTCCTGTACCTTTTAATACAGCTGCTTTGCACTAGAGCAGCTCTTAGCTGTTTTTCAGACAACAACAACGACAACAGCAATTTATTATTTATACCCCGTCCATCTGACTGGGTTTTCCCAGCCACTTTGGGCAGCTTCCAAAAAAGATTAAAAATACATTAAAACACCAGTCATTAAAAACTTCCCTAAACAGGAGTGCCTTCAGATGCCTTCTAAACGTCAGACAGTTGTTTATTTCCTTGACATCTGATGGGAGGGCGTTCCACAGGGTAAGTGCCACTACCGAGAAGGCCCTCTGCCTGGTTCCCTGTAACCTCACTTCTTGCACTGAGGGAACTGCCAGAAGGCCCTAGGGTCGCCAGGTTCTGCTTCCAAAAAATAGTGGACAAGCCGGGGGTGTGTGTGTTAAATTAAATTAAATTACATATTTTCTTACAAACATTTTAACACGTATTAAAATACCATTTCATCATAAAGCTTTTGAATAAAAAAAGTCCACTATTTTGTGAAAAAAAAATAGTGAACGTAATGTGAAAAAAGTGGACTGTCCACTCAAATAGTGGACACCTGGCAACCCTAGAAGGCCCTCAGAGCTGGACCTCAGTGTCCGGGCTGAACGATGGGGGTGGAGACACTCCTTCAAACAAACAAATGAACGACCGATGAGGTTGTATCCTTTTCTTTGGGCGGAATTAGCGGGTGTCGATTACAGACAGCATCCAGCAGGGGTGCCAACTTGAATAAAATATTGTGAGGGGCGGGGGGGAGGCCGGAAAGCCCCACCCCACAGAATCGATCACATGATGCAACACACACATACCATTTGAATGGCAGTGCTCATCAACTTTTTTGGGGGGGCGGCGGCCGGGCTCCTCCAATATTTTATGGGGGGGGGCAAAAGCGACCTCGGCCCCCTAGGAGTCGGCTCCTATGGTACCCAGTGAAATGTCACCACATACGTTTTGGAAACATACACGAAAAACCCACGTGTGTATTTGTCTTAGAACCTATATATACTGTCCAGTAATGAATAAGTAAGCTTCTAAGTAATGATTACTTAAACTTCCTCCTTAAGCTTGAGCTTGGCCTGAATCCTAAAGACACAACGAAGCTGTCATAAAGTTGGAGTCTTGGGGACTATTACAAGTATCCAAAGGTTCCTCCCTTCAGCTCACTTCCTCCTTTATCACAGACGCAGCTGATTAGATAGGTAAACCTGCAGCTTGGCGCCTTCCCATCCTGTATGTTTTTTAATATTTTAATGTTTTTAACGCTGCCCAGTCGAAAGGTCACGTTCTCATTCCTGCTGTATTCTCCTTCGTCGCACAACACCCTTTTCAAACTGCTATTTCTTTTGGTTACTAAAGGTTACCAAAATGGGGAAACAAGGAAACTTTCGACACGACAGTGTGGGACACCTTATGCAGCTTTCTTTCTTTCTTTCTTTCTTTCTTTCTTTCTTTCTTTCTTTCTTTCTTTCTTTCTTTCTTTCTTTCTTTCTTTCCATTACACTTTTATACATTTCAATAACTTTACAATCATTTTAACATTTCGAAACTCGACTTCGTTACCCCTCTTTCTACTGTTCCTTCAATTTATTTTTCTGCATATTTCAAATTAACTAAACTTAATCATTTATTCATCTACTTTAAATGTATACTCTTATAAAACTGCAGGTTATTTCCCTTAATAAATGTAGGATTTGGTGTTAGCGTCGTTTGTGTTGGTTCTCTGTTGCTTGCTTGTGTTTCTTTGGCGGTGAGAGGTCGGGATTGGTGTAGATCGTTCATTTGTGGTTGGCTGTGGTGATCTTTGGTTTCCTGTGTGAGTGGGGTGGGTGGGTGTTTTGGATCAGGTTAGCCATATTGATTTGTATGCTGTCGGTAGATTTTTCACCCACCTCCTTTCCTCTTCTCTCCCTAATGTTTCAACAACCAAAATTGATCTGTAAAAATGTTATATGGAAAAATACGAGAGACATTACACACACTTCTGTAAACAAAGAAAATCTTTAATAAAAAACAAAACAAACAAACAAACAAAAACAAACAAACTGCAGGTTATTGCAATAATCTTGCCAATGTTCTTATCTGTTTACACTTTGTCTGTAAGTATTCAATAAACCATTTCCATTCTTTTATAAAAAGTTTGCTATGTTGATTTCTTATTTTTCCGGTAAGTTTCGCCTTTTCTGCGTATTTCCTAAGTTTTTGTATCCATTCTTCTTCTGTCCGTTTTGGGGCAAATAACATTCTTGCCGCTGTAGTCACATACAGTACATGAATAAATTTCTATAGGGTTTGGGTAGTTCTGTCCCTATAATTCCCAAAAGGAAAGCAGCTCTCTTTTTCTTGTTAAATTCTGTTTCATGAAGACTCGCACACAATTTAATCAGACGAGCGGTGCCTCAGAACCCTTACTTAACAAATAATTAAAAAGCAGGCTATTTTGAGAATTGGCATTTCCCCTCATATTTCATCGCAGACATTATGAAAACCACTTAAATGATTTTTGATCAGCTGCAATGGAGTTTCCAAGTGTCCACAACGCAGCTAGGCAATAAAGTGCTGTTACCTGGGAGGCCTATTAGCATCAGCCAGTATCCTCAGAGGTATTGCACAAAGAGAAGAAAGAAAGAAATATTCTCTCATTCCTGGAAGCGGTGTCTTCCCTCTGCTTGTTTTGGCTCGCCGTGACACTGCAAAATAAAGAAAAGCAACCCTTTTTATTGTCAACAATTCTCAGAATCTCGTTGCCGTGGAGGAGAGAGGGAAATGTCAGATGTATGGATCATACTATGTTTTCTGACTCACCGAGGATGATCAAATACCCTTACACTAACTAAGCTTTGATAGAAACAGAGCTGTACTAACAAAACGTGGACAAATATATTTACCGAACAGCGCAGCTAAAGTTCAAGGAGAGTGGCTTCCACAAAACTTATGATTCTGGGTTGGGAAAGCCTCCAACATGGAGAGAAACCCCCATCATCAATGAAGGTCCAGCTGGACCCATATCATCTTAGCAGTCCCATCAGTTTTCAGTGATATTGCTTCATACTAACACATGGCTCCATCCATTGTAAGGGCACATGAACTTAAGTATTGGGAGATTCAGGACAGGCAGTGCATATGGAATTGGCTACCACAAGCTGTAGTGTTGTTGTTGTTCAGTCGTTCAGTTGTGTCCGACTCTTCGTGACCCCATGGACCAGAGCACGCCAGGCACGCCTATCCTTCACTGCCTCTCGCAGTTTGGCCAAACTCATGTTAGTAGCTTCGAGAACACTGTCCAACCATCTCATCCTCTGTCGTCCCCTTCTCCTTGTGCCCTCAATCTTTCCCAACATCAAGGTCTTTTCTAGGGAGTCTTCTCTTCTCATGAGGTGGCCAAAGTACTGGAGCCTCAACTTCAGGATTTGTAGTGATGGGCACCAACTTGGATGGTTTTTAAAAAAAGGATTAGACAAATTCATTATTATTATGATTTATTATTTATACTCCACCCATCTGGCTGGGTTTCCCCAGCCACTCTGAATGGCTCCCAACAGAATATTAAGAACACGATAAAGCATCAAACATTAAAAACTTCCCTAAACAGGGCTGCCTTCAGATGTCTTCTAAAAGTCAGATAGTTGTTTATTTCTTTGATATCTGATGGGAGGGCGTTCCACAGGGCGGGCACCACTACAGAGAAGGCCCTCTGCCTGGTTTTTTTTTTTAATCGTGTTTTTAATATTCTGTTGGGAGCTGCCCAGAGTGGCTGGGGAAACCCAGCCAGATGGGTGGGGAATAAATGATGATGATGATGATTAAACCATAAAATACTGTCTTCTACAATTATTCAGTAAAGTTCAGCCTGAATCTTGTTTTTACATTTTTTTTGTTGCACTGAACTTATGACCCACATGTTGTAGCATCCTTTTTTGTGGAACTTGGTTTAGCTGCACCATATAGTCCATGGAAGGGACCCAGGTGGCGCTGTGGGTTAAACCACAGAGTCTAGGACTTGCTGATCAGAAGGTCGGCGGTTCGAATCCCTGCCACGGGGTGAGCTCCCGTTGCTCGGTCCCAGCTCCTGCCCACCTAGCAGTTCGAAAGCACGTCAAAGTGCAAGTAGATAAATAGGGACCGCTGTGGCGGGAAGGTAAACGGCGTTTCCGTGCGCTGCTCTGGTTCGCCAGAAGCGGCTTTGTCATGCTGGCCACATGACCCGGAAGCTGTCTGCGGACAAACGCCGGCTCCCTCGGCCTATAGAGCGAGATGAGCGCCGCAACCCCAGAGTCGGACACGACTGGACCTAATGGTCAGGGGTCCCTTTACCTTTACCTTTATAGTCCATGGATGACTCCCCTGATTTTGTATGTGAGCTGGAACTGGTCTGTGATCGAAATAACAAATTCATTCATAGTCCATGGTAAATCCAGCAATGGGAAATTTCTGTGGTGCCATACTTCCCTTGATGCCCTAAGCATCGGCTCCTTTTGCTTAATGGATAATCCAGTCCTGAGTTGACGGCTTTGGTCCAAGCAGAGCTAGTCTGAGGCCCAGGATAGGAGTCTTGATAGAATAAAGTTATAAACGTGACAGCATAAGTCCAGGAGCCTCCTGGTGTGGCTTCCTGGCTGGCTTAGCCTTGGATCCAAGCTATCTGAAGGACCACATTCCCTCACACAAACCTGCCCAGGTTTTGAGATCTTCAGTGAGGGCCTTCTGTCAGTTCCACCACCCTCACAGTCCTGCTTAGTGGGGATGCAAGAAAGGGATTCCTTGGTGGCTCTTTCCAGACTTTGGAACTCCCTACCTAGAGAAGCTAAATTGGCTTCCTCTTTGCTGTCCTTCTACTGGCAGATGTAGACTTCCTTGTTCCGACAGCTTTGAGGAATTGACTGCTTTTAATGGCTATTTTTATTGCAATTATTTGTATTTTTTAAACAGATCTTTGATATGTATACAGTTCAATTCTATCAACGTTTGATTGATTTTCTAATGATAGATTCCCCCCCTCCCCAGTTTTAACTG
This sequence comes from Lacerta agilis, assembly GCF_009819535.1. NCBI lineage: Eukaryota > Metazoa > Chordata > Lepidosauria > Squamata > Lacertidae > Lacerta > Lacerta agilis. The sequence goes on from NC_046312.1 coordinate 116,155,550, forward strand.
TTATTGTTTTAATCTGTAAGCTGCCTTGAGTCCTGTGGGGGGGGGGAAAGGTTGGGTAAAAACAAATATATGTAGTGATAACAACAACAACAACAACAACAACAACAACAACAACAACAACAACAACAACAACAACAACAATGGTGATTAGATCTGGGAGAAAATATCAGAAGATTAATTGAAGGTGCAATATTTTTTAAACTATGTTTATCCCTGGCTAGTTATTAGGAAACACAAAAAATGAAATCAGCTCACTCCATAACCACAATACAAATTGTTCTGACTCCATGAGGGGAACAACATGTTGTTATAATGATAAGCATTCTTTGAAGACAAATCCTTATCATTGCAACAACAAACTGAGAGGAGCAAGATGTTTTTATAATGATAAGTATTGTCTGAGGACAATATTGCTGTTGGGGTCTGGATATTGCTACACTTTATTTTTATATATATAATTTTTTACTAAATGTTCTGTTTTACAATTTAAAATACTCATTTTTACATTCTTAAGATATCAGTGATTTCCCTTCTTCTCTTTCCACGGTTCATTTTACATATCATAAATCCCTGCCTATTTTACAAAAACTATACCAATCCGTATTCCATTATTGCATCCATCAAAACTTATTTACTGTTGAATTTATCTTAATGCTTCCAGCATTTTTCAGCTGTGCATAGTTATTTCCTATATATTCATAACGTCTTCCAATCTTATTTAAACACATGTTCTTCATGTTCTCTTATTCTATATGTTAAGTCTGCAAGTTGGGCATATTCTGTCAACTTAAGTTGCCATTCTTCTTTGGTTGGGACCTCGCTCGTTTTCCATTTTTGACACCTGGGAATTTTAGTCTGTCACTTTAGACCCTAAAAAATAAATAAATAAAATCTCGCTGTAGCATGTCCCAAATATGATTATGCCCTCTGGTCCCAAACACAAGGAGATTCCTCTCTTACTTATGTGCTAATGAAGGAGACATTGTAAGTCGAAATGTGTTTGGCATAGTCATCATCTTCAGGCATATCTGGTTGGTGTAGTTACTGCCTTCAGGATACAATCGCTTCAGGAAGTTGCCCTTGGAAGGACAGCAAGAAAGCAGATGCCAAGAGGGATGATGATGTTGTAGTGATGCTCATGAAGGCGGAACAGGAGAGAGGGTGTATGGTAGAGGTAGCATGAATCCTGTAGGAGTGGCTCACCTGGCAGGCCAAAATTGCAGCAATAGTCTCTCAGCAACAGTTTACCAGGGGAAGGGGAAGGGGAAGGGGAAGGGGCCAAGTGGTGGCGATCTGGATCTGCGTTGGAGCACCCATAGTCTTCCCTGGTGTGCCTACACAAACCTGACCTCAATGCCACTTCCTCACCTCTTTCCCTCCTCCTCTCGGCAAGTGGCAACAAGGCTACTCCCAGGAGGCTATTGAGGAGACTCCTCTCTGCCAGGTGAGCTGCTCTTGACTTCACGGCAATGAGACAATCCTATTTCGAGAAAGAGGCCGGGAAAGCAGAAAGAGGGAAGTTGGGAGTCCTACGCAGGATAATGAAATGCTGACTACTGCCTCTGGCAAAAAGGGGCAAAAAGGAACTGAATTACTGTACTGAATCCACAGTTTTCTTGGCTCAAGACGGATTCTTGAAGGTCTCCATCCCATTTGTGCACAGAAAAAATTGCGAGTGGGGAGGATTTCACTGAGGGGAGCAGAAATTCTCCCACAGCTTCCAGGTAGGGTTTACCATTTGCCGTGGCAACAGCATGTCTTCTCCCTTCCTTCCTAAAACAGTAGCATCATTGTGGAGCGTTGGAGGGGAGGTGGAGAAATGACACCCACCACACCAAAAATGGTGGGGAAAATGATTGGAGCCAGCCAAGGTCCTGAAGTTTTGGCCTGACACTACCTAGTGTCTGACTCTCTAAACCAAGGAAGAAAACAGGATCCACCCAACTGTGAGCCACCTGATGTCACCACGATGATGGAGTCATAGTCCAGGAACATCTTGAAGACCACACAGGTCTCCCACCTCTGTTTTAAATTAACTAACTCCCCTTTGCATACCTTTTTCTTCTTTGGCAATCACTTGTAGCCTAGTAAGATTGTCTTCTATAAATACGGTTTTAACAGTGAGTCCGTAAGTGACTGTGGAGGCCAATTCTGGATCCACATGTCCTTCCACAATGGGGACATCGGTTTCCAGGTGGGAGTTGATCACGATGAAGGTTTGCCAAGTGTGCCTTCCTCTTAGCACGTTTCTCTCTTTCGTCCTGAGTTTGAGTGTCTTCAAAGTCCATGACACCTTTGGTAAAGGCTGTTCTCCAATTGGAATGCTCGCAGGCCAGTGATTCCCAGATGTTGGTGTTTATACTACATTTTTAAAGATTTGCTTTAAGAGAGTCTTTGAACCTCTTTTGTTGACCACCAGCATTACACTTTCCATTTTTAAGTTTGGAATAGAGTAGTTGCTTTGGAAGACGATAATCAGGCATCCATAAAATGTGACCAGTCCAGCGAACTTGATGTTGAAAAATCATTGCTTCCACACTGGTGATCTTTGCTTCTTCCAGTACACTGGCATTACCGTAGTTTGCCTGTCTTCCCAGGTGATGTGTAAAATTTTTTGGAGACACCGTTCATCCACTCCCTTCTGCATACCATATACTGGTGAATGGAGCTGCAGTTTGTTTTGTTAAGGGCTACAGGCCCATAGTCCTGACTCCTGCATGGACCTGGAGAATTGCATTGAAGTGACCACCTTCATGTGCAGGAACATAGGAAGCTGCCTTAGACTAAAAAACAGGCCATTGGTCTATCTAATTCAGTAGAATCTACATTGACTGGCAGCAGCTCTGCAGGGTTTCAGAGACATTCCTAACCCTACCTGGAGATGCCAGGGATTGCATTTGCATGCAAAGCAAATGATCTGTTATTTTCTGTGGCTCTTCCCTGTTCCTCATCTAGATAGGGATCAGTGCAAAGAAAGCTGCTCAAGCAACATACAATCTCAAATTAAATCTGGCTGTATGTCAGTGGTGTGCTAGGTTAGTCTCCTGAACGTTCCCTGGTGCCTCCTTCCCAAAGCCCAGGAAGATTCTGCCCAGCTTAGGGAGGGAGGCATGATGCTCCCAAAGGGTCCAATAGCCCTTCTGCAACCTTCCCAAAGCTTGTCTGGCTTTGGGTAGCAGGCAGGAGGGCTCCAGCATGTTCACAAGATGGCACCTCTGGCCCTAACTGTTCCCCTACTGTTCCCGCCACTGCTGTATGTGTGTAACAAGATTACAAAAAAGTATTACAAATTACTAATTTTTAAACAGGGGAGAGAAAAGGGCACTGAGCCCAACTTGGTACATTAAGTTTACATAGGCTGTAAGCAGTAACATACCTTCAACAACAACAACAAAATTGCATTTGAAGTGGTATGTGAACTTTTGTGCGTTCGCAGAAATGTCCCCGCTTCTTCTTTCTGTCCGTGCACAAGTACTCGAGGATTGTTTCGTCTCTTTCGAGTAGACGTGTTATTACAACTGAGTCTTCTTTTGTTGTTCTACAGACAGCCATAAATTAAACTTTACTACAGTGGCGTGAAGCCAAGCGACTGACTTGAAATTTCAGTGTGTATGATAACAAATCAAATGTGGTCTTGGACTGCAGTTCGGACACATTGCAAAACGCTCCCTGCAAACTGACTTAGGCCTGCTGAAGAACAAATCCAACAAATGCTGGCAGGGCTCTCCTCTTTGTGTCTCGCATCCAACAGCTTGCGTCATGCCCAACCAGCATTTCTTGGGAGACAGGGCCGTTGTAACACCCAGGAGGATGTTACAAGGAGACAGTTACACCCAACCAGTGACAAATCTACACCTGCGCTTAGCACTGTTGTATGAACTCCACTCATTCCAATAGCACCTTAGAAACCAACTAAGTTTGTTCTTGGTATGAGCTTTCATGTGCATGTACACTTCTTCAGCGTGGTGTGGTATTTTGTATGGTATTTCCCCTTATTGACATGGTTTTGCAAGCAATTTCTCCCAAAATAGTGCATATCTGCATGCCGTTTTCATGATTATATGCATTTCTAGGCACGCTTTTCGTTCTGCACATTCTTGGGAGCATTTTTGGGGTCGAAGAACTGCATGGTGAAATTTGGAGAGGTGCGGATTTCAAGGGATAGATGCATCATGGTGGCTCCTTGGAAAAACTGCTCAATGCCACCACCCGAGAGGGTTTTGACCATAGAGGGCTTCCTCTGCTCTCCTCCCCACCCCTGCGTTCCTCTAGCCGCTGCTCTGTTTCCCCATACCAGCCTACTTGGCTGTTTCCTGGCAGCAGGGAACAGAAAGAAGTCTGACCTTGTGACACTGGCCCTAAAGCAGCCAGTTAGTGGGATTGCTAATCATTTTTAAGGCAAGTCTACTGCTCTGCCCACACGCACTTGGACCTGAGCCCACGTCTCGAGTAATTCTTCTTTTGGTTACCACACCGCGATAGGAGCGTGAGGTCACCCCTTTAGAGCTGGGCACATTTAATTCAAACATCATTTCCATGAGAAACAAAAGCAGGCCGATATGAAACAATGCACAGTGGGCTGGGGTAAAAGATCAGATAAACAACCCTGTTCCTTTGTTGAATAACTCCAGCTGTACGCCCACTTTCTTAACTGAGCAGGATATCAGGTATTTGGTGACTGGCATTCTTATATAAACCATTTTTGAATGCTCCACATCCTTTTCTGGGTGAGCTGCCAGTCAGCTCTTGGCGGGGCCATCTGGTCCTGCCGTCGGGCGAAGAGGTTTGCTTCAGGTTGGCGCCATTCCCTGGCGCAGGAACGCTTCCCTAAAGAGCTCCTCCTAGCAGGGGGCACGCCATTAGGTCTCTGCTTCAGGTGGCAAAATGTCATGGGTGGCATCAACTGTCCATCAAGCCCCACCTCTTGGCTTTAAGGATCTTGTGGCTTAAGTTTAACGGTATGTGAGCAACACACAGCAGTGCACAGAACATTTTTGGTGGGCGCATCAAAAACATCAAAGGGCTGAAACTGCTGGGGTTTTGGAGGCAGCTGGGAAGGTTCTTCAACTTCAATTATGTTACTTTTCCACGCTAAAGGTTAATCTAAGTTAATGGCGGCAAGATCCCTCCCTCCACGCCAGCCTGTAACTGGTTTGGTCATCCTGTGAAAGCCTGATCATTTCCCAAAGGATCTCTCATGGTTGGCATAGCTGCTGCAGGTGTCTTGCACAAGCATGTGATTGCAGTGCCCTCTGGGAATTATAGTTCAGCTGTTGTGACATGTTGTGAAGCTCGTACATGTGAGAGCTGCTGCCTCATACAAGGATGGATAATGGCATGTCAATGCTGCCGTTTTGCACTTAGCATGAGGACAGAATACAGAGCAGAACAGGTGGAGATTAGCTGGAACATTACACTACCTTTGTTGTTGTTGTTCAGTCGTTCAGTCGTGTCCGACTCTTCGTGACCCCATGGACCAGAGCACGCCAGGCACGCCTATCCTTCACTGCCTCTCGCAGTTTGGCCAAACTCATGCCAGTCGCTTCGAGAACACTGTCCAACCATCTCATCCTCTGTCGTCCCCTTCTCCTTGTGCCCTCCATCTTTCCCAACATCAGGGTCTTTTCTAGGGAGTCTTCTCTTCTCATGAGGTGGCCAAAGTACTGGAGCCTCAACTTCAGGATCTGTCCTTCCACTGAGCACTCAGGGCTGATTTCTTTAAGGATGGATAAGTTTGATCTTCTTGCAGTCCATGGGATTCTCAAGAGTCTCCTGCAGCACCATAATTCAAAAGCATCAATTCTTCGCCTATCAGCCTTCTTTATGGTCCAGCTCTCACTTCCATACATTACTACTGGGAAAACCATAGCTTTAACAACACGGACCTTTGTCAGCAAGGTGATGTCTCTGCTTTTTAAGATGCTGTCTAGGTTTGTCATTGCTTTTCTCCCAAGAAGCAGGCGTCTTCTAATTTCGTGACTGCTGTCACCATCTGCAGTGATCATGGAACCCAAGAAAGTGAAATCTCTCACTGCCTCCATTTCTTCCCCTTCTATTTGCCAGGAGGTGATGGGACCAGTGGCCATGATCTTAGTTTTTTTTGATGTTGACACTACCTTTACTTTACACTACCTTTACTTTTGATGTTGACACTACCTTTACTTTGGGGTAAATAGGGACGATTATTCATTGCATATGTTAAGGACTGCTCATTTGCAGATGTTGCCACTGGATCAAAAACCTTAGGGCAGCTCAAGGCCACCAACTGGGATTCCCCGCAGTATTTTGTTCAGAGACAAACAATTTCCATTCACTTTTAAAAATGTGAATGTGATTTAGATAATTCTCCTTTTCCTAGGTCATTACATTATCTAATAAAGGGACGCGGGTGGCACTGTGGTCTAAACCTTGGGCTTGTCAATCAGAAGGTGGGTGGCTCAAATCCCCGCGACGGGGTGAGCTCCCATTGCTGTGTCCCAGCTCCTGCCAACCTAGCAGTTCAAAAGCTTGACAGTGCGAGTAGATAAATAGGTACCGCTGTGACGGGAAGGTAAACGGTGTTTTCATGCGCTCTGGTTTCCGTCACAGTGTCCCTTTGCGCCAGAAGCTGTTTCGTCATGCTGGCCATATGACCTGGAAAGCTGTGTGTGAACAAATGATGGCTCCCTTGGCCTGAAAGCGAGATGAGTGCCGCAACCCCATAGTCGCCTTTCACTGGACATAACTGTCCAGGGGTCCTTTGCCTTTACTTTACCTTTAGACTATCTAATGTGAATTAAATAATTCTTAATTCTAAAATGCAAAGGTAATTTAGATAATTCTCTTTCCCCCCCAATCTGACTGGCACTGGGAGCTGATCATTTCTCTCTCGGCTAATGCATTCTTTTATTGAATCCAATTTTGCTGTCATGCGGATCCTTTCAGCCCAGTCTGCCTTGTCATCTTCTTCTAAACGGTACTTAAAATAAAACTTTCTTTGGTCCTTGGAGAACGCTTTAAATCCTTTAACATCAACAAAGGAAGCGGTTTGCTGTGACTTTGACTTTTTTTTTTTAAATCACTGCAGACAGTCGAAGAGATGATTTCAAAAGAAAGAATTCGAAAAGTGTATTGAGAAGGCTGAGCTGATCTCTCTCCTGCCAAATATGTCTTCATGTTAAATAGCCGCGCATTCACCCTGCTGCTTTTGCCACGCTGCCACTAACCGCGCTAGGAAATTAGATGGTGCAACTACAGGCGCATGATCATTAGAGCTTGCCACCTTTGAGATAATCCAACATGCCCACCGACCCCCCGCAATGTTTAACATTCATTAAAATGTAAGTCATTAGGAGAGTCCTAACGGATCAGGCCAGTGGCCCACCTAGTCCAAAATACTTTTATCGCAGTAGCCAAGCAGGTGCCTCTGAGAAGCTCTCAAGCAGAAGTATCTTCAATTCAGAAGGGCCCTGCTTCTCCAAAAGCCACAGCCTTGGATTCCAACAGAAATCAGGCATGGTTGTTTCTGCCAGCTGCCCAGCCTGCGGCCTTGCTTCTAACTTGCATCTCTTTCAGTGTGGTGTAGTGGTTAAGAGCGGTAGACTCGTAATCTGGGAAACCGGGTTCGCGTCTCCGCTTCTCCACATGCAGCTGCTGGGTGACCTTGGGCTAGTCACACTTCTTTGAAGTCTCTCAGCCCCACTCACCTCACAGAGTGTTTGTTGTGGGGGAGGAAGGGAAAGGAGATTGAAAGCCGCTTTGAGACTCCTTCGGGTAGTGATAAAGCGGGATATCAAATCCAAACTACTCCTCCTCCTCCTCCTCCTCCTCCTCCTCCTCCTCCTCCTCCTCCTCCTCTTCTTCTTCGTCTTCTTCTTCTTCTTCTTCTCCCTCGTCTCTGTCTTTCTAACCACCAGCGAGTTGAGGGAGGGTTTGATTCCTTTGCTACCTTAACATACCACTCCACTGCCCCATTTTAAGCGGGACATCCCAGAATTACTTCCGAATAGATCCTGGAATGTCCAGTTTTTGGGGGGTCTGGCATGAGTCAACTGGGTCAAGTGCTTAAGGGTACTGGCATGGTTCAAATCCTCGCCTTCTGATCCTTCAATCCTCCCGAGTTCTCCGATAGTCTCCCCTGTCTGTTCCGGGGGGGGGGGGGAGAGCTTTAAGTGAAGCACAAGAGGCGGATCCATTGACTCATCTTCTTAACTGAAGTGAGTTTGTAGCCAGAAATGTGCCTGGCGGCTACTTCACACAGTTATCTCTCATCGGCCTGCTGCTGACGAGAGATAAATTAATCTGCCATGATGCTCCCTCTCCTGAAAGTCCGGAAGGTACTTCTATTTTTTGGGGGGGGGGTCTGGAGTTAGGTGGGTCGTGCCAGAGCACTAGAATGAAAGCCGCTCACTTTTTTTTTTAAATCTCACAAGACTCGGGACCAAAAAAAGGAGTGTCCCAATTTTGGTCCCTAGGATTTTGGAGGGTATGCCTTATTTATTTATTTATTGAATTTATATACCACTCTATACCTGGGGGTCTCGGGGCGGTTCACAAAATAAAAGCAAGATATAAAACCACAAAATACACAATAAATAATAAAAACAACAACCCAATAGCCCCCCCCAAAAAAAACACTGGTCAGGGGTACCTTTACCTTTAACCTTGAGGTTACCAGAGCATAGAGAACAGTAGCTAGGCTATCCCTGTCCAGATAGGGGCGTAGCTGGGCCACCAGCCGAAGCTGATGGAAGGCACTCTGGGCTTATGTATGCCTTAATGGCCCATACAAAGAGGGTCATTACCTCACCAGGAAGCTAGCCTGGCTATCCGTGCCGGATCAAGGAATTAGAAGGAGGCTCAGGCATCCAGCCTACCCCCACCAAACTCATAAGAATACTTTTATTATGCTTCGGTATAACATGGTGCACAGCACTTTGTACATCCATTGGTTTCATTGGGAGATGAGAGTGTGTGTGCATCCACTTTAGGGTTGAATGTTGATTCATAGCCTGTGTAATTCAGACGAGACAGAGTAAGTATTAAGAAGAAACCGAACCTATTAACACACATTTTACGAGGGGCAGAACCTCTCTCTTTCTTTCTTTTCCGGCCTTAGGCCACGTGATTCAGTAGGAAAGGTTAATAAGGGGAAAGCACAGCATAGAAACATATATCCTGTCCCCAACACCAAGGCATTATTGTTATATATATATAAAAGAAAGTCACATTGGTTGGAATAATGCAGTCACTTTGATTAAGGAAATTGCTAGAACAATTGGGGCCCACCCAACTTCAAAACAGTTTCTGGCCTGTATAATAATAAGAATATTTTTTTTAAAAAAAACCCATTAAAATATGAACAAGAATAATGTTCTTCGGGGAAACAATGTACAACCAATAAGCATTTCCGATGTTTTCACTTGCTACGTTATGGAAGCTGAAACAAGGTGCAGAACTTAGGGATGCAGAATAGGGCTGATTCTTGCAGGTGTTTTGATTATGGGCTCCTAACATACAAAGTGGGTTTAAGGTACATTTAAAGCACACATACCTAACAAAGGAATCGGAGGCCCCTGGGCAGCAGATCCCAATTGTCAACCTTTCTTTCCCCTCCTTGTTCTTTCCCCTCCGTGTTCCTACGTAACACGGGCGTGCGTAATGCGTACGCCCAAAAAACCCTGAAAACCCAGAAGTAGTGTGATTTGAGCGCTTTTGCGTATGCATGAAGTGCGCAGAAGCGTTCTGCGCATCTGGGGGTCGTGCGCGGGTCGTGGACGCTCTGGAAACGCTTCCGGGTTGCAGGAGTTCTTAACTTGAATGTCCGCAACCCGGGGTTCCACTGTACAGCAACAGTGTTTGTGTTGTGTTGGCTCCTATGATGTAAGTAATGGGCCTCGCCAGCTAGCCTGCTCCCTAAAATATCACCAGTTTGCTCCTTTCTATATATAGGGTGCCTACATTCTACATGGACTGGTTGCATGGCAACATGTGCAAATGGCTTTAAATACCTATTAGGTCCATAAATTACCATAAAGCATATATTCAAAACACACAAAAAGTGACAATTTGTTGTTGACAAAGGACAACTGGACATATAAAGGGCCCCATTACCTTCAGTAGCTTAGGGCCTCATCAAACCTAAATCCAGCCTTGTAAATGCCCTTTATAATCTGAGACAGCTCCATGTATTTTTAAACACCTCCTGAACTTAGTTTGCTACCTGCAAATTGAGCTGTGTACATGGCATGGAGATGTAAGCTAGACCAAAGATTCAGAAATATCACCTTCCTGTTTTATTATGTCGCCTGTTCTCTAGGATTTCTGCTGATGCCTACTTGTTTCACCGGCTTGAGGGTCCCAGCCACTCTGAAGAACTTCACCTCGCTCCGTGCGAGGAACGGCATCTGCTTATATATGTTTCCACGGTGTCATGAAACCTGATTTTGCTCTCTTATGTGCACTTCCATATCCACTTGCCCCGTCTTCCAGCCCTTTGATATTCATGTGTTCATAAGCTTCAGCAAAGGACAATGAAACCGTGCCTTGGTGAATATCAGAAACATCCACAACATCCTTCATATCAGGTTTCCTCCTTCTCTTAGTGGATTCCTTTGTCAATTCATACCACTCACTAGGCATCTCCCTATTCCTGTTTCCTTACACAAATATTATTATTGAAATAAGAGGCAGACTTCCTCGCTGTCTCTAAATAGGAAGCTGATATTGATCTTAAGATGCCAGCTTTTGTTGGTAACAATTTCATTTTTACCGGGGATTTTGATTCGTTCGTTTCTTTTGAGACCAAGGACTCATCTACATGGCTGCAAATAAAATGTTTTAAGTGTGTTGTAAAGTGCAGTATAGAAATGTGACACTAGATGGCCACAGGGAGCTATGCAAAATTCAATGTATTTTCCAAAACGTTTTTTAAAGCATTTTCATAGCGGTTTTTTTTTATATATGTGTGTGTGTAGATTCCACCAAAGAACAGAACAGGATGTCCACAGGGTTGCTTATGCAAGAGCAGAGATGGGGAATCTGTGGCCCTCCACATACTGTCAGGACCGGGATGAGAGACTGTCAGGAAACCACATGCATATCGCCATGACAGAAAACAGTTAAGATAAAAATGTAAGAAGCTAATAAAAACAGAGAACAGTTAACCATGCATGTGTCATAACATCTACTTCCAGCTTCCAAAGCTAGGCCAAATGCAAAACATTTTCTTCTAGTACAGCATTTCAAACAACAATTCTGTCTTCCTTATTTTCAGAACGCTCTCATCACCGAGGAGCCAACAGCAGCAATATTACATACTTGTGATTTCATATAGTCTTCTAAACACAGAATTCCCTTGGTCTGTTTTCAAAATAAGGCTTACAGAATGTCTGCCTTGAATGTTTTTCCAGTTCAAATAGTCCCGGAATCGACAAGGGAGCAATTAAACATTCACTATGACATTATCGTAATGCCATTAATTGCATTTATGTAACTCTTGTTGTGTTCAAAAATGTAGTAAGAGTACCAACAGCAAGTCTCCTGCATGCTGATTAATCGTATTAAAGAAATCATGCTGTTCCATCACAAAATCCGTCCTCTTCTCATATCCTCTCTTTCTCTTTCTTTCCTTATCTTTTTGAAGTGAATATATAATGCTGAAAAGGGGTTATTTTTATTTTTTTTACCCAATGAGAAGAGGGAGAGCTTACAAAGTGAAAAATAGTGAGCCCCAGAGGTAAGCCTTTTGACTTCAAAGACGCATATATTTTTCTACTTCAAAAACACTGCAAGCACTACCCTTATCAGAAAATGAATTTGATGCTACCTTTTTTTTGCATTCATGTTCATCTTCAATTCACTGGTGCCATGAGATACACACATTTCATACAGAACAGTTTTGTGCAGCACAATAATCCACGAAGAGAAATTCAAGAACTCAGAGCCATTGTTTAATGTGCTAGAACCTACGCCTTGGTTGTTTTACACATTGCAAAATGGGCGTTTCCTAAAGAGGCCAGGGCTGGTGGAGGTAGAAGTGATCCTTCTCAGCTAGAAATGCAAGAAGGCATCGATTTCTCCTCCGACCCCTGTTTAACGCATGCTGCGCTGTTTCCATTCTACTGCAGTTCAGCTTCTGACAAAACTACATTATCGGCCTCGTTGTCTGCTGTGGAAGAATTTTACTAAATGAATTAACGGTACACTGTCATTGCATTATTTCTTGCCATTCATTTCAGAACAAATAGGATTTGTTACGATGTAAAGGAAACACAAGGCAATACCAAACACAGCAATTCCTCTGGGTTTCAACTCATGTAAACTGCCTAGGCCGGCCCACTGTACCTATGCTACCTTTTTAATGTTTGATGTTTTATTGTGTTTTTAATATTCTGTTGTGAGGCAGCAGGAGGAGCTTGGCTCTGTCATCTGCCTGCATCCGAAACCGTGCATGGGTCGGTGGTTCCTGAGAGCCCGCCTGCATAGTCCCTGCACATAGAGGCTTAATGAATGTAGAACAATTGCAGAGACACTCAAATGGATCAAATCCCCTCTCATATTGACCATGTATAATAGTCTCCTGCTGTGCTTCATTTCAAGGTGAGGGATGCTAAGAGCACCGTTATTTAACAATTACTACTTGTGGAGTCACCCAGCACCTTGGTACTGCATGGCACAGCCAGGCCCTAGACCACCTGTCTTTGTGACTTAGCGTACTAACATAAGTACCTCGGTTGTTAATGCCATTTAAGCCATGCTAATCTCTACCACACGGATGCAAGTGCCATGTCAGGTTTAGTCTGGGTTTGCAAATATTCGGTTATCTGTCAAGTCCTGTTCCTGCTTTCTCCCAGGAATTTATTTGCAGCGAAAACTATGTAAACTAAAAGGAGACTGGTTTTACAGGCAAGTTGCGAGCAGACGGAATAGTCCTGCTTTTTTGTGAACTTTTTCTCTTAGAAAATGAGATAGTTAAGGAGAGAGATCACCCTAAATAGTTCTAAGAATATTTTCAGCATGCATGCGTTGAATTAGGAACAGTAATTCAAGAAAACACAAGCACGTTGGTCAGATCTTTTCGTGCTCTGTTAGACAGAAATAAAATATTTCATTTACCATACAGTACTTACTTATTAATTTATTTCCCCATACTTATATTCCTCCCTCCTTTCTAAGGAAAACACAGGGTGTCTAGTAGCAACACAGTATCACCTATGCATCAGTACTGTAAAAAGGTAAAGGTAAAGGGACCCCTGACCATCAGGTCCAGTCGTGTCCGACTCTGGGGTTGTGGTGCTCATCTTGCTTTACTGGCCGAGGGAGCTGGCGTTTGTCCGCAGACAGCTTCCGGGTCATGTGGCCAGCATGACAAAGCCGCTTCTGGCGAACCAGAGCAGCGCACGGAATCGCCGTTTACCTTCCCACCGGAGTGGTCCCTATTTATCTACTTGCACTTTGATGTGCTTTTGAACTGCTAGCTGGGCAGGAGAGGGACCGAGCAACAGGAGCTCACCCCGTCGCAGGGATTCGAACCTCCGACCTTCTGATCAGCAAGCCCTAGACTCTGTGGTTTAACCCACAGCACCAACTGGGCCAGTACTGTACAACACAGTAAAATAATGGATTATAGCACGTTATAACTGGCTACGAGAACAGAATAAAAACAATAAATTCAGATGTTGCTCAACTTCAGATATGTTGTGCTGCAAACCTTAAACAAATCTGAACAAATAGAAAAATACAAATTGCATGCCACATATTGATCACGCCATGACTAAACGTACAATTTCCTCCCCTCAAATACATAAATTATATAAAACATGATGCAGTGTGTTACAATGTTTTTACAATATTTACAACAAACTAAAAGAGAACGAATTATTTTGAAAGCTACATTTTGCAACCTTTGTAAATAACTTGTGTGTTTTCTGAATGGCTGGTTTCTTAACAAGCTTTATAAGTCTTTAGATTTTGATACTGTCTCCTGTGATACTGCATAAATAATACTCGCAGCAGTAAGGGTTGCCATATTTGAAAAAGTAAAATTCCCGACACCCGCAGAGTTGTTGAGCTTATTTTAGAAACACCCCAAAATTGTTGTGTTTCTTTAAGGCAATCGCCAAAGTTGTTTTTTTGGAACAAACCCCAATTGTTGAGCTTTTTGGTGGGGGGAACCTATCCCCAAAATAGTGATTTTAAGCTTTTTGAGCTATTTCCACTGCTTTTTACATTGCGCTGCCCTAACGTTCAGCAAAATCTCCCCCCCACGCAAATTTTACACTAAAAAAAGGAAATATCCTGACGTATGGCAAGCCTCGCTATCTTAAACAAACTCCAGTACAACAAAATGTTGGACCATTTAACTTTATACAGACGTACCTTGGATTCCGAACACCTTGCGAGTCGAACATTTTGGCTCCCGAACGCCACAAACCTGGAAGTGAGTGTTCTGGTTTGCAAACGTTTTTTTCCTGCAGCCAATCAGAAGCTGCACCTTGGTTTCCAAACGTTTTGGAAGTCAAACGGAATTCCAGAATGGATTCCGTTCGACTTCTGAGGTACGACTGCATGTCCACGATCATTTCATGATATCTGTTAGGGTTGTTGCTGGTGTGTTAGGCACCTTTATGGGGGAGAGAACTAAAAGGGATTTGCTTTCTTCCCTGTAGTATTGCGAGCAACAGCTTTACTATAAAGATGACTTACATCCTAGAGGAAAGTAGGAACAATTTGCAAAATATCCGAAGGGTAGGTCCAGAGGCTAGGGAGTTATGACGATGGGGGGCAGCTCCAGGTTTGTGTTTTGCTCAGCTGACATAAAAAACCAGGGAAACAATGTAGAAAGCTGATTTCAAAAGAGTGGGTGTGTGAGCAAGTGGCAGAGGCAGAATGATGTTAATGTTAATTTTCAAAACAAGTACCATTAACAAAATTAGAGCAGTCAACAGAGAACAACAAAGTGATACATACTTTAACATCCCCCCCCCAAAAAAAACCCAATGTGATTACTCTGGTAAAATCATTTTGTGCCCTATCTATCCCCAATAACTCTCTCTCCTCCCTCCCCTGCCCTGGCATTTTCCTCATATTGCAACTATGGGGGATTTTTGTTTTGTTTTTTGGCAGACACACCGACTGCAGTATTTTTTCAATGTTCAAATCTCTGAAGCGTCCTGAAGTGGCTGCCTACTTTGATAGATCCTGCTTCATTTTGGACAAGCACCAATTTTGTCCAAAGCAGCCCACAAGGGCTTGCGATTTATCATTCACCTGAATATGATGCACACCCATAGCTTCTACCCGAGAAGTGTGTACCATCTCAAAACTTGGCGCAATGAGAGAAAGAGGGTGAGAAGTTTTGTATTTGCAGTGCTATGTGTTCTGAACTCAGCTGTTAAGACGATTAGCAGACAGACCCTTATGTAACAGCACTAAGGGGGGGGGGAGGAAGCTAGAAGTTATGTATTTGCAAATCCTGAGGATATGATTAGGCAGCCCTGTTTAGGGAAGCTTTTAATGTGTGCTATTATAATGTATTTGATTTTTGTTGGAAGCCGCCCAGAGTGGCTGGGAAAATCCAGCCAGATGGGTGGGGTACAAATAATAAATATTATTATTATTATTATTAGAAATAAATTTGTGTTCAGTGCCAATCACAAAGGGATCATAAGGAAAAGCATCCAGTGAGCATGAAAGGAATTGCAAAAGGTATCTGCAGAACCTCACAACCCACAATCAAATTCAAATTCAAATTCAAATTTATTGCGGCTATAAGCCCATAAAAACATAAAATATATGACATAAAGTTACAGCAAACCATAGACCCTGGAGTCATAGGGAAACAAACCACAGCACAAATACAAGTTTTAAAATTGCAACCAGGGAGCAGAAAACAAAAGTATTAGTGGTCGTGTAGTTGGCCACAGCGCCTTTTTTGAGATATGACAGAGTTTAGAAACCTTGCCACCTGCAGGGTTGTATAGGAGTCATTGTCTTGCAGGAGTAAGGCAAGGTGTGACTCAGCTGGTGCACCTGTAAGTTTCTGAGTTATTGGTCTTAGTAATTTTGCCCGAGCCTCACTATGCAGGGAACAGATAAAGATTATATGATGGAGAGATTCTGTCGACTTTTTATCACAATCACAAAAGGCGGAAACTAGGCCCTTGGAAAATCTATGTCTCAGGACATTAGAAGGAAAAACATTAAACCTCGCTTTGGTGAAAGCGAATCGGTGCCCAGCAGTGGAGAGGGAGGATAGGTATAGAGGGACATGATGTATTGGAGTAACTCCAAAATTCTGAGGCGAGCAGACACCCCCACCCAGCATATGATTACGCTGCAGCTCCATATCGTCCAGTCTTTGTTTGATTAATCTTTTTGCCGAAGCAGGGTCTAAATTAAGTGAATCTGAAGGAGAGATTCCAAAAGACAGAAGTTTGGCGTGGATTTTCCCAGTCCAAGGGTTTGCAAATTCGTCACGCCAAAGACATTGGACGAGATAATGGCTGGGTAATCTATGCCAAAGAGTTAACCAGTAGGTGAATATTCGTTTCCATAAGAGAGTCTCTAGTGAAGGAATCTTCAATTCTAGTCGTATAGCTGCATTACTAACACACGTAGGGAGTTTTAAGAGCCGGCGAAGAAACTGATTTTGCAGCACCTCCAGTGGGGCCGGATTTACCAGAGCTGCCCAAAGCGGAGCTGCATAAGTAAGAGTGGTAATAACTTTTGCATTGTACACCTTTAAAGCCGAGGGCACGTGTAGGGCTCCGTCTGAGAAAAAGAACTGGAGAAGTGCATGAGATAGAGTTTTGCCCTTGTTAAGTAGATGTTGAACTTGGGATTTCCAGCTCAGGTTATATTGAAAAACAATCCCTAGATATTGGAACTTAAAAACTTGATCTATTTTTACTCCATCAAGCTTCCACTGAAAAAGTTTTCGACTTCTAGAGAAGACTACAACTTTTGATTTTGAGTGGTTGATGGACAATTGGTTAGATTGACAGTAAGCAGTAAAGATCTTTAACGCCCTACATAGCCCAACCCTTGAGTAAGAAAGGATCACCGCATCATCTGCGTATAAAAGCAGCGGACAACGGTAGTTTGCGATGCGGGGGGCGTGAATGTAAGCGTGCGACTCGTTTAGAGGCTCTCTCATATCACTGACAAACAGGTTGAAAAGGTAAGGTGCTAATATACAACCTTGTCGGACTCCTTTATTTATCGGGACCGCATTTGTAAGGTCACCAGCAGGGGTAAGTCTAATTCTGGCAGAGGATCCACCATGCACTTGGATCATGAGCCAAAGGAGCCTTTTATCAATGCCCCACCTCGCCAATTTCTCCCATAGGATGGTTCTGGGGATGCTGTCGAAGGCTGCCTTCAGGTCTATGAAGGCAGCGCATAAATGTCCTCGACTGGGGAAGGAGTATTTCCTTGCAAGGTGATAAAGGATTATGGCATGATCTATGGTGGAACGATTGGGTCTAAAGCCCGCTTGTTCATGGCCAATCAGGTTGGATTCTTCTGCCCATTGAGACAGTTTAGACAGCAACATATGGGGGGGGGCTTTTGCTCCCCCAGCAATACAAATCACACATATGGTGTCCATGGCAGCTCTTTAGGGTTTCAAAAAGGAGTCTCCCCCAACCCTACTGGGAGATGCCAGGGACTGAACATGGGACCTTTTGCTTCTAACACAGGTACTCTCATACCCCACAAGTGTCCTCGAAAAATGGGACATCTCGTGGAAGAGCACGGCGGCCATTTTGAGTACTGCGATCTTGCGTGATTTCACATTGAGATCTCATGCCGAAAATACGCCCCCCCCCCCTGCGAAAAATGCTTTCTTGGGGGCCACGATCTCACACAGTACCCCAAAGCATGCATTTTGGGGCACCATGTGAGCACAGCCTCGAAAAAGCACGTCTTTAGGGGATCTCTCACAGGTCATATGACTCATATGGGAGCACTGGCGGGAAGATTTGTATCCTGGTTTGGGAACTCGAGATGTTGGTGGCTATGTGTTCCGGCCTTCAATAATACCTAAAACCTATTTTCAAAATTAAGGAGGAAACCTTAAGGCGTTACATAAGTGCTGGCAGAATTATTCTGTTACCATTTTGCCACAATTTTTTCTAGTTTGTAAGAAGGAAGCGGCCTCACTCACTTAAAACAAACAAACAAATAAATACAGTAAATAAATAAACACAGTAAATAAATAAACAAATAGTACGCTTCGCCTTGTCATCCCATTTATTATTAAAAAACTGAAATGCTTCCCAAAAGCGATTGTTCGAAACATATTGTCTTAATATCTTGCACAGTTTTTCATAACACTGTTACTCAACATTAGCAAAGATTCATTACTCAGACAATCTGGAAGTGCCAAAACTAGTAACAGCAGCGCTCGCTCGTTTTTTTTTTTTTTTTAAGGGGACCAAAAGCTCTCCACTGAACTCCCGCTGTTTTAATTCTTCCAGGTGTTGCACGAATGTGGCCCATGGGGTATGACAAATGAAACTCCCTGAGAATATCCAGAAATTGGTGATAGCAGCAGGGTTGCCTTGGACAACTTCTGTTGTGTGTAGGACCATTGGTGTCGGTAGACATCAAAACATAATCACTGAAGTTTGCCGAGCGAGCAAGACTGAGGAATAAAGAATTGTGAGAGTGAGCCCCTGCTTTATGGCACTACATGAACGGTTTCTGTCTCAGTTAACAGTTCTGATACTGAAAGCACCAACGTTTCTGCTGTGTCAGGACTTTGTCGTACATATGTCACTAGAGCTATTGCCAGTTCCTGGAACGGAATCACCCATTCGTTTCCAACAGACACATGGAACAATAGCTGAAATATTGGAAGATGCTGCATATTTAACTTCCTGTGGGGATCAGGAGAAAGAAACAAACCAGGGCATCTTCCAAACATAACAATCCATGGGAAACGCAAAGCCTATGCTGCAGGCTGAAGCTGGTTTAATGACAATTTCCATCAGCCGCAGCTAGGAAGTTGTCGTCCAAAGTATCTTCAGTATAACTGAAGGCAGGACCGGTGCTAGGGTTTCTTGCGCCCTAGGCAGACCACCTTCTGGTGCCCCCCACTGCCCGCCCCCTGCCAAAGCCTGCTTTAGCGGGAGGTGGGGGTGGTGGAGAGGCAAGCAACAGTTTCTCCGCTGTAGCGGAGAAGCTGCTGCTCGCCCGTCCCGCCCATCCCGTCCCCCGCCAAAGCCTGCTTTAGCTGCTGCTAGCCCCCCCCCCCGCGCTCAAGCCTGGCCAGCGCCCCCTCCATTTTGGCGCCCTAGGCAATTGCCTAGTTCGCCTTAATGGATGTGCCGGCCCTGACTGAAGGAATGTCTCCACCTCTATCGTTCAGACTGAGGTCCACCTCCGAGGGTCTTCAAAAGGTTACCTCACTCTGAGAAGCGAAGTTACAGGGAATCAGGTAGAGGGCCTTCTCGGCAGTGGAACACCCTCCCATCAGATGCCAGAGAGATAAAGAACTACACAACTTTTAGAAGACACCTGGAGGCAGCCCTGTATCAGGAAGTTTTTAATGTTTGATGTTTTCATATGTTTTTGTATGTGCTGGAAGCTGCCCAGAATGGCTGGGCTGACCTGGCCAGATGGGCGGGGTATAAATAATAAAATTATTATTAAATCATTATTATCCGAAGGGCACCAGGTTAGGGAAGGCTGGCTTAAGGCACGTTCATCTGCCTAGGGACATATTCTCACCACCTCCAGCTGCAGATGGTAACATTCTGCATGCTGACAGGAAAAGCACATCCTCACCAAAAACAACAAAGAGGCGAAGGCAGCCCCGCCTAAGGGCGATGCAACTCAAGTTAGAAAAGGCACAAAATAACTACTTTGTTATTTTTCAAGGTCTCTGTCAGGCTTCGACAGTGGGTGCATGCAGAAGTATTAATGATTCATGTGGGATTTAGCCTTCTTTACAAATCCTGTATTCGGCCCAGTTCAAACCTTGTGAGAGTGCCATCCTGCTCTGTTCTTGACTGCCGCAAAGTTGTTTCTGTGCACAAAGCCAAGTGCCTAAAGGAATAAATAATAAAAATGAAGCAGGAACTGTTCTGTGCTTCTTTAGATTATGGTTCAGATATATTATACCATTTCTGTCCTGCACAGCATTTGTGATTCTGTGTTTACAACCCACCCTGCATGCCAAGCCACCTGAGCCACAAAGTTCCCCGGGAAAACAATAAAACACACTGACACGGAGTATTTTGGTTTATGGGTTCAAATAGGCCACAACTTTATTGGTTACAGATGTGAGTAGTTTGGCTTAGGCATTGGGGTGAATCCAGGCTATATCTTGACTCCTGACCGTCTGCAGGGATTCCAACTAAAGGTAAATGACCAATAGGGGGTGCCTTATAACTTACAACAGATAGTGGCACCCCGTGGGGGTCCCCATAGGGGCTGTGACATGGCCCTAGGCCACACCCCGGCTTTGTACAGTATTCACACCCCGGATCCCTTTAACAGGATGCCCTTACTGAGGAGGGGCAGACAAAGGCAACAACCTCCCCTCCAACCAAACAAAGGCTTACCCAATGCCTAACCTCACAAAAGTTGGAATGATTGTTACTAGGTAGGCGAAAACCAAATGGCCGGTGCCAATTTGCCAAGAGGGAAAAAAATCCTACCTGGTCCCAACAACATGGCGACCAGCAATTGCTATAGCATATCAGAGCAAAGCATGAAAAGAGGGTGGGTGGGCAGGGCAAGGAAGAGGGAGCCAACTGGCTGCGCCATGATTAAATTACTCATGGCCACTCCCACCCCGCTAGCTGATTGGCTGGAGCTGTTCCCCAACACAGATGATGCGGCCGGCTATGGTGTAGGGGGAAAATGGCATACCTCCCCGCTAAGCTGGGGTCAGCAAACTTTTTCAGCAGACCTTGTTGGGGGCCAGACTATTTTTTGAAAAAAGAAATGAATGAATTCCCCACAAATAACCCAGAGATGCATTTTAAATAAAAGGACGTATTCTACTCATGTAAAAACACGCTGATTCCCGGACCGTCTGCGGGCCGGATTGAGAAGGCGATTGGGCCGGATCTGGCCCCCGGGCCTCAGTTTGCCTACCCAGGCGGAAAACTATTGATGCCTGGCTGCCTGGCCAAAACGCTGCCCACCGGTAAAAAGATAAGTGGATTTAAAAGATTGTTTCTGGGTGAGGGGATTTTGTGTGTGTGTCCATTCTGTGGTCCTGTTCTGGATCCTTCCCCCAACGAGCCTGCATTTGCCTCAGAAGAAAAGATGTCCATTTCTTTTCACAGGGAAAAGATCAACTGTGAGTTGCATCCAAAGTATCATTGAGTAACATGTCCCTCTTGCACACCAGGGACTTCTCCTGCCCCTAAACATGTTCCCTGGAGATTTGGGGTGGGCTCAGAGCACATGCAGGGGGAGGAAAGTCCCAATACACAAGTGGAAATTATTGCCCAATCGCCTTCTCAATCCGGCCCATGGATGGTCCGGGAATCAGTGTGTTTTTACATGAGTAGAATGTGTCCTTTTATTTAAAATGCATCTCTGGGTTATTTGTGGGGCATAGGAATTCATTCATTCCCCCCCCCCCCCCAAAAAAAAAATAGTCCGGCCCCCCACAAGGTCTGAGGGACAGTGGACCGGCCCCCCTGCTGAATAAGTTTGCTGACCCCTGGATTAGTTGGAGACTGCTCCGAGTGTGTGTAACTGATGGGGCACTATGGCAGGGGAAAAGTTTAATTCCCTTCTTACCCTGCAGTGTGGCTGAGGCCAAATTAAGATGGGTGAGGGTTCTGGTGGAGTTCTCCAAATAGGACCCCACTTTCCCACAAGGGAAATAAAATAAAATAAAATAAAATAAAATAAAAAAGTTTTTTTTGTATGTTAAAGACTAACAAATTTATTATGGAGTAAGCTTTCGTGGACCAGAAAAAAATATATTCTGAGCATGTGCAGTTTCACAACTCTTAGCAAAACACATGCACACACACACACACACACACCCTTCCAGCATTTTTCAACCTCAGTGAACAAAATGGAAATTCCCTGAGTGTATAAAGTTTCACGTTTTAAAATCACTTCTATGGAAATAAACAGTTAGCCCTTAATGGAAGGGAGGAGACGCCTTTCATACAATTACTGGAATTGAACAATGTCTCAATGTCCACTTGAAGGTATTAATTGTTGTGTGAGAGATTTCCGAGTCTTTTTTATTCATATTTATTAATAAATATATGTAATAGTTATTACCACATTTGCAATGTATTTTTTTCCTGTGTGTTCTTATTTATTATCCCTTCCATGATATATTGCATTTCCCCCCCTGCTGCTGGAATTTTTTGGGGGTCAAACTTTCTGTATTACTACACATAACAAAAAATGATTAAAGAAAGGAGAAAAACGAATTTGTTTCCATTTCCAATAAAAAGAACGGAATATTTGAGGATGTTAGCTTGTTCAGCTTTCTTGCTCAACATTCATTTGTTGTATGAGAGACAAGGCATTGAATCGACAAACATTTTCTCTTTGTAGAAATTGTAAAACAGAGCTGTACGTTCATCAGTTTTTATCTGGACTGTTGTTTCGAAGGAAACAACAAATAATTCCCTCATGCCAAAACAGCACATCCTTGTGACCTGCCAAAAAGACTGGGTTATCCAAGCTCTCTTATGTATTTTTATTTTTATTTTTATTTTTTGCATCATTATTGTTGTTTGGCTGTTTATCAGAAAGTGACTTCAGTAAAGGAATGGAACAAGCCTCCATCAGATTTTCCTTATTTTAACTTTCAAGAAAAGCTTGAGCCCAGGTCACCAGAAAAGGTAAGGTTCGACAATGCAAATGTATAAATAGTATCTAGCAGGCAAAAGGAATCTATATTGCTCCGTTTGAGGCTGGCTGCCATATCGAACTCATGCGGTTTTTCTGGTAACCAGGGAGGAGTAGGGGGTGGTCCGGGCTGCCATGTGTCTGGATTTTCCCCGGACATTACAGGGATTTCAAAGGCAGAACTGATGTCTGGGGGGAAATTCCGAAAGGCGGCACTTTGTCCTGGATATTAGCCAAGTCAATCACATTTTTTTTGGGGGGGGGGGGTCTAAAAAATGCTCAACAACTTTTGGATCCCCCCCCCAAAAAAAAAACAACCTCCAAACTGAACAACTTTCAGGGTGTCCTGGATTTCCCTTTTTGAAGTATGGCATCTCTAGGGGTTGTAGAATCTTGTTTTATTGTGGCAGCTTTAACAGCTGGGGGAGGGGGGGAACTCACGAGAAGCAGATTTTTTTGGCTTTATATGCTCAGAGCCTGTTAACTTCCACATCTGGGAGTGATGTTATTTTGGAACGGACACTGCCTGTTCTTGTAGGATGCAACCCTATAAATCTCTTATCTGGAGCATCTGTAAATAAACCAGGCTTTTATGAAGACACAACAAACTCCCCCCAGCCATCTCTCCTACAAAGGGAATGGGCTCTGCTTGGGTTTCAGCAACACTTTCCATCAGTCCGAAAGGACGGTTCTTGCACAGATGCTCATTCAGGTGTGCAAACACCAGGAGGGCACAAGTGATTTAAGTTAAGTGCCAGCTCTATTATTGTCGTTTATCTCTTTTGTGATCCTCACAGTCCCTGTGCACACATTTTAAATCTCTCAGCATTGCAGGCTTTCCTTATTTTCTATTTTCCGCTTAAGGGCTAAAAATTGAACAATCACACCTACATTTATTAGAACACCCCAAAGTAATTTGCAGGCAGTTAATGAATTGCCACCATCAAACAAACTCTACTCTCTCTGCTCATACCTCCTCACACGCTGCTAACTGTAGAAGAAGAAGAAGATTTGATATCCCGCTTTATCACTACCCGAAGGAGTCTCAAAGCGGCTCACATTCTCCTTTCCCTTCCTCCCCCACAACAAACACTCTGTGAGGTGAGTGGGGCTGAGAGACTTCAAAGAAGTGTGACTAGCCCAAGGTCACCCAGCAGCTGCATGTGGAGGAGCGGGGACGCAAACCCGGTTCCCCAGATTACGAGTCTACCACTCTTAACCACTACACCACACTGGCTGTACTGATGCCAGGAGTGCCAGCTTGGCCCCACAACTGTGGGTGCCCGGGGTTGTGGGTGCCATGCAGTGTGCATGGCCCTGGCACCAAAATTTGTGGGTGCCTGGCCCCTTCATGGGGAATTTAGTGGGTGCTCGGGCACCCAGGGCCCCAGGGAGTTGGCACCTATGAGTGGTCCTATCCTGTGATGTTCTTGCATCCCTGGATAATGTTGGCGCACTTTGCCAAAGAAGGAGAAGGCAGGAGGACTCTTCAGGATGGGCCATGAAGCATCCAAGATATGGAACGATGAAGCAGCGCTGTTTAATTTCTGCTTAAAGAAATGGCCAGGCAGAAAATAATCGGGCGTCTAGATGAAGGGGCACAAGGGTATAACTCTGGGGACTTTCTGCAGCTTTCGGGCTCCTTGCTCATTTCATGCCACAGAGATGGGATGGGATGGAGGGAGAGATGAGGCGGCAGAAGGAATTGGAAGATAGGGTGGAACAGCGCAAGAAAGTGGGTTGCTGTGGACAGCTGGGTGAGGCATGCAAGATTCTCTGGGCATTTTGGTGGAGGAATCTGGTCCTTTGTGTGGGATGTTGCAGTAACCCTGCCAGCTCCCATCCCCAGTTGGACGGTAGCACTATTAGACGTGTGAGCGAAGCACCCAGTGGGGATTAGAGCAGGGGTTAGCAAACTTTTTCAGCAGGGGGCTTGCCCACTGTCCCTCAGACCTTGTGGGGGGCCGGAGTATATTTTGAAAAAATATATGAACGAATTCCTATGCCCCACAAATAACCCAGAGATGCATTTGAAATAAAAGCACACATTCCACTCATGTAAAAACACCAGGCAGGCCCCACTAATAACCCAGAGCTGCATTTTAAAGAAAAGGACACATTCTACTCATGTAAAAACACGCTGATTCCCAGACTGTCTGTGGGCCGCATTTAGAAGGTGATTGGGCCGCATCTGGCCCCCGGGCCTTAGTTTGGGGACCCCTGGCTTAGACATAGCTGTCAACTTTTCCCCTTTTAAAAGGGAAATTCCCTTATTCTGAATAGGATTCCTCACAAGAAAGGGGAAAAGTTGACAGCTATGGAAAGGGAAGGAAGATGGAGAGATTGGGCAAGAGTTGCAGGAGGAGGAAAAAGGAAGGGAAGGAGGAAGGAGACAGAAGGGAAAGCCGCGAGTGGAGGGAGGAAGGCAGGCAAGCAGGCAGATGGACCGACAGAGGAGGAAAGGAGCAGAGCACACCCAACCCCAATGGCTGTGGAGGAAGTCACTGGCACAGTGCGAAAGGCGACAAAAAGCAAACATTTTGAGTCTCGGGGCCATGGTTTCTCCCTGCTTCAGAGGCACTGATGTGGGGTCCTCCATCCTAAATCTGGGGCTGTCCCTGCCTTTGTAAATCACCCATTAACATGATTCAGTCTTGGATGTTGCCTGATTGACCATGCCGCAAAGCATGGCATTTGGCAAAAAATGGGCAAACTCCAAGAGTCCAGAAATGCAATGAAAGTCCCTGGAAGGCAGGGAGAGACTGAAGCGTGTGTTAACCTTGGTGGAGAAGGGGAGCAACTAAGAGTCTTTTAAGGATCACACACAAATAGTAGTTTTTGACATTTTATTAACTGAACGCGTCAGCAGCAGGAGGAAAAAAACCAACAGATATTCGTTCATTTGAAGAAATATCTAGTAACACTAAAATTTAGACATTCATTGTTATTAGATACCAGATGTAAGGCGAGACACTTTAAAATAAAATTAAAAAAAATCCCCTTCTTGACTTCTTAGGTTACTAAAATGATGACTGTCAAAGAATGTTGAACCACTTTCAAAAAGTGCCATTATTCTAAGATGCTAACCACATTTATAAGAGGATAAACCATCCATACAAGAATGTGTTGATTGCCCTGCAGGTGAGGAATGACCCTGGGTTCAAGCCACTAAGGGCTGGCTCATACAGACATGGTTGTCTCTTGGCTGGAACATCAAACGACAACTTGCATGTCTCAATGAACAATCACCAATTAATCGTCACAGAGAGAACTTTCTTATCACCCAATATCTACTCAGTTGCAATGTATTTCCATACAGAGAGCTCATATACAGTCGTACCTTGGATCCTGAACGCCTTGGAACTCAGACATTTTGGCTCCCGAACGCCGAAAGACCCGGAAGTGATTGTTCCGGTTTGCGAACGTTCTTTTGGAACTCGAACATCCGATGGGGCTTCCGCAGCTTCTGATTGGCTGCATGAGCTTCCTGCAGCCAATCAGAAGCCGTGCTTTGGTTTCTGAAGTCAAACGGACTTCCAGTACGGATTCCATTCGACTTCCAAGGTACGACTGTAGTCACCTGAGAATCCACAAGTGATGGGTGGGTCACGTAATGTCCATTCAGGTTTGAAAAAGGCCTAAGCTGATAGCGCTGTAGCACTCAAGTTACAATGACCTAACATCCAGGCCAGTGTACAGAAATGATATGTGGGTCTCAAAGAAAGTTAGAATTCTTTTTTCGGTGGGAGGGGAGCAGAGGTGGAGTTACTTAGAAATAAAGAAACGAATGGCTGTTGCTGAGGTGCATCATGGCATGCATGGCCACAACCCAAAGTTCTGTGTTTCCAGTGCTTTCCATCGTCTTCTTTGGTAGAAATATTCCTGATTCCACAATGCATATGCAGAGCCTTCTGGCCCTGCTTGTAAAAGGAAGTCACAGCATGTCCCAAGACCCACAGCTTGGCCGTGGATGCAATGATATGATTCAGACTTTTCCTCAGATTTGGGCCAACGCAGCATCCTGCTAATCTACATTTCAGAGCTCTCCTTGCATGGCTTTGGAAAAGGAAGGGGTGAACCCTAAGGTACCACACCCATGAGCAAGCTCCACAGAAAAGAAAGTTGTAAAAAAAAAGCATCTGTCCTTCAGTGACACCGTGGGTAGGGCAAATCTGTGTGTCATCTCTCCAAGAAAGATGCGTCTAATAGAATTAAAACATGTTTATTGTGCAACTTCAGGCCCAGATGTGTTTCCAGATGACACACTGTAAGCACAGCACTGTAAGCTAATGAAAATTAGATTTAAAAACTCCTTTACACCCAAAGTCTGAATGCTGTGACCTACATAAAATGGACTATATTTGCATAATTTAGCCACGGAGAGGAGGAGCTACCCAAAGGCACTGGAAGGATCTTTCAGTGGAAGATTTCCCTCCGACCCATGGATTCTGAGATCGGACCACACATTTTCAACCATTTTTTTTATATATAACTCTAAAAAGAAGAAGATATTCTTAGGAACATGAATCCTGTAGACTTTACGCACTGCCATGGAATCACAGGCAACACACAACCCTGAATAAATCCATGCTTTTTTCAAATGACAGGAATGGCTCCAAGAACCCAACGACTTTAATTTTGTAACACCACACGGCCGTTTCAATACATTTCATTACTCCGTCAAATGCCACCCTAAATAACAAGAATTCACCGAGCTTTCCCTAAAGCATCTGAATATGATTATGCGGTCGTGACGACAACCATTCAAAGCTTTTTCAAACCTCAAAAGCATTGCAACGGCTCACAAACCTAGCTGCCTACTGAAGTCTGCTAAATGACAATTAATGTACAACCTTGAAAAAAAAAGAGGAAATTGAACACTTCACGTTGCGCCGTGGCATTTATAGGCAGATGTTGTTCTGAGAAAGACGAAGGGGCTTCTTTTCGTTCCTTGCCAGTCCTTTCATAAGAAGTCAGAACCACATTGGTATGAGACTGTTCCATCACCAGTAGAAGTGACTAGACAGTTCTCATCCCCCCCCCCACATTAAATAAGCCACCAATTATTTATTTCAAAGAACCCCACCCCGCACGTCCATTTTCTTTGTTCCTAAGTATTTTGGGCAATTTATTTCACCTAGGTCCATGTGCTCTCATAGCTTTTTCCTGCTAGTCATTATTGTTGTTCAGTCGTTCAGTCGTGTCCGACTCTTTGTGACCCCATGGACCAGAGCATGCCAGGCACGCCTATCTTTCACTGCCTCCCGCAGTTTGGCCAAACTCATGCTAGTCGCTTCAAGAACACTGTCCAACCATCTCATCCTCTGTCGCCCCCTTCTCCTTGTGCCCTCCATCTTTCCCAACATCAGGGTCTTTTCTAGGGAGTCTTCTCTTCTCACGAGGTGGCCAAAGTACTGGAGCCTCAGCTTCAGGATCTGTCCTTCCAGTGAGCACTCAGGGCTGATTTCTTTATGGATGGATAAGTTTGATCTTTTTGCAGTCCATGGGACTCTCAAGAGTCTCCTCCAGCACCATAATTCAAAAGCATCAATTCTTCGGCGATCAGTCTTCTTTATGGTCCAACTCTCACTTGTCAATATACATGATTTAAAATCAAAACACCTCATCATTTA
This sequence comes from Lacerta agilis, assembly GCF_009819535.1. Taxonomy (NCBI): domain Eukaryota; kingdom Metazoa; phylum Chordata; class Lepidosauria; order Squamata; family Lacertidae; genus Lacerta; species Lacerta agilis. Next base: position 116,184,007 of record NC_046312.1, read on the forward strand.
AAAATCAGTGGTATTATCCACAGAGTAAAGCCCTTCTCAGTGTAAGTGGAGACAGCAGAATAAAGTTTGGGAAAGGTATGAGAAAACTGAATAACGCACTTACATGCAGACCTCAAGAGTCTAAGGCTCCCAGAAGGTTTTCCTGCATGCAGTTAAGCTACATGGCAACCCACTGACTTCTGCTGGATTTAAGTACTGGGGGGGGGTATACGTGGAATGAGAGAAGTTGCAGTCCAGCAACATCTGAGGGGCCACAGGTTCCTCATCCCCAGGGCTTTTTTGCCAGCTGGAACTCACCGGAACTCGATTCTGGCACCTCTCAGGTGGGTGCCATTGCCATTATAAGAGAACATGGGAGGCACTCATGGTGAGTTCCAGCACCTCTTTTTCTAGAAAGCTATCCCTGCTCATCCCTGTTAGGGCTGGGCAATATAGCGATTTGAAGTCCAGTTCGATGTCCATATCACAATATCGTCTTCATAGTTTTTGACCTGGCAATACATTGCAAATCATGATGCATACATGCTATGAAAAAATCACAATGTGGGGAGAACCGTGAGGCCGATCAAGGCGTCTGCATACCTTGACATCGTGATATATCAGTACATCGCGATGTTTCGCTGGGGATATATCGCCAGGTTTAAAAACAGCTCCATCTTTATTTCAGACATTGTGATAGATCAGTTTATCACAATGTTTAGCGGGTGATGTGTCACGAAGCTAAAACCAAATACTGCCTAGCTCTACAGTTTCCCTCTACATAGTTCCATCCTTATTTCAAACATTGTGATAGATTGGTATATCACGAAGTTTGGCTGGCGATATACCATGATGTTGAAAAACAGATATAGCCCAGCCCTAATCCCTGCCCTATGCCTTCTGTACCAAATTACTGTAAGCGCTATTGCCAATGCAGTCCATAAGCCTTAGACTCGTAATCTGGGGAACCGGGTTCGTGTCTCCGCTCCTCCACATGCAGCTGCTGGGTGACCTTGGGCTAGTCATACTTCTCTGAAGTCTCTCAGCCCCACTCACCTCACAGAGTGTTTGTTGTGGGGGAGGAAGGGAAAGGAGAATGTGAGCCGCTTTGAGACTCCTTAGGGTAGTGATAAAGCAGGATATCAAATCCAAACTCCTCCTCCTCCTCCTCCTCCTCCTCCTCCTCTTCTTCTTCTTCTTCTTCTTCTTCTTCTTAGAAAAGACGATACCTGAGTCAACTCATGAAAGGGTCAGGACTCCTGTACCCATCTCCACTATCGCGTTCTGAAAGCCAATTTAGCTATGGCCAACTCATTCTCCCATCAGTGCCTTTCCCATCAGTATATAGTCAGCCAGGTTTCTGTACCACAAGAAGAGTGAGCAGCTGCAGTACATCCAAATCTGTGCTCTGGCTGAAACATCTGGGACCTAGGAGGCAAACCAGCTGGAAGCGATTAATTGTATTGTGTTGCATTGCTTTGCATTGCATTGTGCATCACAGAATGTGAGTTTTAAGTGCCTGATTTTCTTCTTCTTACCAAATACAAACCTGCTACTGTCTCTAGTGCAAACTTCATGTATGCTATTTGACAGCGTGCACCAAGGAGCACACGGAACTGCGGTCCAAGCATTCGCTTCAATTTGTGCACATTCAAAAAACAGATCCTTCTGTAAAAGGAAAGGGAAACTCCATGGAGAGATTCCTTAGAGGAGCTGAATGAAAAGATGAAGAAGCATAGCATAGCACTCAGGCCCGAAGATTCCCCATGGCTTTGCGACACCCTCCATTTAAAATAGTGGTTAATACAAGCTAAATCATTGGGTCAGAGAAAACAAGTTGTGACTAATGGCCCATTCCTGTTCATATATACCCAGGAGCTGTGCACACATCAAATTCTATGGGCCTCAATCTCAAGTAAGGGTACATTGTATTCTAGCATGTCCCATTGAAGCCAGTGGAGCAGGTTAGTCACTGACCAACGTCAATCAAATCAGAGCCATTGTCTATACAGCAGATTTATATCTATCTTTGTCAGAGTTAAATGTTGCGCAGTCAACACCTAGAATACTTTACAATCATTGCATCCCTTCCAATACTTATTTAGGCTGCTCTGTTGGCTGCACTTAAGACGAAACGACATGATAAATACAGCATTTACAAGTTCTTCTGAGCAAACAAAACGACCTCTTGGACAACCCACAGTCATGATACAAAACCGCTGAAAATAAGCCGAAACTTCCCTTGATTCCCGTCAAACAAAAGAATTGCCCACTTTGTCTACACGGTAGAAGCCGAAGAGGCAACGTCTATCTATCCCGACACATATCTACATGTACAAAACACGTATGTAGATCTAGAGCTTGATTGATCCCCATGAAAACTTCAGCCAGTATTTCTCCGAAGGTTGGGCATCCAGAGGTCAGAGCATGAAACTTCAGTTGGTGGGAAAGACCAGCTCCAGTGTACAAACAAAGAGCAAGCAGTCACATGCTGAGATATGCTAAGGCATGAGCACATGTGAGAAAGAAATTGAAATCCGTCACATCCTTCAAGAGTAACCGAGTTCAAAGACTGACCAAAAAAGTGTGGGTGGGCGGGGGTAGGGGGGACTGTCTTGTTGGCTCCTGGAGTCATCCACTCAAATATCGCGAGGGTGGGAATAAAGAGTCCTTGCTAATCAGCCGTACAGCTTTTCGGCTTTAAAAACAACATTTTCCGTGTCGTAAATGCTTTTCCCGTTCATATGTTCCCCATTGCACTCGCGATTGTAGCTGAAGCTTTGACCGTCGACGATCGAGGAGGCTGTGTAGGAAGCCGAGCGAAGGGCGTCCGAGTGAGAAAAGCTGTGCTCAAACTGGATCCTGTATTGCTTCCAGTGTCTCCTCAGAACAGACTGGACCTATTTCAGGGAAGAAGAGGACAGAGAACAGGTTGACAAAGATGGCTGCCTCGGGTGCCGTATCGGAAAGAAGGAAAACATAGAAAATGGCACACATTTGCTTTCATCGCCCAGTGCCGGATTAAACCCTGTGGAGCCCCATCCCCCAGCAAATTATCTCCTAATATGTTGGTGGGTGGGTGTTGTTTTTTAATGCCAAAAAAATAATTTTAATAAACCAATTTCAAGATCAAATCAATATTATTTTGATCTGCTGTCATAGGACCAAAAGGCTGGTGCCTACTCTGCTTATTTGATAATCTGGCACTGTCTTCACCTTATGCTCCTAATTTTGAATAGGTTATATATTTGAATTAAGCAGGGGCTCAAGGACCAGAGACACTGATTCTATTGACTGTCTCTCCCTCCTCCTCAATTTAGGTAGATAGCCGTGTTGGTCAGACGAAATAAATAAAAAATTGTCCAGTAGGACCTTAAGTTGGTCTCTAAGGTGTTACTGGACAATTTTTTAAAAATTTATTCCTCCTCCTCAATGTGAACAGCAACAGACACAATGGTGGAATCCCTCCTTATGAACTGACTCAAGGGGAGCCACACAAAGAACGTGGTTGGTCAAGGGAGCCGTGGACTCGAAAAGGTTGAAAGCCTCTGGTTTAGTTTCTGAAATCAAGTAGGCCTGGACCGGGTGATCCTTGGGTGGGAGATTGCCTGGTGACCTCTGTACAAATGGAAACAATGTTGTTGTTGTTGTTCAGTCATTCAGTCGTGTCCGACTCTTCGTGACCCCATGGACCAGAGCACGCCAGGCACCCCTATCCTCCACTGCCTCATGCAGTTTGGCCAAACTCATGCCAGTCGCTTCGAGAACACTGTCCAACCATCTCATCCTCTGTCGTCCCCTTCTCCTTGTGCCCTCCATCTTTCCCAACATCAGTGTCTTTTCCAGGGAGTCTTCTCTTCTCATGAGGTGGCCAAAGTACTGGAGTCTCAACTTCAGGACCTGCCCTTCCAGTGAGCACTCAGGACTGATTTCTTTAAGGATGGATAAGTTTGATCTTTTTGCAGTCCAAAACACGTTGACCAACGTGAGATGTTAAAGCAGCATAGCGTCCTAAACGTTATGCATCCACATAATCTGGCAAGAGCTTTCAATCGGCAAACGTGATTCACATTTTCGCGGCGCTGATGGAAACGCCGCTTCCTGAATAGAGCTCAGCCTGCTTTCCTAACTTGTTTAAAAATACATGGGATAAAACAGATGAAGGCACACGAGGCCTGAGTTTTGTTTGTAGAAGGGCTTTGGAAGGATGTTCTGTTTTACAATAGTTTCCGTTTATACAATATGGGAGGCCACCTGTGCAACAGGAAGCGGAATTTACCAGCAGCCTTGGCAAAAGGTATGCAGAACCCATCCCCTCTAAGAACCGTTGACATCGGGACTGGAAGGTTACTGAATCTGCTTTGTCAAGTATTGGACACGATAACAGCTAGGATACTTTATGCTCGGAAATGGAAAGACGAAGAAGTTCCCTCTAAATAAGAATGGATAAGGAAAGGAATGGGCTATGTTGAATCAGCAAAGCTAACAGCTAAAATAAGAGAATTTAATGATGGCTGGGGTTTTTTTGGGGATGGGGTGGACGGAATGGAATCCCTTTCCGTATTATTTGAAGAAATATTACAATATGAAGAACCCACAACCAGGCTTCGAACTGCGAGCAACAGAAAGGATGTGAGATTATTTTGTCAGGATGATAATAAAAAAGAGGGAAGAGGAAGTGCAGCAAAGAAGGGATAAGAATAACACCACGGAAAATGGGTTGGGTAGTTGAAAATAATACAATAAATTTATTATATTATGTATTGGAATTCCATGTGAATTTTTTGGGAAAACCATTAACCATTAATAAATACCCACTTAAAAAAAGAGAAAGATTGAATGTGATCATGTTGTGCTATGTGTGCAGAATCATTCTAAAAAGTAAACAGCTCCTGAACAATGCCATATGTCTGGATTTGCCCAGACATTACTGGTATTTTATATAAAAAAGAAAAAAACCCAACAACTTTTAGGGTGTCCTGGTTTTTACTTTTTGAAATATGGCAACCCTACCCTAGTATTATAATACCATCCCCATTGAGAGTGGCCTTGTACCCCACTTCATAGAGGGCCACTATCTGTTCGAAAGGCTGTCAGTCTTCTGTTTAGAGGGGCCCTCTGTTTGAAGGGTTCTCCTGTCTGAGTTGGGTTTAAAGGTGACAGCAGTCACGAAATTAAAAGACGCCTGCTTCTTGGGAGGAAAGCAATGACAAACCTAGACAGCATCTTAAAAAGCAGAGACATCACCTTGCAGACAAAGTTCTGTATAGTTAAAGTTACAGGTGGGTAGCCGTGTTGGTCTGCCATAGTCGAAACAAAATAGAAAATTCTTTCCAGTAGCACCTTAAAGCACACGAAAGCTCATACCAAGAACAAACTCAGTTGGTCTCTAAGGTGCTACTGGAAAGAATTTTCTATTTTGTATAGTTAAAGCTATGGTTTTCCCAGTAGTAATGTATGGAAGTGAGAGCTGGACCATAAAGAAGGCTGATTGCCGAAGAATTGATGCTTTTGAATTATGGTGCTGGAGGAGACTCTTGAGAGTCCCTTGGACTGCAAAAAGATCAAACATATCCATTCTTAAAGAAATCAGCCCCGAGTGCTCACTGGAAGGGCAGATCCTGAAGCTGAGGCTCCAGTACTTTGGCCACCTCACGAGAAGAGAAGACTCCCTGGAAAAGACCCTGGTGTTGGGAAAGATGGAGGGCACAAGGAGAAGGGGATGACAGAGGATGAGATGGTTGGACAGTGTTCTCGAAGCGACTGGCATGAGTTTGGCAAAACTGCGGGAGGCAGTGGAGGATAGGGGTGCCTGGCGTGCTCTGGTCCATGGGGTCATGAAGAGTCGGACACGACTGAACGACTGAACAACAACAACAACCATAGTAAGGAGGAGCAGGAGAGAGCCTGAAACTGCTGTGAGCAGCAGACTCGATTGTCACACCAGTCAACTTACTCATGGTCTTCCCTACTATGGTGGGATGTACTGGAATTCTGTTTAAATGATTGTTGTGATCAATTTGCACAACTTGCATGTGCAAATTGTATACGCACAACCATGTCCTCTTTTGGCTTCTCTTTCTTGTGGGGAGATGCTTGAGCTGCTATCCCCCCCTTGTTCTTGGTGATGCAGAAGTGGTGCATTGCTGCACATCCATCATACTGGAGGAAACAGAAATATCCGTGTGTTTCCACAGCTGCTTATATAAGCTCAATATAATTTAAGGAAGTCCATGGGAGGAAAGTTTCCCATCACTTTCCCACCCCTTCCGTTCCCTGCATCCCATCCCAAATGGGCCCCTGACACTCCCCCCACTAGAAAGGTTTTTTGGGGTGTGTGTAAGTAGCTGCTGGTCTCAGAGGAAGGGAAACTTTCCTTCCACAAACGTCCTTAAATTAACTTAGGATTCGAGCCACATAATTCCAGGAATCCATTTATTGGTAACAGACTCTCAGTGGTATTACCACTCCTCTGTGAATCCAGTACTGAATGGTACGGAAGTGTATTTCCTTCTTCAAGAGGGATTTCCCATCTCATACCAACATCCAGTTTCTGTAGCGAATGACTAAAGGAGGCCAATGATCCTAGCTTGCACAGGAGGACCAAGTTGTTTGTGAGGTACATGAAGAAATGGCCACTGTGTGAGCTGATCAAAACCCAGCTATGTGGAAGCTGTTCCACATTTTGAGTCTTTTGTGCATAGCAGCTCACCATGTACACAGAGTTCACAGGGTTAAAACAAATGTTTCTCCTCAGAAGAAGGAGAAGAAGGTATCTGAAGAAGTGTGCATACACATGAAAGCTCATACGAAGAACAAACTTAGTTGGTCTCTAAGGTGCTACTGGAAGGATTTTTTTTATTTTTTATTTTGTTTCTCCTCAGCTTTGTGGTGGAAAATGGAAGCAAGGACCAACGAGCATTTCACACAAATGTCTTATGATATGAAAGAACCTTCATTCGTAAAAGTAAAGAAATCAGTTACTGTACCTCGCCATTAAAGAAGCAGAAAATGGTTGCCACCAACAAGCCCTGTGGAACGAAACAAGAAGTTGTAAATCTGATGAGTAAAATGCACTTAATAACATTCAGATGCAAGGAAGGGTGATTCAGAAACTCAGAGGGACACATTTTCTTGCCCTGGTTCTTGGCTGCTTTGAGCTCTGATTTTCTGCAACGTTGGTGCCATTCTCTCTTATTGAAGAAGAACAGGATATTTCAATGTCACCAGAGGTGTCTGCGCAGGGAATATATTAAGTGGAAACATCGAGCAAACCAGATCGGTAGTTGGGTTCCTATTGAGGGTGTTCGGTGAGCTGACATGACAGTGACAAGGGATCGAGGATTGGAGTGACCATTCTGTGATATTATGGCAATGGACAAAGATGGATTGTAACTTTTGAATAAATGTGTATTAATTTTTTTTTAAGGGGGGTGAATTTCCCTTCCTTTTTTCTAGTGAGGCCCTCACTCTGAATATTTTTCTTTTGCCATCACCAGCCTTTGCTAACTTCATTTTGACTTGGGCTGAGTGGAATTGTAGTCCTAAACACCTGGAGCTCACCCGGTTGGCAAATGCTGGAAACCCCATCAAACAGAGAAATCTGGTTATTAGGAAGAAGGTCCTTTAAAAAAAGAAAGAGGTGCCAAAGCAGCAAGTGGTAAGGAGCTGAAAAGAGCTAATTTTCAGGAAAGTCAGAGTCTAAATGCAAGGTAGAGGGAAGTTTGTTTCGAGGTTATGGTCCAGCTATACAGACACATCCGCTCTATTTCTTATGCCTTGCAAAATTGTGGGAAGTGGGTTGCCTATTTCTTAGAGGAAGAAAATGTTGGACCAACTGTCTGCTCCCCTCCCCAATCCTCGTGAATCAGTTTTGTATAAAGTAAAGGTAAAAAATGTGAAGGACCCCTGGACGGTTAAGTCCAGTCAAAGGCAACTATGGGGTTGCGACGCTCATCTCGCTTTCAAGCCGAGGGCGTTTGTCCACAGACAGCTTTCCGGGTCATGTGGCCAGCATGACCAAACTGCTTCTGGTACAACGGGACACCGTGACGGAAACCAGAACGCATGGAAACGCCATTTACCTTCCCGCCATAGCGGTACCAATTTATCTACTTGCACTGGTTTGCTTTCAAACTGCTAGGTTGGCAGGAGCTGAGACAGAGCAATGGGAGCTCACCCCGTCACGGGGATTCGAACTGCCGAACTTCTGATCAGCAAGCCCAAGAGGCTCAGTGGTTTAGATTACAGCGCCACCCACGTTATATACTGCATATATCAACAGCGCTTAAAGGTAAAGCAACCCTGACAGTTAAGTCCAGTCGCGAACGACTCTGGGGTTGCGGCACTCAACTTGCTTTACTGGCCGAGGCAGCCGGTCTTTGTCCGCAGACAGTTTTCCCAGGTCATGTGGCCAGCATGACTAAGCTGCTTCTGGCGAAACCAGAGCAGCGCATGGAAACGCCGTTTACCTTCCCGCCACAGCGGTACCTATTTATCTACTTGCATTTTGATGTGCTTTCAAACTGCTAGGTGGGCAGGAGCTGGGACTGAGCAATGGGAGCTCACCCCGTCACGGGGATTCGAACCGCCGACCTTCCGCTTGGCAAGCCCAAGGCTCAGTGGTTTAGACCACAGCATCACCCGCGTCCCTATCAACAGTGCTTAAACAAAAACAAAAAAAAATGGAATGCATCTGACAAGGCTCGCAAGGGGCATTTGGATCAGTTATTGATCATTGCGAGCACATCACTCCTTTATTCTTTTCTTTTTTGACATTCCTGTACCCTCAAGTGCAAACTCCACATGCAGATTTGATACCTGATAGTGTATAAGGATATGCATCACATAGTCATAAATCTCTTCGGCGATACGGCCCACGGGCCGCCAGGGAAACAGTACAAATTCGATGCCCAGAAGTGGCACTAAAATGAGGGTGGCTCTGACCGCCTTCATGTAGAGATTGGATTCTGCTTGGTGGGTGACCTTTAGCTTGGTGATCAGCACACGCACAATGTTCAAGAGGAAAAAAAGATTCACCTACAAGAGAAGGAGAAGGACGGCGTTAACGTGGATAATTTTGTCATATGGTATCGGCGCTAAGGTTAGCATTGTGGATCTGTGTGGATTGTGTGCAAGAGGGGCCAGACTGCACTTGTTTTTTTGGGGGGGGTGAGGCTCCATAACTCATTGTGAAAATCCTATTGGATTGCGGGCAATTCCATGGCAGAACAATCACAGCATGCCCAGCTCTGCCAGTTTATGGAAGCCAGGGCAGGATGCTGGCAGTAGTGGTAGGGGATTTTCCATAACTGTGGGCCAATTTTTTTTTTTGGCATTTCAGGGGAAATGGAAGATTGTTGGCTACTCTAGTAGACACACACACACAACCTCATTTTGGTTGTTGGTGGAACACAGCTAGCAGAACATCTAGGTTGAAGGAGATTTCTGGGCACACATGGGCCTCTGGTGGCGTAAGTATATTTCTGCCTGAGGATGACACAGTCATAGAATCATAGGCCTGTAGAGTTGGAAGGGACCCCAAGGGTCATCTAGTCCAACCCCCTGAAATGCAGGAATCTCAGTGAAAGCATCTATGACAGATGGCCATCCAACCTCTGCTTAAGAACCTCCAAGGAAGGAGAGTCCACCACCTCCCAAGGGAGCCTCTGTTCCACTGTCGATCTTCCCCTCTTGCACTTGTGCTGACAGCCACCCTCAAAGCAGCTGCAGGATTGCAGTCTAATAAGTATTTTTTTTTTAAAAAAAACTATTTGGCAATTAAAATTGCAGCGTATATCAAAACAATTATTTGATGAAATATAAAAGCAGGCCATTTTGCACCCACTGTCCAGAACACTGAAACTTTTCAGCAAGTATTCTTCTTACAGAGAAGCTAGTTAGCAGAAATATAATAACTAACAACACACACACACACACACACACACACACACACACACACACTGTGGGTGTGGATCAACACTACCAAAAACCAAAACCCCCAAATTCAGACAAGAAGTTGGACTGTAAACCCATGGGAAGAAGGAATATTGTATCCATCTATCTAAACAGGTTCATCTTGCCAGATTTATGTGTCCCAAGGGACAGATGATGAAGGACAAATTCAGCACCTGGGACTGAGGCTGCCAACTCCTGCTTTAAGGCCTATTCCCTTTTAAGTAGGAAATCATGCTGGTCCTCATGAAACACAAGACATAAAAACAGTATTTTTTTTAAAATACAATATTTCAAAAATTCTTACCAATAGAGCAGCGCAAATAGGACCATGGACGATGTACAATAGATTAGTCTCTGAACTGATCCAGCAGCTGCAAGGGAGCAGAGAAGAAATCAGGATTAGGGAAGAAGAAGAATCTGTCTTCTCTCTCATAAGAGGCGCTCTCGAGATTTGTTTCAGAGATAGCAGGCCGAATTGCGTTTTGACTTACTTGTCGTTGTAATATAGGGTCCTTGCTACAGCATGTATGCAGGCAGGAATGAGCGGGAATCCTGCGAAGAGAAAATGGGATCTTCGTTACTAAGAAAAAGAAGCAGCAAGGAGAGGATATTGTGGCCTCTGCTGCCGCAGGAATAAGGGCCACTGAGAGGTCACCATCTCCCCTGAAGAAGGTTGTGGTCAACGGAAGTCCACTCTGGCCCAAGCCATTGGCCAGAGAATGAGATCATCCTCATTTCCCTTCTTGTCAAAAAGACCTCAGCTTTAACTGCCAGACAGCAAAACTGAGAGGAAGCACACGTTGGCCAGAGGAAAGACAACAGGAACAAGAGCTGCTGGGTTAGTCCAGAACTTGCATCCAAAGCAAGTGCACTAAAAAGGGAAGATCATCCCAGTGCTATTTGCCGATAAAAAGAGGCGCCAGATCTCGCCATGAACACCTCCCTCGTCCTCTTAGAATGATAATGGCGTCTACCTGAGAGGTGCCGGAACCGAGATCCGGCTGAAAAAAAAGCCCTGGATCACTCTAGCTCTGCATGAAAATGAATGACATGTTAACAACCAGAGAGCGAGGGTTCCGTTCACATTTAAAGGTGAGCCTACCAAATTTGCACTCTCCGAAGCCATACACAAACAGAAACATTGGAGAGAGTACCAAACTGTGTGCAGGGAAACTACCTGGCCCTATTTCAAATTCCAGCTCAACCAGGGGCTCTGGCTATAATCTGAAGTCCACCTGATCTTCCGTTCCCAGATCTTTACCGTGAGGATAAGGTAAAGGGACCCCTGACCATCAGGTCCAGTCGTGTCCGACTCTGGGGTTGCAGCGCTCATCTCGCTCTATAGGCCGAGGGAGCTGGCGTTTGTCCGCAGACAGCTTCCGGGTCATGTGGCCAGCATGACAAAGCCGCTTCTGGCAAACCAGAGCAGCGCACGGAAATACCGTTTACCTTCCCGCCGGAGCGGTCCCTATTTATCTACTTGCACTTTGACATGCTTTCAAACTGCTAGGTGGGCAGGAGCAGGGACCGAGCAACGGGAGTTCACCCCGTGGCAGGGATTTGAACCGCCGGTCTTCTGATCAGCAAGCCCTAGACTCTGTGGTTTAACCCACAGCACCACCTAATAGTGTGTTATTCCCTAAAACAAGATGGAAGTCTGTTTGGCAGATAGGAGCACACGCCCAAGTCAAGCGATGCCACACCGTAATTCACCTTGATGTTATTCAGTGCCAGCGGAGTCAACATTAAAAAAGGGTGGCGGGAATCATGTACAAACTTGAACAAAATGTCCCGAAACACCCTAAAAACAAATTTATTGCGAGACAAGATTCCGTAGATTAGTGCCCACTTGATCAGATGCAGGAAGAAGTCTAGATATGTGACCATCTGGCAAAAGCAGGCTCTATCCCATGAAAACACTCCCCCCCCAATAAATCTGTTAATCTTTAAGGTGTCACTGGACTCTTTGTTGTTTTTGCTCCGCAGTTGCCCGTCTGGAATTCTTCAAGAGAACCGCAAAGCAATTTCTGTTTGGGAAATGAAAAGATGTTGTTTGTTCAAGCTCCAGTTTTGGCACAACGGATTCTTTTATTTAATAAACCTCACTTGATTGAATAAGCCTGTTTAAGTTACTCGGTAACTCAAATGTGATCTTAGCCTGAATATGGCCAGAAGGATAGATTGGAAATTCAATTGCTAAGCCCATGAATTTTCCCAGATTTCACATGCAGTTAGGCAAACTTTTAAGTGCTTTGCTGGAGTGGAGCCCATGAAAGAAAAGCACGGACAAACTTTCTTCCTCGGTGATTCTGGATTTTTTATTTTGTTTACCCAAAACAAAACAAAACAAATTACAAATGGGTCGGCACCAAGTTTTGCTACCCCTGCAATGATAGACAGGGTGAATTGTAAGTGATGCATCAATGAAGCATCCTTACACAGATATAAAAACCCTCCTGTGAAAATGCTTTTAAAAAAAGTTTTTAAAAATACATTGAATTTGCCATAGCTCACTTTCGCCACCTAGTGTCACATTTGTATACTGCACTTTACAACACAATTAAAACGTTTTATTTGCTGCTGCTCCCAGATTTTGAACTAGCTAAGACTTAGCTATCAAACTTTGAGTGGTTTAGATTGCAGTTTCCTTCTAATCAGTAAAATGAATCTATAATGCCAATGCAAAGTTAGAGACGTGTTTATAAAGAATGACTTAAAATTAAACCGTTATGTTAACACTGACACCTTCTAGACGATAAATCAAACTCCGATTGAGCCCTGTTGAGTCTAATTAAAAGTGACTCATTATAATGTCTGTGTATCTGAGCCTGCGTCAATCAAAGCTGCCAGGGATGTCTATGTTAAATAGCTATTAAAAGCTTTAAAATTAAAATAAAGCACATGGTTCCGAAAAGCACAAAAATAGAGTTTCGGAAGGTATCTCCCACGCCGTGCCATGTACCTTAAAACAGATGCTCCAAACCATTATTTATCATATTCCGGTTATCTTTAGCATTTGGCCTGGGGTAGGTCCTTGAGTTTGTTCCTTTGACCAAGGTGACAGGAGATTTGTATTATCAACTCAGAGGGTGACTAAACATAGCTGTCAACCCTCCCTGCTGTTTCCCAATGCTATAATAAGGGAATCCCCCCCCCCAAAAAAAGGGAAAGGTTGACAGCTATGACTAAGCATGCTCTGATACTCTTTCTGAAGGGCTGTGATGGTACATAATGGAACCCTCATCTGTTTCCTCACAGCCTCTGTTAGCATTTCACCCCTCCCTTTGTGAGAATCGTATGACTTGTGGTCAGAGAGAAGGGGGAGGGAACTGAGTCTTTGAAGAAGAAGAAGAAGAAGAAGAGTTTGGATTTGATATCCCGCTTTTCACTACCCGAAGGAGTCTCAAAGCGGCTAACATTCTCTTTCCCCTTCCTTCCCCACAACAAACACTCTGTGAGGTGAGTGGGGCTGAGAGACTTCAAAGAAGTGTGACTAGCCCAAGGTCACCCAGCAGCTGCATGTGGAGGAGTGGAGACACGAATCCGGTTCCCCAGATTACGAGTCTACCACTCTTAACCACTACACCACACTGGCTCTCCCTATTTAACTTCTCTTGTCTAGTCTAGTCTATTCCATTCTATCTCTGCTGTAGATAAGATGTGGAAGGAACTTAGCCACACAGGCTGTATAATCTGTATATATATTGTAGCTTGTAGAAATAAAGAAGAACTGTTTCAAGTTAATGTAGCCACAGCGTTTATTGAACCTCTGGAGTTAGTGCAGGTGCTCATAACACACCGTCGTGAGTCCAGTTATCCGGATTGAGCTGAAGGTGTTCCAGTCTTCTAGCCTGGCCCAGTCGGGGCACAAGACGTGGATAGATCCTGGCTTAAATCCACAGCCTCGGGCCTTAAAGGTGTAGCAAGTCACTTAAGAATGAAGACCAAAAGATCCAGCTTTGAGCAAGCCAGGTTCTCGCTCTGGGGCTGGAGCGAGGGTGTCAGATGGCTCTGCTCAACCCTCAGATGACCCAGCAGTCACTGCTATTAAATCTCCTGATCTGGAAACGGCTTCCGAAGGAGCCGTGTGTTTATTAACTTACAAACTTAAAGTAAAATATATATATATAGCAAGGTTGATTTTATCCTTACAGCATGTAAGGATAAAATCAACAAACGATCCATAGAAACATAAATAAAGATCAATAAATACCGAATAGTTAAAAGGGGGGGGGAGCATGTCGTAAAGCAGAGCTTTCCAAACCGTGTGTCGCGACACATTCGTGTGTCGGCTGCACTGTGTAGGTGCGTCGCACGAACACTCCCCGTGCTCCTCCCGAGGCTGGAAAGCGGTTAGTTTAACCTCCGCTTTGCTAGTAAAACTGAACTGCTGCGTCGCAAAATGATGCATGTCTAAAAAGTGTGTCGCCAGCATGAAAAGTTTGGAAAGCTCTGTTGTAAAAGGCTTGTCTAAACATCCCCACCCCACCCCAAGAGGAAAGGTGTGTGGGGGGGTAGTTCCTGTTGAATCTCTCCAGAGTCAGGGAGTTCCACAGGTCAGAGCCTGACACACTAAAAACCGGATCCCAAGTGAAGAATAACCAAACCCGCTAAGTCCCTTAAAGGCTGAGCTTCTGATATACTTTTCTGCCAACTCTCTGCTCCAATGATGCAGTTTTGAGCAGGAGGTGTTTGCTTAGTTTGTCTGTGTGTACGGCAGACAAAAGGTGGAACACCCTGGGAGAGTAAAAAGCAATGGAAGCTGTTTTGGTCCGTAAGACGAATAAAAATAAACTAAAATTCAAAGAGGCAGGGGCATAAGCAAATAGTAAACTACGGGCCACTGAGTCCCCGAAAGGGCTCATGGGATAGGACCAGGAGCCATCTTAAATCCAAGTTGAATTTGGCTCTTTTTTGTGGATCAAGTTCCCCAGTGTTTATGCTCACAGGGATAAGGCAGTTCACATGGGTCTAATTTTTCTTTAAACAGAAAAGTCCCAAAAGCTAACTGGATTAACTTCAGCAATTTCAGCCTACAGTCTTCAATACTTTTCTCCGCAGCAGGTTTTTCATCTCAATGAAATTTTTTTTTTTTTTTGCTTTCCTCTGAGAACAAAGCAGGTCAAGAGGAACTGCTGGAAAAATAGAAGTTGGTTCGACCTCCTACCATAGGAATGGCGAGACTTCTTTGAAAACAAACACTCATTCCTGTATAAACACCTCGGAGATCAGAAACAATGAATAATTACCCCTGAATGCCTTTTCACAATAGAAGACTATTTTCTCTCCACAAAAGAGGAGCCGTTTCCTGATTAGGCTAAATGTGCACCGTCTTTTTTAGCCAAGATAAAGATGGCTGCCTAAATGCCCGCTGGCAAAGGTTTATTCGCCAGACTAAAACAAAGGGGCAAAGAAGATTGACATTGTAAGTTGGCTCTGGTTTTATTTCTTAGCAAAGCAGAAAGGGTACCAACTTCCGACTTTCTCTCTTGAACTCAGAGCTGGCGCGCGGATTGCCTTATTTCAGAAAGTAAAAACCAGGACACCCCGAAAGTTTGACTTGCCTAAGATCCGGGACAAAGCGCCACCTTTCGGAAATTCCCCTTGGACTTCATTTCCACCTTTGAAATCCCAGGCATGTCCTGGATGAGAGAGTCGCTGCCACTGTCCCTTCCTCAGCCAACACTGCCCCTCCTTCAGCCCAATCCATTACTGATATTTCTCCCATATACTTCCCTCTCCCAACTCCCTGCTCCCATTCTCCACCACCCACTGTGCACTCCATGCAAACCCTCTGAATTAGAGATCCCTCCTCAGAGTGAGGAATTACGGACAAATTCACCCTTAGGGCACCTCCACTGCTTTGCTGCGAAGTCTGCAAATTACAATGTAAAGTGACAAAACTGTTCAAAGGTGAGTGGCATCGGCATTGGGACTGAGTCCCTTATGTGGATATATAACTGGCATTTAGTAAATCCCTCCCCTGGGGGATTCCCCCTGCTTTTTTGTTTTTTTGCATTGCTTTTAGGATTCGTTCCTTATTGATTTATTGCGGCCTGCAATGGACCACACATTTATTTTTTATTGTGACTAGCCATTTTAAAATGAGGAATATATGAGGAAAAAAGATGTCGAAATTAAACTATAATTTGCAGCAGCAGAGCGGTTGCGGTGCCGGGTCACTTAGAGCAGAGCTTTCCAAACTTTTCATGCTGGTGACACACTTTTTTAGACAGGCATAATTTCGCGACGCAGCGATTCAGTTTTGCTACCAAACCGGAGGTTAAACTAACCCCTTTCCAGCGCCGGGAGGAGTATGGGGAGCATTTGCGCGACACACCTACACACTGCAGCCAACACACTAATGTGTCGTGACACACAAGTTTGGAAAGCTCTGACTTAGAGGGATGCGTGGGGTGCCCTTGACTGTTATCAGCCACAAAAGGAGCAAGTGAGTGAGCAGGCCGGGATGGGAGGGAGCAGCAGTTTCTGTCAGGGTGCTGTCAGTAGCTCCTGGCTGGTTGTCCAGGAAAGTATAAAGACCAGGAAAAGTTTCTTACAGCGCTTTTTTTTTATTTCAAACTTTGCAGAGAGGGGCTAAAGAACCCAGCCTCTTGGATAATGACATTGTCCCGAGTGAATCTCCACCCCCCGCCTCTCCCACTTCCTCATTTGTCATCATCCAGGGGCGTAGCAAGCCTCTGCGCTGCAGAGGCACCCCCTTGGGGGAGGGGCACGACGCGTGCGTCATGATGTCATCGTGGCGTCACGACGCACGTGGATGCTGCTGAAAGGGGGAAATTCCCCCTTTCTGCGGCTTTTATTCGGCCCGAGGGGCGGACCAGCAAGGAGGGGGCGTCACGCTTGTCCCTGGCATGACGCCCCCTCCTCACTGGCCCGCCCCTCGCACAGAAAAAAAGCCGCTGGAAGGGGGAAAGGGGGAGGCAAAGCTTGAACGCGCCTGCTCTGCTTCCCTTCCCCCCTCCCAGCGGTTTTTTTCGGCGGGGGCGGGCCAGCGAGGAGGTGGCATCATTGCCAGGGACAAGCGTGATGCCCCCTCCTCGCTGGCCCGCCCCTCGCGCCGAAAAATAGCCGCTGGAAGGGGGGGGAAGGCGGCATGCCCCCATTTGGGGCCCGTCCGACGGGGCGGGGTGGGGGAGCGGCCAAAGTGTCACTCCCCTCCCCTGGAACCCAGGGCGGACTGCCCCCCGCCCCCTTGCTACGCCCCTGTCATCATCATCACCTCCTCTACGGGTGCCCTTTGCCTTTGAGCTCTTTGCTCTCCTACTTTCAAGGCTATCCAGGTTCTGGGAGATGGAGGGTCTGGAATGTTTTCTAGTGGCAACACGTCAGCCAGCTGTTCTGGCTCTGCCTGCTTCTCCTCTCCCATTATTTCCCAACTTTCCCCCTCATCTGCCTCTGAGCTGTGACTTCCGCAACCCCCTGCTGTAAATCAATACTGTCTTCCTTTTCCTCCTCCCTGGAAGGGTCAGGATGGGGAGGCGGCCTCCGTCACTGCTCCTCCTCCTCTGCCCAGCCCCTGACGTCACCAGGAAGACTGCCTGTTGAGGGTCTAAAGGGGCCTGCCCTTGCCTCTTTCCACCTGGCTTGGGGCGGGACTTGACAGGCTTCACAAGGACTGCGGCTGTTGCTGAGCACTGATGGCCCCTCTTTTAAATTGTTTTTAATTTTTATCTGTGTTGTTTTAAATGAGACCATCTCGGCTGTGAGCCCTGGAAGACCTGCACCCTGCCTTACTGGCCCTTTCCCATCTGGCCTGGGAGAGTGGAGTGCTGACTGACTCCAGCTACAAAAGCTGAGGCTGTTGAACAGATTTCTTGGGCTGGAGTCTTGTTTACGGGAGGTTGAGAGAGCTTGTTGCTGTTATTGATATTATTGTTGTATCTTTAGTTTTAGAACTTGCGATTTATTTGGAATTTGTTTCCATTAGGTTGTGTACTTTTTGATGTGTTTCCTTTATTGTTTATGACTCCTGTTATGTTTGTAATTGTGTAAACCTTGTAATTGTGTAACCCTTAATTGTGTAAACCTTGTAATTGTGTAAACCTTAAAAATGAGGCTGAAGTTTAGATTTAGTTTTAAATTGTATTTTAATGAACTGTTTTATGTTTTTGTTGTGATTTTATTGGTGTTAGCCACCCTGAGCCCAGTTTGGCGGGGAAGGGCAGGGTATAAATAAAATTTATTATTATTATTATTATTATTATTATTATTATTATTATTATTATTATTTTGTTGTTGTTGTTGTTGTTGTTGTTGTTGTTGTAAGCCGCCTTGAGCATAGTTTCAACTATGGAAAGGCGGCATACTGCCCAGTCCCTGACAGTTAGGGGGTTGGGAGGAGCAGCAAAAAATGGCATTAGATGGGCCAACCAGATAGGAGGAGAAGCAGCAGCAGGCCAGCCAGCCACCCATCTGGAGGTGGTCTTGTGTTTGGTGGATGGGAGAGTGATGGGCACACAATCTGTCACCCGTCTCAACCCACTGCCTGAACCATGTGCTTCGGGCCAGCCTTGCTTCAACCATGGCACCGCAAATCTCTTAAATGAAAGGCACCATTATGCTTGCGCTCTCCAATGGATATTGGCACATCTTTGGGATTTAGGAAGGAGAAAAAGAAGGGAGGAAAATAGCATACCCCATCCGAGAAGGTAATACCACAGCAAGTGCTGCTTTTCCGCAAATACAGCCACCACAATGAGCGTGTGCAGGTAAATGCCTTCGCAGAGCATCCAGAAGTAATTGCAGATCATTAAATAAAGATGGAAGAACTGAGCCACTTTGCATGCGACCTACGGGGGGAAAAAAATACCACCGGAACGGTGTCAAATCATTTGAAAAGTGTAATAAGTAGAAACAACTAAATAAGACTTGTTTTGGGGCAATAATTTTAATGTGAAGGAAAAGATTTTAATTCTCCAAACTGCCATGTTTTGAAATATATACATTTGTAACTGCCAAGTGCCGTGTTAATGCTATAGGCTTGGGTAATAAAATAGCTAAAATAAACTTGACGAAGGAAAGTTTCCTATTGTGTCATCTTGCCATGCAGCCATCTATGCTCTCCAACGATCTGAAGGTCAGAAGGCCCCAGGATGGATTGGGGCAAGGACGAGGTGGCAATGAGGTTGGCATGGTGCGAATGCACTGGCATGAGCACCAGATTGATTCTGCTGGTGCTTTAGCACTGCACCAACCTGGCTATTTCCAGTCTCCATCCTGGTATGCAGCAGTGACCCAGCTGGAGGGAGGTCAGTTAAAGCAGAATAGCCCCACCTTGCCCTACATCTAATTTGTAGGTATCAAATTCGCCATCTAATTACCTCTGCTGGAAAAACACACACACTTGCACTGCCTATCAGACTTCTGAGACTGGAACGCTGCTACTTATGAAACAGTAAAACAACTAAAGGCCTGGCTACTTACTGGATTAGAATGAACCAGCTGTTGGTTGTTGGCAACTCCTGTGAGAGAAATGACTGTAACGATGGAGTTGAAAACAAAAGAGAAAAAGAGATTTTTATGCAAAGTGATCCTCTGGCAACTCAGGCTCCTGAAAGTAAACATACACAAGAGGAAATTAATGTGGATGGTCAAGAGATTTGCAACAGTAGCAATGCAGTTATATGCTGGAATACAGTAAACCAAGAAAGGAGCAAGCATTTTGCCTGTGCACATTCCTTTATAGTACAAGCAATCAAACTAGGAAGCTTCCAATCAACCATTGTTTCCTGTTTCATCCAAGTCAGGAAACTATGGCTACTGCACTTCAGCACAAGCCATGGCATTAAAACAACTTCAGACCATGGTTTAAGTTCCTGGTTTGTTCTGATACTGATAACCATAGTTTCCTGGCTAGGATAAAACACGAAACTATGGCTTCCTGGTTTTATTGCTTAGGCTATGAAGGGAGGAGCAATGAAGCCGTATGGGCAGGGAAGAGATTCAGTCATATTTTGGCTTACTGAGCTGAGAAATGAATGTTCAAACATGGCCAATGTAAATTGCTGTTAAATGTGAATGCATCAGCAAAATTTTTTTTGAAATTCCAGTCGTCATTGCCAATAGTTCAAAATAATTTTAGATGTGAGAAATGGAATGATTTATATGTCTTGGTGATTTATTTTTTTCCATAATAAAAAAACTATACAAAGTCAGGGGAAGAGCAAAATATAAACAGAATTATACTTACTTAAAATAGGAGAATATGCCAAGGGAAATCAAAAGTGAAACTATTGAAAGGCTATGACCAATGATAGTGAGATAATACAAATTCAGAGCTGTCTGCAATAAAACACAGAGAATAATAATAATAATAATAATAATAATAATAATAATAATAATTTATACCCCACCCATCTGCCTGGGTTTCCCCAGCCACTCTGGGCAGCTTCCAACAGAATATTAAATGCAATAATATATTAAACATTAAAAGCTTCCCTAAACAGAAGATGAAACCCCAAATCCCATGAACTAAATAGGTACAAAGCATTCCAAGGTAACACAACTAGTACAAAATAGGCTATTATTAATAGTTCACCTCACTACTGTGACTGTCAACACCAGGGACAGGGAATCTGTGGTCCTTCGGGAGTTGTAGGATTACATTTCCCATCATCCCCGACCAGACTGGCTGGTTTCCAGCAATATCCAGAGGCCACAGTTTTCCCATTCCTGGCCTACGCGTTTAGAGTCCTTAAACCAGCTTCCAAGGTTGAGCTATCTGAGTCACCATTAAGAACCATCAGGCTGGTGGGCATGAAGGCAGGGCAGGTTGAGTGGTGGCGTCGCGTCTTTAGATATCCCCCTCCAAGCACCTCATTTGCCTCCCCCATTTCAGGGAGCAATCCTACACATGCCTATTCAGAAAAAGGTCCATTGAATTCAGTGCTGCTTACTCACAAATAATAATGGTAGCCTTAAACCCAGTGGTGTACCGTGGTGGGCAGTGACCCGGGGCGCAAATGTCTGAGGGGGCGCAACCTGGTGCCCTCACGACAGGCTTCCTCATCAAGACCGGAGCCATGGGCCAGGACTTCATAGCTGGTGAAGGGATGCCTGCATGTGCCCCACCCAGAGCCGTCTCATCCATTGGGGCTGGTGGCGCGGCGCACCAGGGCGCAATGGCCTGGAGGGCGCCTCCGCCCTCCAGCCCTGCTGGCAGCGCCTGCCGGCAGCACCCTCTGACTCCCGGCAAGGGAGCTGGCCGGCCACGCCACGCCCTCTGGCTGCCCAGCAGAGCACAGGAGCTCTGCGAGCCCTTCCAGCGCTTCCGGGACAGGAGGCAAGGGCAGCCGGCTCGCGCTCCGCGCGCAGCCGCCCGCCCGCCCGATGCAGCGCGAGCTGCCCAGCCGCGTCGCGCCGTCCACCCTCGCCTCCCATCCCGGAAGCGCTGGAAGGGTGCGCAGAGCCCCGCGCCGCTCCAGCGCCACGCCCCTCATCTCCCGCTCGCCCACCCCCCTCCCAAGGGGCGGCAAGCGCGGGAGGGAGGCGGCGGAGAGGCGGCATGGCGGGGGCGCCGGAGGGATAGCCGCGCCAGGGCAGCAGATCCCCTTAAGACGGCTCTGGCCCCACCCCTGGGCAGAGAGGGAGGGAGGGGGAGGGCGCCAATGCCACCCACCGAGGAAGGAGGGAGGAAGGAAGAGCAAGACACGAAATCACTGCCAGAGCTATGTGCATTGCTTAGAGCGCCTCACTGCAAGCACAGGAAGGTGAGGCGACATAGCGGTACTCCTAGCTTCGTGTTTCTCTGCCTTATCTCTGCTGACAGGTTGTGGCTAGTTTTAGAGAAAAGACTCCCTGGATTAGACACTGGCCAGCGAAGGGACTGACTGTGGCCCAGTCCACCCTGCCCCACCCCGGGTGCCAGCAACCCAAGCTACGCCCTAGCTCAAGCCAGCGATAGATAGTTTCCGTTTCGCTGAGCTTCTTGTTGATTTGCCAGGTGTTTTATTATTATTATTATTCTGTTTTCTTTCGCTACCGCTTTCAGTAGTTTATTATGTGGTTTTTCTATATTGTTAAATTTTTTGCTGTCAGGCACATTGGACACCGAGCTATAGGGCTAAATAAGCTCCTTCAGATCCAAAGACCCCCGAGGCCCCTGCCCCCCACCTCCACACCAAAAATAGCTGTAACAGGAATCATGTTTAGCCTTGTTCAACTTTGCTTATTTGCAGAAAGGCTTCTTTGAAGCCTGGGGTGGGGTGGGGTGGGGGGTGGGACTGCATTTTGAGAACAGCAGCCATTATTTCATACTGCAATCTTCTTCTTTTTTAAAAATACTCGTCTGCTCTTGCATAACATGAGTTTACTTTATTGAGTACAGCTATGCATTAAACTTGATCCATCTCATATTGAGCCCATTATGAATGTTCTGCAAATGAGTGTGCTTCTAAAGTGCTTCGATGAAATCCATGTGTACCGCAGGAGGATCTTAAAACGGCAAATGAAAGACACCTAAATAAACTGTGATTGACATACTGAACTGATACTTTTCCATCAGTGTTTTTTTTTTAAAAAAAAAAAAAGAGAGAGAGAAGGAGAAATAAATGGAAGCTGGTGCAAATGCAGATGAGATAATCTGATACTCCTGGTAAATGGTGGAATATATATTTCTGAATTAATCACATCTGTATCAAGCTTGGAGTGCATCTGTTTGCGAAATTCAACGATTGGCAAATAGTGGTTAAGGGACTATGCTGTGGTTCTCAGCATAAACCACTTAGTAGTAGTAGTAGTAGTAGTAGTAATAATAATAATAATAATAATAATAATAATAATAATAATAATAATTTATTTGTACCCTGCCCATCTGCCTGGGTTTCCCCAGCCACTCTGGGTGGCTTCCAACAAAGATTAAAAATACATTAAAATGCCACACATTAAAAACTTCCCTAAACAGGGAACATTAGGACATTGACTGGGAGATCCCATAACTCTGCTTGATCCCTAAAACTCTCTTTGGGAGATTCCCAGGTTCTGTGTTGGTGAGGCATTCTAGGACTAGTCCAGTTCTGCTGACGGCTGCTTCTGCCCCTCGTGCCGGAAAGCAGAGCTGGCCTCCATGATCAACACAAGTCCAAAAAATGTATTCACTTTAAAATCTGGCCTGGGTAACTTATGAGCCATTCTGATGAACCAGAGCCTGCCTCCGGCTATTGCTGTTTGCTGGGACTTCTAAGCACAGAGGGAATCGTCATCAAAGACTTTGCAGGTTGCACAAACATGGGAATAGGGCATGGATAGGCAAACTAAGGCTCGGGGGCTGGATCCGGCCCAATCACCTTCTAAATCCGGCCTGCGGACGGTCCAGGAATCAGCATGTTTTTACATGAGTAGAATGTGTCCTTTTATTTAAAATGCATCTCTGGGTTATTTGTGGGGCATAGGAATTTGTTCATCCCCCCTCCAATATAGTCCGGCCCCCCACAAGGTCCGAGGGACAGTGGACCGGCCCCCTGCTGAAAGAGCTTGCTGACCCCTGGGTTAGGGTATGTGAGGCTATGCTCAATTCTGAGGACCACGAAAGGTGCAGGTTGGTTCTAAACAGAGATTGCTGCATGCCTGCTTCTCCATCCTTTATTTTACAAGAGGCCCTCATGTAACTTGGAGATCATGAGCACTTAGCAGGTTAAATCACACACACACACACACACACACACACACACCGGCTTGCAAGGAAGCCACAGCGATGATCAAGGCCTATATTTATAGACCTTGCAAAATCCATGAGACCAACTGCCCTGTAACCCAATAGGAACTTCATGGGTCTCAAGCTGTCATTAAACGAAACGCGCTTCCCAAACATCAAACACCTTTTAGTTGGCTATGCTCCATTCAACAGAACAGCTTGAATATTAGGATGCCGGGGCAGGGTGCGGAGAGCTTCACTCTTAATGCTCATTGGTAGGATTTGTCCTCTCGCCTGTTCCAAGGAACCACTGGGCAGAATGGCTCAGCACTCTTTCATAATCACTGCCACTAGGCTGTTGGTCCATTATAGTGAATGAGGCACTGATCTACCATGCTCAGTAGGTAAAAGGTAAAGGTAAAGGACCCCTGGACAGTTAAGGTGACTATGAGGTTGCGGCGCTCATCTCGCTTTTCAGGCTGAGGGAGCCGGCGTTTGTACACAGACAGCTTTCTGGGTCATGTGACCAGCAGGACTAAACCGCTTCTGGCGTAACGGAACCCTGTGAGGGAAACCAGAGTGCATGGAAACACCGCCTACCTTCCCACCACAGCGGTACCTATTTATCTACTTGCACTGGTGTGCTTTTGAACTGCTAGGTTGGCAGGAGCTAGGTGGACAGAGTAATGGGAGCTCACTCCATCACGGGGATTCGAACCGCCAGCCTTCTGATCAGCAAGCCCAAGAGGCTCATTGGTTTAGACCACAGCGCCACTCATGTCCCTAGCTCAGTAAACCGTCAGCTAGCCACCTTCCAATGGGCACCAGTTTTCACTGCTTAGGAGATCACAATGCAGAAATGTCTTTGAAGTGGATTCATTTTTAAGAAAAATATTTATTTGGTTTTTCAAATTACAGTTTTACAATCACATATCAAACATACAACATAAAAACAAGATTCCTAAGAATCTCCTGGACTTCCCTCCTCCCCTTTGTGGGTCCTATTGTTAATCATTCCCTCCTGCATCTTTTATGATAATCCAAATCTTCTTTATCTCCGTTATATCCAAAATTCACCATTAAACTACAATCCCACTAACAATTTTAAATGTTTACAATGGTTTTTAAGATAAATTATAATTTCCCCCCATTCTTTATTGAAATTTTAGTCTTTCTGATTTCTGATTCTTCCGGTCATTTTTGCCATTTCAGCATTAATCCATCAAATTAATCTGCCATTCTTTTTTGGCCGGGACTAGAAGTGGATTATTCCACCCACATGCTTCTTGATGCCAGCATAAAGGACTTGACAGTCCTTTAGACATCATTCTCACAAGTCTGCTTGGGCCTGTAAGAACCTAAAACGGAGCAATGAGTCTTCCCAAGCCTTCATCCACCATGGAGAAAGTGGGTTTAAGGATCAAGAAGGGCATAAAGTGGCATAGTTTAGCTCAGTGTTTTTCAACCTTTTTGGGCAAAGGCACACTTGTTTCATGAAAAAAATCACGAGGCACACCACCATTAGAAAATGTTAAAAAAATTAACTCTGTGCCTATATTGACTATATATAAAGTAATTTTTCAATTTTTCCCACGGCACACCAGGCAACATCTCGTGGCACACTAGTGTGCCACGGAACAGTGGTTGAAAAACACTGGTTTAGCTTGTAGACTGGGAAGTCTAATGTACTAGATTAACTGGCCTCTCCTCTCTATGATCTCTTAAGACGGCAAATGTGTGCTTCGTGGCAGCCAGAGGAATAAGGCATAATAGCCAGAGGAATATTATTTTCACCTGAAGGGCTGAGTGGAGGTTGGATTCTTCCCAATATTTTGGTAAATAATTCAGTGCTGCTGGGGTGAACCCTCACCCACAGTAAAGATATAACAAAAAAGAGACTGCTTCAAGGATTGGTAAGTTTCTGTCACGTTTCTAATGTACCTTTATCAAATAGAAACTCATGAAAACTGCTAATGTCTCCCCTCCTTCCCTGACTAATTTGTGAGCCCCTCTCTCTATAGTATGCACTACTACCTGCCCAATTGGAAGGGGCAATAAAAGAGCCAGGGATCAGCAAACTTCTTCAGCGTTGGGCTGGTCCATCGTCCCTCAGACCTTGTGGGGGGGGGCAGACTATATATATATTTTTTTTTGGGGGGGGGAATGGACGAATTCCTATGCCCCACAAATAACCCAGAGATGCATTTTAAATAAAAGGGCACATTCTACTCATGTAAAAACACGCTATTTCCCGGACCGTCCGAAGGCCAGATTTAGAAGGCGATTGGGCTGGATCCGGCTCCCGGGCCTTAGCTTGCCTACCCATGAGTAAAACCAATAGTAACCATTTGGTAAAGTACTACATGCATTTCAAACTTCCCTGAAATACAAAGGCAGTGAAAAAGAAGGCGCGCTATGCCGTAATAACATCAGTTCCATGTGCTTTTGAAATGGATCCCATCCCCCGATAATATTCATTTTTCAGCCTACCTGCAGTTTATCGTTTACTCCTAAACTACAGCGCGTGTAGTTTGTCCATGTTCTGTTGCTTTCGGGATGTACAAACCATTGCCCATTTTCTTCACAGGTCTTAAAAACTTTCTCTTGTTAAGGAAAATTAAGGGGGGGGACACACACATAGTCATTACTCTTGTTTCTTCTCTGTATTGAACAAGTAGATGTCGGAAAATAAAAGAAGATGTCAAAATTTCAGAGAAATTGGAAAAAAACCTGATCTATCTCATTATTTGACTTGGGAAGTAAATGTGAATATATCACTTGTGGTTACAAAAACGCAATAATGTAGCACAAAGGTTCTGTCCACTCACATTGAAATAGAGAAACATGCATTAAAGTGGGTGCCGAGACTTTGGTGTTGGGCAGGAAACCAGAGAGGGGCACTTCCGGATTCTGCAAGTGACTGAGCGGTCATGTTTTGAACTAGCTCTACACTGTAAAATAGCAATGCACAATAAATAGCCTTAGCAACTGAAGGCTCTGTCGTTACTCATGAGCAACACTTGGGAAAACCCTGACAATACCCCACCCATCTGGCTGGGTTTCCCCAGCCACTCTGGGCGGCTCCAAATAGAATATTAAAAACACGATAAAACATCAAACTTTTAAAAACTTCCCTAAACAGGGCTGCCTTCAGACGTTTCCTAAAAGTCAGGCAGTTGTTTATTTCCTTGACATCTGATGGGAGGGCGTTCCCCGGGGCGGGTGGCACTACCAAGAAGGCCCTCTGCCTGGTACAATGTGAAGGAACCAATGTTGGTCTTTAATGGGCAAAAGAGTGGATTTTAGAAAGGCACAAGAGCATGGTAACTGTGAGACTTGTTCACATTTTAATACATTTCCTCATTGGCAGAGATTTACCTGAGGGGTCAAAGTCCTGATAGTAATCAGGGCAGTTCTGGATGACTGTTTTCCCCAAAGCAGCATCATCCCAGCACAACCAGCCGTCCCATGTCCTATTGCAATGAGGACCTAAGCAAATGACGAGAGAAGAATTTAGGAAGTGTTTGATCCCAAGTCACCATGGGTTGGTGGAAAGGAGCTCTTCCTTGGACATGAGGAATGTCCTCCTGCGGAAGGAGACGTCCTTTGACGGAAGGACTCCTTCCGTTGCAGGAAGCT
This sequence comes from Lacerta agilis, assembly GCF_009819535.1. Classification (NCBI taxonomy): domain Eukaryota; kingdom Metazoa; phylum Chordata; class Lepidosauria; order Squamata; family Lacertidae; genus Lacerta; species Lacerta agilis. The sequence goes on from NC_046312.1 coordinate 116,211,236, forward strand.
GATCTTTGGATCGAGTCCAATGGATTTGTAATGGCCACATATCTGTTTTCGAGGTAAACAAAAAACCTTCCCCAATGACCACTACACCTGTTTCATCTGGGCTTTCTTGTGTCCCCAAATAGTGGTGGTGATTTATAGCTATATATTTTTTATGTACCAGAAATGTGTATCTGTGTTTTTATGTTTTTATTTACAGGTAGGTAGCCGTGTTGGTCTGCCATAGTCAAAACAAAACAAAATAAAAAAAATCCTTCCAGTAGCACCTTAGAGACCAACTAAGTTTGTTCTTGGTATGAGCTTTCGTGTGCATGCATAGCAAGAACAAACTTAGTTGGTCTCTAAGGTGCTACTGGAAGGAATTTTTTTTTAAATTTTATTTTGTTTAAGTTTTTATGTTATGAGCTATTTCTATTTGTGTGGGCTTATAGATGAAATAAAGATTTATCTTATCTGGGCTTTCAACCATCACTACCATACCCTCTTGAGTATCTATAGATTACTGGGAATTCTTGAAGCTCTGTCACCCTAGTGCTGAATGCTAGCATGACCAAGAAGCAGAATGCTATTAGCCCCGAATAGTGCTTTTTCTGGGGGTACGCATACCCCTAAACATTTTGTGAATCTAAGTTTGGCCTCACTGAGGGGCAGTATTTCAATATGAGTAGGATAATGAGAGTACCTCTAAACATTTATTTATTTTTAGAAAAAAAGCACTGGCCCCAAAATGGAATACGAGCAAGGTCCCAACTAAAGAAGAATGGCAGCTTAAGTTGACAAAATATACACAATTCGCAGACTTAACATATAGAATAAGAGAACGAGAAGAACATGCATTTAAAGAAGATTGGAAAACGTTGATTGAATATATGGGAAATAATTGCATACGGCTGGAAACGCTGGCAGCATTAAGATAAATTCAACGGTGTAAACAAGTTTTGATGGGTACAATAATGGAATACTGAGTTGGTATAGTTTTTGTAAAATATGCAGGGATTTATGAAATGTAAAATGAACCACGGAAAGAGAAGAATGGAAGTCTTAAGGATGTAAAATGAGTATTTTAAATTGTAAAACGGAAAATTTAAATATATATATGAAGCAGAATGCTAGAGTGAAGCTACATTACAAACTGGTTTCTCTGCAAAATTAGGGGTGGAAGGGTCTGCATGGTCCCATTTCTTTTAGGTCTCGTTGGTTTGCTGAGACCTGCATTCCACACTTTCAAAACCCTGATTTAATTAGGATAATTTCTACAAAATATGTAATTGCATGAACAGTGTGTTTCAGCTTTCGACTCCCTGAGTTTGTTTGCTTCATGTTCTTTCCCTCCTCTGAACTGTTTGGAAGGGATCCTTAATACCATATTTTCCCGTGTATATTATATACTCCCCCACGTATAAGACGCCCCCTATTTTTGGGGACTCCAATTTTGGGGAGGGTTGCCCATAGTTGTTGAGCTTTTTTTTGGGGGGGAGGAATGCAGAAAATCACCACTCACCAGACTGACAAACACTGCCAATCGCACGGGTCACGAAAGCCACAATGCGCCTGCCCGCTCGCCACCAGCAGCCGGCAAGCGCACACGCAATTGCCGCAGTGGAAGCCAATCCACAGCAGCCCTTGCCGCAGCCACCAATCGCCAACCCAATGGACGCAGCAGCAGCCAATCCAAAGCAGCCCTCGCCGCAGGCACCAGTCACCTGCCCAATCGCCGCTGACAACCTGCTGCTCGTGACTGCAACCAATCGCCAGTCCCCCCCTCCGCACTGTGTATAAGATGAGCCCCGATTTTGAACATTGTTTTACAGTAAAAAAAAACACAACCTTGTCTTATACACGGAAAAGTACGGCACATAAGGCATCAAGAGTGCTTTTTAAGTGGAGGCTGGGTGGCATCCTACCAGGAAGACTGTACGAGTCGGTTTCCTGCATTGGCATGGGCTACAACTCTAGAATCCTATAATTACAGTGGTCTGAATGAGATATTATGCTTGCATGGGGATTGCCGTAGTTTTTCAGAATGTAATTTTAAGTAACAACAGATACAATGCTTTCATTCAGAATATATGGGTTTGTTCGGTTTTTTTGTATTTCTTTTAAATAACATTTCAGATTTCTTTTCTTTTTTTTACCTTCATTCTTTTGAGAAGACGTTTGCATAATTTTCTGGTAACATTCAAACTGTGCTGTCATGATTTTGTTCACAGTTACGCTCAGTGCATAGATATCTTCGGTTGCGTTCGTATCCCCTTTTATATAGCCTTCCTTGGTTGCGTTCTCGTCCGGAACCGCCGTGACAAAAATCTGAATAGAAAGGGAGAAAGAAATTGCCATCGTTCTCGGGAGGGACGCAGCATTTCATCGATTAATTTGTTAGAATAAGCGGGGCGAAATATTTCAAGCGATTCAAGAGGCATCTTCCGACAAACTTGGTGGGAGATTTTTTAAAAGAGGTTAAAATAAGTGTACTTGTAAAAACCATTGGTCATAACTTACAAGACTCTACCCTTACACTATTTCTCCTGCACAGCAGGCATGACTCTTTAAATGTAGTTCATATGCCTGTGCCAGTTTAAAATAAGCAGGTGGTTGGAAACACTTTTTGTCCGTATGCAAATTTATGCAAATGCAATCTATTCACTGATTAAATTCCCACAATTAACTAAGACTTAACAAGACTGATTTCCTTGTGAGATAATGACTTTCCACTGCAGTTTGCAACTGGAAATTCACTTTTTAAGGAACAGAAATAATAGTGGGCTCTGTGAAATGTGGCAGTTTCCATTGCCACCACAGATCTTCCTCTCCCTGACTCCTGTTGCCTCCAGCCCCTTCATGCACCCTCAAAATCAGCTCCAGAGGGTTGAGGGCACACAGGGGGAGGAAATAAAAATCCCATTGCAGCAGTGGAACCAGGCGTGTGGAGCATTAGACACAACACATTGTTTCATTGCTGAAATGTTTAAAGCAGGGTTCCCCAAACTAAGGCCCGGGGGCCGGATGCAGATCAATCGCCTTCTCAATCTGGCCGCGGACGGCCCGGGAATCAGTGTGTTTTTACATGAGTAGAATGTGTGCTTTTATTTAAAATGCATCTCTGGGTTATTTGTGGGGCATAGGAATTCGTTCATTACCCCCCCCCCCAAAAAAAATATAGTCCAGCCCCCCACAAGGTCTGAGGGACAGTGGACCGCCCCCCTGCTGAAAAAGTTTGCTGACCCCTGGTTTAAAGCTCGCAGAAATTTATAAATTCATTGACTTGATCCACAGGAGAAATGTCAGTTTTCAGATTATTATTATTATTATTATTTTTGAGGGATGGAGTGTAAAGCATGAAAATCTGAGGCTTGACCTGATTTTGATGGTGTTGGTAACATAATATGCGTGCTTTGCATATGCATATTGAAAAAGAAGAAGAAAAACACCTTTATTATACTGTATGAGTAACTTCAGGGAAAGAAAGCAACTCACCAAGGTCAGAGCTAAGAGGAACACGATCTGCATGATCCAGTTTGTCTCCATCACTCAATATAGCTAGTGTAGTCGTTGAACTGTAGTTCAGAAAAGAAGTGTAGCTGAAATTAAGACAAACACATTTAAAAAAAATTAAATTAAAAAATCAACATTAAACCAAATAGACACTCATAATCTTTCACTGGAAGAACAATAACCAGCCAAAGTTAAGCACTTTCATTTCCAAAAATTTTTTGCCGAAAGGGAGAAATTAAAATATACAGGTGAAACTCGAAAAATTAGAATATCGTGGAAAGGTTTATTTCTTTCAGTAATTCAACTTAAAAGGTGAAACTAATATATGAGATAGACTCATGACATGCAAAGCGAGATATGTCAAGCCTTTATTTGTTATAATTGTGATGATTATGGCGTACAGCTGATAAGAAGCCCAAATTAACAATTTCAACTTTGGGGTTTTCATCAGCTGTACACCATAATCATCACAATTATAACAAGCAAAGGCTTGACATATCTTGCTTTGCACAATATATCTCATATATTAAACTCCAGTAGCTAATGAAAACAATTGCATACATAAATGGACTTTTCCATAATATTCTAATTTTCCGAGTTTCACCTGTATGGTTAATTGCTCCCATTTTAGTCAACTTAAAAGTGACAAACTGTGTACTAAATATTTAGGGTGCTATTCAGTTATGGAACCCCCATGCACAACAGACCATTGTTTCCACAAGTGGACATTACCCTTCTTCCCCTCCACCTTCCTATCTGCCCCTGCCATGGACTATAGTGCCAATCAGGGGGCAAGGGAATACCCTGCAAGTCGAAAGAAGGAATAGTACACAAGCCAGGACTGAAATTGTGGAATTTGTAAAAAACAAACAAACAAACAAACAAAACCCACAACCCAAACCCAGAAGCTTTCCTCTTGGGAATGATGGGATCAGACCTAAGCAATACAGAAATTCATTTATGTATGCAATCAGTACCGCAAGAATGATATTTGCCCCAAAATGGGAAGAAGAAGAAGTCCCGACGATAGATGAATGGCTGCAGAAATTCATGGACAATGCAGAAATGGCGAAACTTGCCGGAAGGATAAGAAATCAAGACAACAGACTTTCTTTCTTTTTTAATCAAGGTATGGAAATCGTAAACAAATTAAAACATTAGCAGGATTACTGTAAAAACTTGCATATATGAAATGGATGAGGAAAAGAATTGACAGTGTCTATTGGGATATGCAGAAAAGTGGAAAGAGGAGGGCAAATTCATGGAACCGCTGAAAGAGGGGGAGGGAACTCGAAGTTTGATATGTGAGAATTGTTTTAATTTCTTTGTTGAAATGTTTATTTGTTATAAATGAAGGTCATAAATAAACTTCTTTAAAAAGGGGGGGGGGGCGAAATTGTGCTGAATAAGGTTGCTTCCCCTTCCACATCAACTGTCACCGGTCCCATAGGAATGCATTGAAATTTAATTCCCATAGGAATGCATTGAAATTTTCGTCTTGCGAAGCACGGCCATAGAAAAATCCGTCTTGCGAGTCACCTAAAAAATTGCAAAACCCTTTCGTCTAGTGAGTTTTTCGTTGTGCGAGGCATTCGTCTTGCGAGGTACCACTGTTCATGCAATCTCCAGGATGTCACTGAATACTAAGTGTGTTATGTAAAGGTACAGGAAATCAAAACAAAACTTTAAAAAACAAAAAACAAAAATGTCTTTGTTTTAATCAGCTTCATTTTACTTTAATTGCTCGCTCGCTGGTTTCAGTAGAGACCCTCTGCTGCATTCCGATGCCCATAACTTTGGTGTTTTCTGTTCCAACGGCACCAAGCGTGCAGAATTCTACGACTCTCTATAATATATTTATTTTTAAAAAAATTAACACAAAGAAAAAAATACACATATACCAACAACAAAGACAAAAACAAAAACATACAGATATATCTTATACCTAATATTTATTCCTCACATTGTAAATTGACTTCCTCCCATCTCCTCTTCCCGCTTTCCTTGTCTATCATCTTTAATAATTTCTAAACATCTTACCAAAACTTATTTACTATAAAACTTACCTAAATATTTAATCTTAACCATTTTTCTTAAGTCCTATTCAATTATCTTAAACACTTAACCTTACTCTAAATCTACAGTAGAATTCTACGACTCTCTCAGGGCATCAAACTTGAAAATTTCAGCCAGACTGGGCAAAAGGTCCTTGTTTTTGAGAGCCAGTGTGGTGCAGTGGTTAAGAGTGGTAAACTTGTAATGTGGTGAACCAGGTCCGCGTCTCTGCTCCTCCACATGCAGCTGCTGGGTGACCTTGGGCTACTCACACTTCTCTGAAGTCTCTCAGCCCCACTCAACTCACAGAGTGTTTGTTGCAGGGGAGGAAGGGAAAGGAGATTGTTAGCCGCTTTGAGACTCCTTCCGGTAGTGATAAAGCAGGATATCAAATCCAAACTCCTCTTCTTCTCTTCTTGTTTTAGAGGTGATGAAAAAGGACAGGGCACCCGATAAGCTTCCTTTTAGAGGAGACCGATCCTCTTCTCCAGATTGTACCTTTGGCGTTTTCCAGACAAACGGCACGAAATATTCACACGTTGAACTGCTACCTCTGTGCATCGTGCCTGTCAATTTTCAGGCAGTTTGCATGCATACAAATACAAGTGAAAATGAAAATGAACGGGGGAGCATTCATTTGCCCTTTGCCTTTGTTTTTGAAATAAATGCATATCCCTACTGACTGTCAGCTGTTAGACTGAAGGAGAAACAGGAGAGGCATTTTGTCCCCACGCCCAGCTTGTCTGCATCCCAGAAACACCTGGGTCACCACTGCTAGAAATAGATTTTCTGGGAAAGATGGACCTTTGATTCAGAAGCCTCTTTCGTACGTTCTTAACTTGATCTTCAAAAGGAAGGAAGAAGAAATACCCTCAACAACACTGAGCACTGCTCATCCATCCTTCATTGCTTTTGTGGCCAATGGGTGATTTCAAATAGCCATACAGTGGTACCTTGGTTCTCAAACTTAAACCATTCTGGAAGTCCGTTCCAAAACCAAAGCGTTCCAAAACCAAGGCGTGCTTTCCCATAGAAAATGGATTAATCCATCTCAGACTTTTAATAACAATCCCCAAAACAGCAATTTAACATGAATTTTACAATCATTGAAAGCAATGAACAATGTACTGCAGTGACACGATCAATCAGTAGCTGAACTGGGTTCCACACAGTCACACACACACACAAAAAAATGCAAAATAAGTAGCAAAGACAGACAGACCTCAGCGTAACACTCCAAACAGAAGTGTGGCACTCCAAACAGAAGCGAGGCACTAAAATCGGAAGAGCAGCACTCAAAACGGAGCGCGTTCAGCTTCTGAAAAAAGTTCACAAACCGGAGCACTTCCGGGTTTGCAGTGTTTGGGTTCCAAGTTGTTTGAGAACCAAGGTACCACTGTCTTAAGAGAAAACCCACAGAAATAAATGGCCTTGAGTGGGTTTTACGCCAATAGCTAGATACAGTATCGCCCCACAGATTTGCGTTGTTTAAGCAACTCTGTTTTGTACTATGGAAATTGAAATTCCTACATGTCTAGACTCAAGCAGCATTTTCCCATACGTTCCTCTCTCTCTCTAATCTTCAGACTTATTTTTCTCCAACAGTCATGACCTACAAGATAGATTTATGACAGTAAACAAACAGTTGACTCCATGGATACTATTTTGGACAAATACAGATAAAATTCTCCTCAAGCTGGGACTGGGATATGAAGCATATTTACCCAGTTCCAGGCAAGTTTACTTAGACGTATGTGGCATTAATCTGAATGGGTACTACTTCTAAGTAAGTGCATAGCATGATTTCACAACCTGATGTGGTGTCTTTCACAAAAACTTACATATAATGTAGGTCAAAATAGTTATTTATTTTTTAAATCCTGATTTACCTTAATTGTGGTGGCATCCTCTACCAAAAAAACAACAAGTATATAGTGGTTAATGAAGATGAAAGAGAACTGTCAAATGTAGGCAAATGTAGAAAATCTGCCAAATGCTTAACACTTACTGAAAAAAATGACCATGTAAAATGTGTGGACTCTCAGTCTAACCATGCCACCTGGATATAAATGTACTAATAAAATGGGGAAAAAAATAAACGACCAAACACTGCAAAAGCTCAATTACCCTCATTCAATTTCTTCACTGCAAATTGACACTAATGGCAAGAGGTAAGAAGGGAGTGACGGTTTAACAAAAATATTGAGTATTAGGGAATAAAACCATGCTTCTAGGATAGATTTGATGTATGATAAATGCATTTTTGACATATGATTTCACTGCAGCAAGGAAGACTCTGAGAACCAGCTTCTGTTGCTTCATTACTATTGCGAAAGCTAGGCCAGGGGTCCCCAAACTAAGGCCCAGGGGCCGGATGCGGCCCAATCACCTTCTAAATCTGGCCCACAGACAGTCCGGGAATCAGCGTGTTTTTACCATACATGAGTAGAATGTGTCCTTTTATTTAAAACGCATCTCTGGGTTATTTGTGGGGTCTGCCTGGTGTTTTTACATGAGTAGAATGTGTGCTTTTATTTAAAATGCATCTGTGGGTTATTTGTGGGGCATAGGAATTCGTTCATATTTTTTTCCAAAATATAGTCCAGCCCCCCACAAGGTCTGAGGGACAGTGGACCTGCCCCCTGCTGAAAATGTTTGCTGACCCCAGGGTTAGGCAGACAACATGACTTCATTTTTATATGTATCCTTGTCTTTATACTTCCCTGGGAAACCAGCTGGGAGCTGCTGACAGCATCCTGACACACCATGGGGCCTCCCCTGCCCACTCCTCTCCTTGTGTGCCCCCACCTTATCTGCTTCAGAAGGTTGGGAATATCTCTGGAACAGCATGCAGGGAGGGTGGGGAGAATCATTTTGGTGAGCAAAACGCCTCTGGGAAGCCCACAAGCAGGACATGAGCCCAACAACATTCTCCCACTGCTGGATTCCTAGCAAACTGGTATCCCAAGGCATGTTGCCACCATGATTATTAGCCACAAACAACCCTATCCTCCATTCTGATATTTGTTCAGAGGTGAGGGGGAAAGCCTCAAGATCACAGACTCCAAAGAATTGTAGAGTTTGAGGGGATCCCAAGGATCGTCAAGTCCAACCCCCTGTATTGCAGGAATCTCAGCTAAAGCATCTGTGACAGATGGTCATCCGAGCTCTGATTGAAAACCTCCAACATAGGGGAGTCCATAACCTTCTGAGAGGGACTGTTGAACAGCTTTACTGTCAGGAAGTTTTTCCATATGCTTGGTCGTAATCTCCTTTCTTGTAACTTGAAGCCATTTGTTCCAGTCCTAACCCCCAAAGCAGGAGAAAACAAGCTTGTTCCCTCTTCCACAGAGAGCCAGTGTGGTGTAGTTGTTAAGAGCGGCAGACTCGTAATCTGGGGAACCGGGTTCGCGTCCCTGCTCCTCCACATGCAGCTGCTGGGTGACCTTGGGCTAGTCACACTTCTTTGAAGTCTCTCAGCCCCACTCACCTCACAGAGTGTTTGTTGTGGGGGAGGAAGGGAAAGGAGAATGTTAGCCGCTTTGAGACTCCTTTGGGTAGTGATAAAGCGGGATATCAAATCCAAACTCTTCTTCTTCTTCTTCTTCTTCCATGTGAATGATGACTTGGGCTTATTCCTGTAATGTTAAGCTATGGTTTAACATTAAGTCTGAAAGACATCAAAAAACTTTCTAGAGTGATCAGAGTACCAGCTGTTCTCACTAAATGGTGCCTTTCCCCCAATTTTGTGAGGAAACTCCCCCCTCCCCCGCCTTTACCTAAAGATGCTCTTGATGTCCTTCCGGTTGACAAATCCCATTACTTTTAGATTTATTTCACGCAGGTGGAAAATGAACAAAGATATGCTTCAAAACAGGTCCAGGATTCCGCAAAGAAGCCCTCTCCTTTCCTGCGCTGTGAGGCTCTTAACCGAGAACTAGCTTAGAACATCATGTTCCACCTCCTAGAGATGGCAAACCCATTTAAACTGGGTTAACCTTTTGCGGCAAACTATTATCAACTCAGCGCCGTGTTTTTTCCTGTTTTAAAAACATGTCCTCAATGGACATTTAAAATAACTTTCTTTCCTGCGCAACCTGGTGCCAAAAAAGAAGAAGCGAGAAAGCAACACCCTATTTAAAACAAAGCCCTGCTGGAAAAGAAATGCATTGTCATGCTTGAAAGGACACATTTTCCAAACGCTCGCTCTTCCTAAAGGCAACACGCATTCCTTACCGGGCAAAACAATCTAGGAAACCAAAGAAGCTTGTTTCTGAAGAGATAGCATTTCATCATCACATCACCTGACCGAAAAGTTCTCTTTGGGCATTTTACTTGGGTGCAAAGTCAAGATGCAAGCCGGGGGTGGGGGGGGGAGAGAAGAGAAGAAGAAGAAGAAGAAGAAGAAGAAGAAGAAGAAGAAGAAGAAGAAGAAGAAGAAGAAGAGTTTGGATTTGATATCCCGCTTTTCACTACCCAAAGGAGTCTCAAAGCGGCTAACCTTCTCCTTTCCCTTCCTCCCCCACAACAAACACTCTGTGAGGTGAGTGGGGCTGAGAGACTTCAGAGAAGTGTGACTAGCCCAAGGTCACCCAGCAGCTGCATGTGGAGGAGTGGAGACGCGAACCCGGTTCCCCAGATTACGAGTCTGCCACTCTTAACCACTACACCACACTGGCTCTCTTTGGACATGAGTCCAAACACAAACACCCATCTCGGCCTCCCTCCATGAGTTGGGGGTCAATGGGGGGAGAGCAAGGGGGTGGAGCTCATCACACTTTCCCTGCACCCATGTTGGCTTCTGCATGGAAGCGGAATGCCCGAAAACAACTGAAGACTGCAAGACTTTCTTGCTGGTGAATCAGCATTGCGGAATTTTAGCACTTCCTATCGTTATTAACACTCCAGCTCTTGTAGAGCCACCTGTTTAGAAGCAAGCATTCCCCTGAACTTGGGCTCTACTTGTTTGAATTAATTGTTAGGCAACCCTGTATTGGGAAATTTATCGTCTTCCAAAGCAACTACTCTATTCTGAACTTAAAAATGGGAAGCGTAATGCTGGTGGTCAACAAAAGAGGTTTAAAGACTGCCTCAAGGCAAATCTTTCAAAATGTAGTACTGCATAAACACCGACAATTGGGAAACACTTGCCTGTGAGCGGTCTAGTTGGAGAACCAAAGGTGTCATGGGCTTTGAAGACACTCGAACTAAGGACACAAGGGAGAAATGTGCTAAGAGGAAGGCACACTTGGCAAATCCACACCTTGATCAATGTCCCTCACCCGGATACCAATGTCCCCACTGTGGAAGGACGTGTGGAGCGAGAATTGACCTCCACAGTCACTTACGGACTCATTGTTAAAACTGTGTTTATGGAAGACAATCTTACTTGGCTACGAGTGATCGCCAAAGAAGAAGAAGAAGAAGAATGTCTAATGTTTTACAATTTTTTATGTGCTGTAAATATTGTTGTTGTTGTTGTCGTCGTCGTCATCGTCATCATTATTAAATTGATTTGCTATATTGCATTTTTCAATTGCAGATGTTTTCATTCCTTTGATGGAATTATTTTGTTGTATTTTAATTATGCACTTATGCATTTACTTGTGCATTTTAGTTACGTAGCATTTCATACTTGTAAACTGCTTGGAAGCCATTTTACCACGCAAGTGCATAACCTCCAACATTTCACCGATGAAATTAAGGATGGCTTCCAACATATATAAAAACATAACAAAACATTAAACATTAAAAAAGCTTCCTTCAGGGCTGCCTTCAGATGTCTTCTAAAGGTTGTGTAGTTAAGTATCTCATTGGATCAGGGGTCCGATAATTCCATCCTTTAATATTTCTCCGATGAAAATAGGGACGTCCTAAGGAAAAGTGGGACATTCCATGATCAAATCAGAAACCGGGATGGTTCCTGTAAATCTAGGACTGTCCCTGGAAAACAGGCACACTTGGAGGGTCTGTATTATTATTATTATTATTATGATTATTATTATTATTATTACCCCGCCCATCTGGCTAGGTCCCCCAAGCCACTCTGGCCAGCTTCCAACAAATATTAAAATACATTAAAATGTCACAGATTAAAAACTTCCCTAAACAGGGCTGCCTGTGTTACATACAGGTGAAACTCGAAAAATTAGAATATCGTGGAAATGTCCATTAATGTAAGCAATTGTTTTCATTAGCTACTGGAGTTTAATATATGAGATAGACTCATGACATACAAAGCGAGATATGTCAAGCCTTTGCTTATTATAATTGTGATGATTATGGCGTGCAGCTGATGAAAACCCCAAAGTTGAAATTGTTAATTTGGGGTTCTCATCAGTTGTACGCCATAATCATCACAATTATAACAAATAAAGGCTTGACATATCTTGCTTTGCATGTCTTGAGTCTATCTCATATATTAGTTTCACCTTTTAAGTTGAATTACTCAAAGAAATGAACCTTTCCACGATATTCTAAATTTTTAAGTTTCACTTGTACATCAATAAATCAATAAATGATCACTCTGGAACCACCAAAATCCTATTTTTAAAAAAAAGTGTCATGAGGAGGCAGAAAAACTTAAGCCTCTTTCCTAGGAGAAGAATACTTTGTAGAAAACGGAGTACACAGCACTAGCCTAGATTTTGCAAAGCTTGCTTTATGCCCGATAATCAAGCTTGCTGCATCAAAGGAAATGTGCCTCGCAAAGTGCACTTAGCAAAGCAGAAATGCGCTCGCTCTGTATTAAAATGCTTTGCATTGATGCCACCAGCTCAAAACCTGGGCAGCCTTAATAAGAAATGAGAGAACTTCTCTAAAGTTGAAACTGATCACAACACAAGCACAGTTAAAAGCAGGACCAAGGAAAGAGGAATAAGCAAACAGCTGTACAAAAAGAAATGGGATGCGTTTTTCGATTAAGACACGCACCTGCAAATATCAAAGGGGAATCAGATGTCTGTATAAAGTCAAGGGATGCTCTTTGCAAGGGCTGGGGTCAAAAGTGAGCAAATGTCGTTCCAGATTGACTGGAAAGGACCCTTATTCAATACAGTGCTTTTTCTTTCTTTCCTCCCTCAATTAAATGCATTTTTATAAGGAATAGATGTCCCTATGGGTATATCTTCATATGTTAAAAAAAGTCAAAAAATTAAAAAATTAAAAAGTCCTTCCAGTAGCACCTTAGAGACCAACTAAGGTGCTACTGGAAGGATTTTTTATTTATTTATTTTTTGTTTTACAGTATTTTGTTTCGACTATGGCAGACCAACACGGCTACCTACCTGTAAAAAAAAAAAGGTAAAGGTAAAGGACCCCTGGACGGTTAAGTCCAG